>NC_142286.1:4320394-4920394 GCF_965620075.1 Prunus avium
GCCTATACCCCTTAAGTAGCTCTCTTTTTTAATTACTTTGATTAGTACTTATGTTTTACTTAGTGATTATTAAAGGAGAAAAGAAAAAGAAAATTTGAATTACTATTTATTAAGTAATACAATTCATGAAGTTAATCAAAAAATGCAATACTAATTATTCACTAAATAAACAATTATTCAAATATAATTACTAAGTTAACTAATTAAATGAGGCAAATATATTATTTAATTACTGAAAATAAAATATAACAAAATTAATTAACCTAAACATCCTAATTTTATATATATTTTTTTTCAAATGACCTCTCCCGACAAAATTCGTCGGCAAAGGTTTTTTTCGTCAGGAAAAGTCTAATCCGACAAATCTTTGTCGGCATAGATCTCTGCCGACAAAATTTCGTCGGGAGAGGTGCTTATGTGTATTTTTTTTCAATTTTTTAAATATTAAAAATATAAAATAACTTCTTTACTTTTGTTTTTTGGCCTACTTCTTTAATTTAGTATATGTAATTAAGTAATATGTTAGCCTTTTTTAATTACTCTAATTAGCAATTACCTTTGAAACAACAAATAGAATATTGAAATTAAATATATGGCGTTTGATACAACTTTTTCTAAATCAAAGGCCTAGCACTAGGGCTTTCATTTCAAGCGAAATTTGTGTGTTTATCTATGCGAATTTACTAGACAAACTCAATAAGACAAAAACATTATATGATATTTGAATTTTAAAAATAATTAGTTAATTAATTAACTAATCGGGTTTAATTTAAATCACAGAGCCCAAGAGCCCCAAGGCCCAAGGCTAACCTTTTGATTATTAAATGTATATTATTTAACCATAACACACCTAATTCTCACATATTATTCAATAAAAATAATATATATAGAATATCTTCATAGTATAGCCGCGCGGCTATACTCCGAAGAATACAATATTTTAAAAGTCCAGCCGCCGCCCTATACCCCTTAAGTAGCTCTCTTTTTTAATTACTTTGATTAGTACTTATGTTTTACTTAGTGATTATTAAAGGAGAAAAGAAAAAGAAAATTTGAATTACTATTTATTAAGTAATACAATTCATGAAGTTAATCAAAAAATGCAATACTAATTATTCACTAAATAAACAATTATTCAAATATAATTACTAAGTTAACTAATTAAATGAGGCAAATATATTATTTAATTACTGAAAATAAAATATAACAAAATTAATTAACCTAAACATCCTAATTTTATATATATTTTTTTTCAAATGACCTCTCCCGACAAAATTTCGTCGGCAAGGTTTTTTTCGTCAGGAAAAGTCTAATCCGACAAATCTTTGTCGGCATAGATCTCTGCCGACAAAATTTCGTCGGGAGAGGTGCTTATGTGTATTTTTTTTCAATTTTTTAAATATTAAAAATATAAAATAACTTCTTTACTTTTGTTTTTTTGGCCTACTTCTTTAATTTAGTATATGTAATTAAGTAATATGTTAGCCTTTTTTAATTACTCTAATTAGCAATTACCTTTGAAACAACAAATAGAATATTGAAATTAAATATATGGCGTTTGATACAACTTTTTCTAAATCAAAGGCCTAGCACTAGGGCTTTCATTTCAAGCGAAATTTGTGTGTTTATCTATGCGAATTTACTAGACAAACTCAATAAGACAAAAACATTATATGATATTTGAATTTTAAAATAATTAGTTAATTAATTAACTAATCGGGTTTAATTTAAATCACAGAGCCCAAGAGCCCCAAGGCCCAAGGCTAACCTTTTGATTATTTAAATGTATATTATTTAACCATAACACACCTAATTCTCACATATTATTCAATAAAAATAATATATATAGAATATCTTCATAGTATAGCCGCGCGGCTATACTCCGAAGAATACAATATTTTAAAAGTCAGCCGCCCCGCCTATACCCCTTAAGTAGCTCTCTTTTTTAATTACTTTGATTAGTACTTATGTTTTACTTAGTGATTATTAAAGGAGAAAAGAAAAAAGAAAATTTGAATTACTATTTATTAAGTAATACAATTCATGAAGTTAATCAAAAAATGCAATACTAATTATTCACTAAATAAACAATTATTCAAATATAATTACTAAGTTAACTAATTAAATGAGGCAAATATATTATTTAATTACTGAAAATAAAATATAACAAAATTAATTAACCCTAAACATCCTAATTTTATATATATTTTTTTTCAAATGACCTCTCCCGACAAAATTTCGTCGGCAAAGGTTTTTTTCGTCAGGAAAAGTCTAATCCGACAAATCTTTGTCGGCATAGATCTCTGCCGACAAAATTTCGTCGGGAGAGGTGCTTATGTGTATTTTTTTCAATTTTTTAAATATTAAAAATATAAAATAACTTCTTTACTTTTGTTTTTTTGGCCTACTTCCTTTAATTTAGTATATGTAATTAAGTAATATGTTAGCCTTTTTTAATTACTCTAATTAGCAATTACCTTTGAAACAACAAATAGAATATTGAAATTAAATATATGGCGTTTGATACAACTTTTTCTAAATCAAAGGCCTAGCACTAGGGCTTTCATTTTCAAGCGAAATTTGTGTGTTTATCTATGCGAATTTACTAGACAAACTCAATAAGACAAAAACATTATATGATATTTGAATTTTAAAAATAATTAGTTAATTAATTAACTAATCGGGTTTAATTTAAATCACAGAGCCCAAGAGCCCCAAGGCCCAAGGCTAACCTTTTGATTATTTAAATGTATATTATTTAACCATAACACACCTAATTCTCACATATTATTCAATAAAAATAATATATATAGAATATCTTCATAGTATAGCCGCGCGGCTATACTCCGAAGAATACAATATTTTAAAGTCCAGCCGCCCCGCCTATACCCCTTAAGTAGCTCTCTTTTTTAATTACTTTGATTAGTACTTATGTTTTACTTAGTGATTATTAAAGGAGAAAAGAAAAAAGAAAATTTGAATTACTATTTATTAAGTAATACAATTCATGAAGTTAATCAAAAAATGCAATACTAATTATTCACTAAATAAACAATTATTCAAATTATAATTACTAAGTTAACTAATTAAATGAGGCAAATATATTATTTAATTACTGAAAATAAAATATAACAAAATTAATTAACCTAAACATCCTAATTTTATATATATTTTTTTTCAAATGACCTCTCCCGACAAAATTTCGTCGGCAAAGGTTTTTTTCGTCAGGAAAAGTCTAATCCGACAAATCTTTGTCGGCATAGATCTCTGCCGACAAAATTTCGTCGGGAGAGGTGCTTATGTGTATTTTTTTTCAATTTTTTTAAATATTAAAAATATAAAATAACTTCTTTACTTTTGTTTTTTTGGCCTACTTCTTTAATTTAGTATATGTAATTAAGTAATATGTTAGCCTTTTTTAATTACTCTAATTTAGCAATTACCTTTGAAACAACAAATAGAATATTGAAATTAAATATATGGCGTTTGATACAACTTTTTCTAAATCAAAGGCCTAGCACTAGGCTTTCATTTCAAGCGAAATTTGTGTGTTTATCTATGCGAATTTACTAGACAAACTCAATAAGACAAAAACATTATATGATATTTGAATTTTAAAAATAATTAGTTAATTAATTAACTAATCGGGTTTAATTTAAATCACAGAGCCCAAGAGCCCAAGGCCCAAGGCTAACCTTTTGATTATTTAAATGTATATTATTTAACCATAACACACCTAATTCTCACATATTATTCAATAAAAATAATATATATAGAATATCTTCATAGTATAGCCGCGCGGCTATACTCCGAAGAATACAATATTTTAAAAGTCCAGCCGCCCGCCTATACCCCTTAAGTAGCTCTCTTTTTTAATTACTTTGATTAGTACTTATGTTTTACTTAGTGATTATTAAGGAGAAAAGAAAAAAGAAAATTTGAATTACTATTTATTAAGTAATACAATTCATGAAGTTAATCAAAAAATGCAATACTAATTATTCACTAAATAAACAATTATTCAAATATAATTACTAAGTTAACTAATTAAATGAGGCAAATATATTATTTAATTACTGAAATTAAAATATAACAAAATTAATTAACCTAAACATCCTAATTTTATATATATTTTTTTTCAAATGACCTCTCCCGACAAAATTTCGTCGGCAAAGGTTTTTTTCGTCAGGAAAAGTCTAATCCGACAAATCTTTGTCGGCATAGATCTCTGCCGACAAAATTTCGTCGGGAGAGGTGCTTATGTGTATTTTTTTTCAATTTTTTAAATATTAAAAATATAAAATAACTTCTTTACTTTTGTTTTTTTGGCCTACTTCTTTAATTTAGTATATGTAATTAAGTAATATGTTAGCCTTTTTTAATTACTCTAATTAGCAATTACCTTTGAAACAACAAATAGAATATTGAAATTAAATATATGGCGTTTGATACAACTTTTTCTAAATCAAAGGCCTAGCACTAGGGCTTTCATTTCAAGCGAAATTTGTGTGTTTATCTATGCGAATTTACTAGACAAACTCAATAAGACAAAAACATTATATGATATTTGAATTTTAAAAATAATTAGTTAATTAATTAACTAATCGGGTTTAATTTAAATCACAGAGCCCAAGAGCCCCAAGGCCCAAGGCTAACCTTTTGATTATTTAAATGTATATTATTTAACCATAACACACCTAATTCTCACATATTATTCAATAAAAATAATATATATAGAATATCTTCATAGTATAGCCGCGCGGCTATACTCCGAAGAATACAATATTTAAAAGTCCAGCCGCCCGCCTATACCCTTAAGTAGCTCTCTTTTTAATTACTTTGATTAGTACTTATGTTTTACTTAGTGATTATTAAAGGAGAAAAGAAAAAAGAAAATTTGAATTACTATTTATTAAGTAATACAATTCATGAAGTTAATCAAAAAATGCAATACTAATTATTCACTAAATAAACAATTATTCAAATATAATTACTAAGTTAACTAATTAAATGAGGCAAATATATTATTTAATTACTGAAAATAAAATATAACAAAATTAATTAACCTAAACATCCTAATTTTTATATATATTTTTTTTCAAATGACCTCTCCCGACAAAATTTCGTCGGCAAAGGTTTTTTTCGTCAGGAAAAGTCTAATCCGACAAATCTTTGTCGGCATAGATCTCTGCCGACAAAATTTCGTCGGGAGAGGTGCTTATGTGTATTTTTTTTCAATTTTTTAAATATTAAAAATATAAAATAACTTCTTTACTTTTGTTTTTTTGGCCTACTTCTTTAATTTAGTATATGTAATTAAGTAATATGTTAGCCTTTTTTAATTACTCTAATTAGCAATTACCTTTGAAACAACAAATAGAATATTGAAATTAAATATATGGCGTTTGATACAACTTTTTCTAAATCAAAGGCCTAGCACTAGGGCTTTCATTTCAAGCGAAATTGTGTGTTTTATCTATGCGAATTTACTAGACAAACTCAATAAGACAAAAACATTATATGATATTTGAATTTTAAAAATAATTAGTTAATTAATTAACTAATCGGGTTTAATTTAAATCACAGAGCCCAAGAGCCCCAAGGCCCAAGGCTAACCTTTTGATTATTTAAATGTATATTATTTAACCATAACACACCTAATTCTCACATATTATTCAATAAAAATAATATATATAGAATATCTTCATAGTATAGCCGCGCGGCTATACTCCGAAGAATACAATATTTTAAAAGTCCAGCCGCCCGCCTATACCCCTTAAGTAGCTCTCTTTTTTAATTACTTTGATTAGTACTTATGTTTTACTTAGTGATTATTAAAGGAGAAAAGAAAAAAAGAAAATTTGAATTACTATTTATTAAGTAATACAATTCATGAAGTTAATCAAAAAATGCAATACTAATTATTCACTAAATAAACAATTATTCAAATATAATTACTAAGTTAACTAATTAAATGAGGCAAATATATTATTTAATTACTGAAAATAAAATATAACAAAATTAATTAACCTAAACATCCTAATTTTATATATATTTTTTTTCAAATGACCTCTCCCGACAAAATTTCGTCGGCAAAGGTTTTTTTCGTCAGGAAAAGTCTAATCCGACAAATCTTTGTCGGCATAGATCTCTGCCGACAAAATTTCGTCGGGAGAGGTGCTTATGTGTATTTTTTTTCAATTTTTTAAATATTAAAAATATAAAATAACTTCTTTACTTTTGTTTTTTTGGCCTACTTCTTTAATTTAGTATATGTAATTAAGTAATATGTTAGCCTTTTTTAATTACTCTAATTAGCAATTACCTTTGAAACAACAAATAGAATATTGAAATTAAATATATGGCGTTTGATACAACTTTTTCTAAATCAAAGGCCTAGCACTAGGGCTTTCATTTCAAGCGAAATTTGTGTGTTTATCTATGCGAATTTACTAGACAAACTCAATAAGACAAAAACATTATATGATATTTGAATTTTAAAAATAATTAGTTAATTAATTAACTAATCGGGTTTAATTTAAATCACAGAGCCCAAGAGCCCCAAGGCCCAAGGCTAACCTTTTGATTATTTAAATGTATATTATTTAACCATAACACACCTAATTCTCACATATTATTCAATAAAAATAATATATATAGAATATCTTCATAGTATAGCCGCGCGGCTATACTCCGAAGAATACAATATTTTAAAAGTCCAGCCGCCCGCCTATACCCCTTAAGTAGCTCTCTTTTTTAATTACTTTGATTAGTACTTATGTTTTACTTAGTGATTATTAAAGGAGAAAAGAAAAAAGAAAATTTGAATTACTATTTATTAAGTAATACAATTCATGAAGTTAATCAAAAAATGCAATACTAATTATTCACTAAATAAACAATTATTCAAATATAATTACTAAGTTAACTAATTAAATGAGGCAAATATATTATTTAATTACTGAAAATAAAATATAACAAAATTAATTAACCTAAACATCCTAATTTTATATATATTTTTTTTCAAATGACCTCTCCCGACAAAATTTCGTCGGCAAAGGTTTTTTTCGTCAGGAAAAGTCTAATCCGACAAATCTTTGTCGGCATAGATCTCTGCCGACAAAATTTCGTCGGGAGAGGTGCTTATGTGTATTTTTTTTCAATTTTTTAAATATTAAAAATATAAAATAACTTCTTTACTTTTGTTTTTTTGGCCTACTTCTTTAATTTAGTATATGTAATTAAGTAATATGTTAGCCTTTTTTAATTACTCTAATTAGCAATTACCTTTGAAACAACAAATAGAATATTGAAATTAAATATATGGCGTTTGATACAACTTTTTCTAAATCAAAGGCCTAGCACTAGGGCTTTCATTTCAAGCGAAATTTGTGTGTTTATCTATGCGAATTTACTAGACAAACTCAATAAGACAAAAACATTATATGATATTTGAATTTTAAAAATAATTAGTTAATTAATTAACTAATCGGGTTTAATTTAAATCACAGAGCCCAAGAGCCCCAAGGCCCAAGGCTAACCTTTTGATTATTTAAATGTATATTATTTAACCATAACACACCTAATTCTCACATATTATTCAATAAAAATAATATATATAGAATATCTTCATAGTATAGCCGCGCGGCTATACTCCGAAGAATACAATATTTTAAAAGTCCAGCCGCCCGCCTATACCCCTTAAGTAGCTCTCTTTTTTAATTACTTTGATTAGTACTTATGTTTTACTTAGTGATTATTAAAGGAGAAAAGAAAAAAGAAAATTTGAATTACTATTTATTAAGTAATACAATTCATGAAGTTAATCAAAAAATGCAATACTAATTATTCACTAAATAAACAATTATTCAAATATAATTACTAAGTTAACTAATTAAATGAGGCAAATATATTATTTAATTACTGAAAATAAAATATAACAAAATTAATTAACCTAAACATCCTAATTTTATATATATTTTTTTTCAAATGACCTCTCCCGACAAAATTTCGTCGGCAAAGGTTTTTTTCGTCAGGAAAAGTCTAATCCGACAAATCTTTGTCGGCATAGATCTCTGCCGACAAAATTTCGTCGGGAGAGGTGCTTATGTGTATTTTTTTTCAATTTTTTAAATATTAAAAATATAAAATAACTTCTTTACTTTTGTTTTTTTGGCCTACTTCTTTAATTTAGTATATGTAATTAAGTAATATGTTAGCCTTTTTTAATTACTCTAATTAGCAATTACCTTTGAAACAACAAATAGAATATTGAAATTAAATATATGGCGTTTGATACAACTTTTTCTAAATCAAAGGCCTAGCACTAGGGCTTTCATTTCAAGCGAAATTTGTGTGTTTATCTATGCGAATTTACTAGACAAACTCAATAAGACAAAAACATTATATGATATTTGAATTTTAAAAATAATTAGTTAATTAATTAACTAATCGGGTTTAATTTAAATCACAGAGCCCAAGAGCCCCAAGGCCCAAGGCTAACCTTTTGATTATTTAAATGTATATTATTTAACCATAACACACCTAATTCTCACATATTATTCAATAAAAATAATATATATAGAATATCTTCATAGTATAGCCGCGCGGCTATACTCCGAAGAATACAATATTTTAAAAGTCCAGCCGCCCGCCTATACCCCTTAAGTAGCTCTCTTTTTTAATTACTTTGATTAGTACTTATGTTTTACTTAGTGATTATTAAAGGAGAAAAGAAAAAAGAAAATTTGAATTACTATTTATTAAGTAATACAATTCATGAAGTTAATCAAAAAATGCAATACTAATTATTCACTAAATAAACAATTATTCAAATATAATTACTAAGTTAACTAATTAAATGAGGCAAATATATTATTTAATTACTGAAAATAAAATATAACAAAATTAATTAACCTAAACATCCTAATTTTATATATATTTTTTTTCAAATGACCTCTCCCGACAAAATTTCGTCGGCAAAGGTTTTTTTCGTCAGGAAAAGTCTAATCCGACAAATCTTTGTCGGCATAGATCTCTGCCGACAAAATTTCGTCGGGAGAGGTGCTTATGTGTATTTTTTTTCAATTTTTTAAATATTAAAAATATAAAATAACTTCTTTACTTTTGTTTTTTTGGCCTACTTCTTTAATTTAGTATATGTAATTAAGTAATATGTTAGCCTTTTTTAATTACTCTAATTAGCAATTACCTTTGAAACAACAAATAGAATATTGAAATTAAATATATGGCGTTTGATACAACTTTTTCTAAATCAAAGGCCTAGCACTAGGGCTTTCATTTCAAGCGAAATTTGTGTGTTTATCTATGCGAATTTACTAGACAAACTCAATAAGACAAAAACATTATATGATATTTGAATTTTAAAAATAATTAGTTAATTAATTAACTAATCGGGTTTAATTTAAATCACAGAGCCCAAGAGCCCCAAGGCCCAAGGCTAACCTTTTGATTATTTAAATGTATATTATTTAACCATAACACACCTAATTCTCACATATTATTCAATAAAAATAATATATATAGAATATCTTCATAGTATAGCCGCGCGGCTATACTCCGAAGAATACAATATTTTAAAAGTCCAGCCGCCCGCCTATACCCCTTAAGTAGCTCTCTTTTTTAATTACTTTGATTAGTACTTATGTTTTACTTAGTGATTATTAAAGGAGAAAAGAAAAAAGAAAATTTGAATTACTATTTATTAAGTAATACAATTCATGAAGTTAATCAAAAAATGCAATACTAATTATTCACTAAATAAACAATTATTCAAATATAATTACTAAGTTAACTAATTAAATGAGGCAAATATATTATTTAATTACTGAAAATAAAATATAACAAAATTAATTAACCTAAACATCCTAATTTTATATATATTTTTTTTCAAATGACCTCTCCCGACAAAATTTCGTCGGCAAAGGTTTTTTTCGTCAGGAAAAGTCTAATCCGACAAATCTTTGTCGGCATAGATCTCTGCCGACAAAATTTCGTCGGGAGAGGTGCTTATGTGTATTTTTTTTCAATTTTTTAAATATTAAAAATATAAAATAACTTCTTTACTTTTGTTTTTTTGGCCTACTTCTTTAATTTAGTATATGTAATTAAGTAATATGTTAGCCTTTTTTAATTACTCTAATTAGCAATTACCTTTGAAACAACAAATAGAATATTGAAATTAAATATATGGCGTTTGATACAACTTTTTCTAAATCAAAGGCCTAGCACTAGGGCTTTCATTTCAAGCGAAATTTGTGTGTTTATCTATGCGAATTTACTAGACAAACTCAATAAGACAAAAACATTATATGATATTTGAATTTTAAAAATAATTAGTTAATTAATTAACTAATCGGGTTTAATTTAAATCACAGAGCCCAAGAGCCCCAAGGCCCAAGGCTAACCTTTTGATTATTTAAATGTATATTATTTAACCATAACACACCTAATTCTCACATATTATTCAATAAAAATAATATATATAGAATATCTTCATAGTATAGCCGCGCGGCTATACTCCGAAGAATACAATATTTTAAAAGTCCAGCCGCCCGCCTATACCCCTTAAGTAGCTCTCTTTTTTAATTACTTTGATTAGTACTTATGTTTTACTTAGTGATTATTAAAGGAGAAAAGAAAAAAGAAAATTTGAATTACTATTTATTAAGTAATACAATTCATGAAGTTAATCAAAAAATGCAATACTAATTATTCACTAAATAAACAATTATTCAAATATAATTACTAAGTTAACTAATTAAATGAGGCAAATATATTATTTAATTACTGAAAATAAAATATAACAAAATTAATTAACCTAAACATCCTAATTTTATATATATTTTTTTTCAAATGACCTCTCCCGACAAAATTTCGTCGGCAAAGGTTTTTTTCGTCAGGAAAAGTCTAATCCGACAAATCTTTGTCGGCATAGATCTCTGCCGACAAAATTTCGTCGGGAGAGGTGCTTATGTGTATTTTTTTTCAATTTTTTAAATATTAAAAATATAAAATAACTTCTTTACTTTTGTTTTTTTGGCCTACTTCTTTAATTTAGTATATGTAATTAAGTAATATGTTAGCCTTTTTTAATTACTCTAATTAGCAATTACCTTTGAAACAACAAATAGAATATTGAAATTAAATATATGGCGTTTGATACAACTTTTTCTAAATCAAAGGCCTAGCACTAGGGCTTTCATTTCAAGCGAAATTTGTGTGTTTATCTATGCGAATTTACTAGACAAACTCAATAAGACAAAAACATTATATGATATTTGAATTTTAAAAATAATTAGTTAATTAATTAACTAATCGGGTTTAATTTAAATCACAGAGCCCAAGAGCCCCAAGGCCCAAGGCTAACCTTTTGATTATTTAAATGTATATTATTTAACCATAACACACCTAATTCTCACATATTATTCAATAAAAATAATATATATAGAATATCTTCATAGTATAGCCGCGCGGCTATACTCCGAAGAATACAATATTTTAAAAGTCCAGCCGCCCGCCTATACCCCTTAAGTAGCTCTCTTTTTTAATTACTTTGATTAGTACTTATGTTTTACTTAGTGATTATTAAAGGAGAAAAGAAAAAAGAAAATTTGAATTACTATTTATTAAGTAATACAATTCATGAAGTTAATCAAAAAATGCAATACTAATTATTCACTAAATAAACAATTATTCAAATATAATTACTAAGTTAACTAATTAAATGAGGCAAATATATTATTTAATTACTGAAAATAAAATATAACAAAATTAATTAACCTAAACATCCTAATTTTATATATATTTTTTTTCAAATGACCTCTCCCGACAAAATTTCGTCGGCAAAGGTTTTTTTCGTCAGGAAAAGTCTAATCCGACAAATCTTTGTCGGCATAGATCTCTGCCGACAAAATTTCGTCGGGAGAGGTGCTTATGTGTATTTTTTTTCAATTTTTTAAATATTAAAAATATAAAATAACTTCTTTACTTTTGTTTTTTTGGCCTACTTCTTTAATTTAGTATATGTAATTAAGTAATATGTTAGCCTTTTTTAATTACTCTAATTAGCAATTACCTTTGAAACAACAAATAGAATATTGAAATTAAATATATGGCGTTTGATACAACTTTTTCTAAATCAAAGGCCTAGCACTAGGGCTTTCATTTCAAGCGAAATTTGTGTGTTTATCTATGCGAATTTACTAGACAAACTCAATAAGACAAAAACATTATATGATATTTGAATTTTAAAAATAATTAGTTAATTAATTAACTAATCGGGTTTAATTTAAATCACAGAGCCCAAGAGCCCCAAGGCCCAAGGCTAACCTTTTGATTATTTAAATGTATATTATTTAACCATAACACACCTAATTCTCACATATTATTCAATAAAAATAATATATATAGAATATCTTCATAGTATAGCCGCGCGGCTATACTCCGAAGAATACAATATTTTAAAAGTCCAGCCGCCCGCCTATACCCCTTAAGTAGCTCTCTTTTTTAATTACTTTGATTAGTACTTATGTTTTACTTAGTGATTATTAAAGGAGAAAAGAAAAAAGAAAATTTGAATTACTATTTATTAAGTAATACAATTCATGAAGTTAATCAAAAAATGCAATACTAATTATTCACTAAATAAACAATTATTCAAATATAATTACTAAGTTAACTAATTAAATGAGGCAAATATATTATTTAATTACTGAAAATAAAATATAACAAAATTAATTAACCTAAACATCCTAATTTTATATATATTTTTTTTCAAATGACCTCTCCCGACAAAATTTCGTCGGCAAAGGTTTTTTTCGTCAGGAAAAGTCTAATCCGACAAATCTTTGTCGGCATAGATCTCTGCCGACAAAATTTCGTCGGGAGAGGTGCTTATGTGTATTTTTTTTCAATTTTTTAAATATTAAAAATATAAAATAACTTCTTTACTTTTGTTTTTTTGGCCTACTTCTTTAATTTAGTATATGTAATTAAGTAATATGTTAGCCTTTTTTAATTACTCTAATTAGCAATTACCTTTGAAACAACAAATAGAATATTGAAATTAAATATATGGCGTTTGATACAACTTTTTCTAAATCAAAGGCCTAGCACTAGGGCTTTCATTTCAAGCGAAATTTGTGTGTTTATCTATGCGAATTTACTAGACAAACTCAATAAGACAAAAACATTATATGATATTTGAATTTTAAAAATAATTAGTTAATTAATTAACTAATCGGGTTTAATTTAAATCACAGAGCCCAAGAGCCCCAAGGCCCAAGGCTAACCTTTTGATTATTTAAATGTATATTATTTAACCATAACACACCTAATTCTCACATATTATTCAATAAAAATAATATATATAGAATATCTTCATAGTATAGCCGCGCGGCTATACTCCGAAGAATACAATATTTTAAAAGTCCAGCCGCCCGCCTATACCCCTTAAGTAGCTCTCTTTTTTAATTACTTTGATTAGTACTTATGTTTTACTTAGTGATTATTAAAGGAGAAAAGAAAAAAGAAAATTTGAATTACTATTTATTAAGTAATACAATTCATGAAGTTAATCAAAAAATGCAATACTAATTATTCACTAAATAAACAATTATTCAAATATAATTACTAAGTTAACTAATTAAATGAGGCAAATATATTATTTAATTACTGAAAATAAAATATAACAAAATTAATTAACCTAAACATCCTAATTTTATATATATTTTTTTTCAAATGACCTCTCCCGACAAAATTTCGTCGGCAAAGGTTTTTTTCGTCAGGAAAAGTCTAATCCGACAAATCTTTGTCGGCATAGATCTCTGCCGACAAAATTTCGTCGGGAGAGGTGCTTATGTGTATTTTTTTTCAATTTTTTAAATATTAAAAATATAAAATAACTTCTTTACTTTTGTTTTTTTGGCCTACTTCTTTAATTTAGTATATGTAATTAAGTAATATGTTAGCCTTTTTTAATTACTCTAATTAGCAATTACCTTTGAAACAACAAATAGAATATTGAAATTAAATATATGGCGTTTGATACAACTTTTTCTAAATCAAAGGCCTAGCACTAGGGCTTTCATTTCAAGCGAAATTTGTGTGTTTATCTATGCGAATTTACTAGACAAACTCAATAAGACAAAAACATTATATGATATTTGAATTTTAAAAATAATTAGTTAATTAATTAACTAATCGGGTTTAATTTAAATCACAGAGCCCAAGAGCCCCAAGGCCCAAGGCTAACCTTTTGATTATTTAAATGTATATTATTTAACCATAACACACCTAATTCTCACATATTATTCAATAAAAATAATATATATAGAATATCTTCATAGTATAGCCGCGCGGCTATACTCCGAAGAATACAATATTTTAAAAGTCCAGCCGCCCGCCTATACCCCTTAAGTAGCTCTCTTTTTTAATTACTTTGATTAGTACTTATGTTTTACTTAGTGATTATTAAAGGAGAAAAGAAAAAAGAAAATTTGAATTACTATTTATTAAGTAATACAATTCATGAAGTTAATCAAAAAATGCAATACTAATTATTCACTAAATAAACAATTATTCAAATATAATTACTAAGTTAACTAATTAAATGAGGCAAATATATTATTTAATTACTGAAAATAAAATATAACAAAATTAATTAACCTAAACATCCTAATTTTATATATATTTTTTTTCAAATGACCTCTCCCGACAAAATTTCGTCGGCAAAGGTTTTTTTCGTCAGGAAAAGTCTAATCCGACAAATCTTTGTCGGCATAGATCTCTGCCGACAAAATTTCGTCGGGAGAGGTGCTTATGTGTATTTTTTTTCAATTTTTTAAATATTAAAAATATAAAATAACTTCTTTACTTTTGTTTTTTTGGCCTACTTCTTTAATTTAGTATATGTAATTAAGTAATATGTTAGCCTTTTTTAATTACTCTAATTAGCAATTACCTTTGAAACAACAAATAGAATATTGAAATTAAATATATGGCGTTTGATACAACTTTTTCTAAATCAAAGGCCTAGCACTAGGGCTTTCATTTCAAGCGAAATTTGTGTGTTTATCTATGCGAATTTACTAGACAAACTCAATAAGACAAAAACATTATATGATATTTGAATTTTAAAAATAATTAGTTAATTAATTAACTAATCGGGTTTAATTTAAATCACAGAGCCCAAGAGCCCCAAGGCCCAAGGCTAACCTTTTGATTATTTAAATGTATATTATTTAACCATAACACACCTAATTCTCACATATTATTCAATAAAAATAATATATATAGAATATCTTCATAGTATAGCCGCGCGGCTATACTCCGAAGAATACAATATTTTAAAAGTCCAGCCGCCCGCCTATACCCCTTAAGTAGCTCTCTTTTTTAATTACTTTGATTAGTACTTATGTTTTACTTAGTGATTATTAAAGGAGAAAAGAAAAAAGAAAATTTGAATTACTATTTATTAAGTAATACAATTCATGAAGTTAATCAAAAAATGCAATACTAATTATTCACTAAATAAACAATTATTCAAATATAATTACTAAGTTAACTAATTAAATGAGGCAAATATATTATTTAATTACTGAAAATAAAATATAACAAAATTAATTAACCTAAACATCCTAATTTTATATATATTTTTTTTCAAATGACCTCTCCCGACAAAATTTCGTCGGCAAAGGTTTTTTTCGTCAGGAAAAGTCTAATCCGACAAATCTTTGTCGGCATAGATCTCTGCCGACAAAATTTCGTCGGGAGAGGTGCTTATGTGTATTTTTTTTCAATTTTTTAAATATTAAAAATATAAAATAACTTCTTTACTTTTGTTTTTTTGGCCTACTTCTTTAATTTAGTATATGTAATTAAGTAATATGTTAGCCTTTTTTAATTACTCTAATTAGCAATTACCTTTGAAACAACAAATAGAATATTGAAATTAAATATATGGCGTTTGATACAACTTTTTCTAAATCAAAGGCCTAGCACTAGGGCTTTCATTTCAAGCGAAATTTGTGTGTTTATCTATGCGAATTTACTAGACAAACTCAATAAGACAAAAACATTATATGATATTTGAATTTTAAAAATAATTAGTTAATTAATTAACTAATCGGGTTTAATTTAAATCACAGAGCCCAAGAGCCCCAAGGCCCAAGGCTAACCTTTTGATTATTTAAATGTATATTATTTAACCATAACACACCTAATTCTCACATATTATTCAATAAAAATAATATATATAGAATATCTTCATAGTATAGCCGCGCGGCTATACTCCGAAGAATACAATATTTTAAAAGTCCAGCCGCCCGCCTATACCCCTTAAGTAGCTCTCTTTTTTAATTACTTTGATTAGTACTTATGTTTTACTTAGTGATTATTAAAGGAGAAAAGAAAAAAGAAAATTTGAATTACTATTTATTAAGTAATACAATTCATGAAGTTAATCAAAAAATGCAATACTAATTATTCACTAAATAAACAATTATTCAAATATAATTACTAAGTTAACTAATTAAATGAGGCAAATATATTATTTAATTACTGAAAATAAAATATAACAAAATTAATTAACCTAAACATCCTAATTTTATATATATTTTTTTTCAAATGACCTCTCCCGACAAAATTTCGTCGGCAAAGGTTTTTTTCGTCAGGAAAAGTCTAATCCGACAAATCTTTGTCGGCATAGATCTCTGCCGACAAAATTTCGTCGGGAGAGGTGCTTATGTGTATTTTTTTTCAATTTTTTAAATATTAAAAATATAAAATAACTTCTTTACTTTTGTTTTTTTGGCCTACTTCTTTAATTTAGTATATGTAATTAAGTAATATGTTAGCCTTTTTTAATTACTCTAATTAGCAATTACCTTTGAAACAACAAATAGAATATTGAAATTAAATATATGGCGTTTGATACAACTTTTTCTAAATCAAAGGCCTAGCACTAGGGCTTTCATTTCAAGCGAAATTTGTGTGTTTATCTATGCGAATTTACTAGACAAACTCAATAAGACAAAAACATTATATGATATTTGAATTTTAAAAATAATTAGTTAATTAATTAACTAATCGGGTTTAATTTAAATCACAGAGCCCAAGAGCCCCAAGGCCCAAGGCTAACCTTTTGATTATTTAAATGTATATTATTTAACCATAACACACCTAATTCTCACATATTATTCAATAAAAATAATATATATAGAATATCTTCATAGTATAGCCGCGCGGCTATACTCCGAAGAATACAATATTTTAAAAGTCCAGCCGCCCGCCTATACCCCTTAAGTAGCTCTCTTTTTTAATTACTTTGATTAGTACTTATGTTTTACTTAGTGATTATTAAAGGAGAAAAGAAAAAAGAAAATTTGAATTACTATTTATTAAGTAATACAATTCATGAAGTTAATCAAAAAATGCAATACTAATTATTCACTAAATAAACAATTATTCAAATATAATTACTAAGTTAACTAATTAAATGAGGCAAATATATTATTTAATTACTGAAAATAAAATATAACAAAATTAATTAACCTAAACATCCTAATTTTATATATATTTTTTTTCAAATGACCTCTCCCGACAAAATTTCGTCGGCAAAGGTTTTTTTCGTCAGGAAAAGTCTAATCCGACAAATCTTTGTCGGCATAGATCTCTGCCGACAAAATTTCGTCGGGAGAGGTGCTTATGTGTATTTTTTTTCAATTTTTTAAATATTAAAAATATAAAATAACTTCTTTACTTTTGTTTTTTTGGCCTACTTCTTTAATTTAGTATATGTAATTAAGTAATATGTTAGCCTTTTTTAATTACTCTAATTAGCAATTACCTTTGAAACAACAAATAGAATATTGAAATTAAATATATGGCGTTTGATACAACTTTTTCTAAATCAAAGGCCTAGCACTAGGGCTTTCATTTCAAGCGAAATTTGTGTGTTTATCTATGCGAATTTACTAGACAAACTCAATAAGACAAAAACATTATATGATATTTGAATTTTAAAAATAATTAGTTAATTAATTAACTAATCGGGTTTAATTTAAATCACAGAGCCCAAGAGCCCCAAGGCCCAAGGCTAACCTTTTGATTATTTAAATGTATATTATTTAACCATAACACACCTAATTCTCACATATTATTCAATAAAAATAATATATATAGAATATCTTCATAGTATAGCCGCGCGGCTATACTCCGAAGAATACAATATTTTAAAAGTCCAGCCGCCCGCCTATACCCCTTAAGTAGCTCTCTTTTTTAATTACTTTGATTAGTACTTATGTTTTACTTAGTGATTATTAAAGGAGAAAAGAAAAAAGAAAATTTGAATTACTATTTATTAAGTAATACAATTCATGAAGTTAATCAAAAAATGCAATACTAATTATTCACTAAATAAACAATTATTCAAATATAATTACTAAGTTAACTAATTAAATGAGGCAAATATATTATTTAATTACTGAAAATAAAATATAACAAAATTAATTAACCTAAACATCCTAATTTTATATATATTTTTTTTCAAATGACCTCTCCCGACAAAATTTCGTCGGCAAAGGTTTTTTTCGTCAGGAAAAGTCTAATCCGACAAATCTTTGTCGGCATAGATCTCTGCCGACAAAATTTCGTCGGGAGAGGTGCTTATGTGTATTTTTTTTCAATTTTTTAAATATTAAAAATATAAAATAACTTCTTTACTTTTGTTTTTTTGGCCTACTTCTTTAATTTAGTATATGTAATTAAGTAATATGTTAGCCTTTTTTAATTACTCTAATTAGCAATTACCTTTGAAACAACAAATAGAATATTGAAATTAAATATATGGCGTTTGATACAACTTTTTCTAAATCAAAGGCCTAGCACTAGGGCTTTCATTTCAAGCGAAATTTGTGTGTTTATCTATGCGAATTTACTAGACAAACTCAATAAGACAAAAACATTATATGATATTTGAATTTTAAAAATAATTAGTTAATTAATTAACTAATCGGGTTTAATTTAAATCACAGAGCCCAAGAGCCCCAAGGCCCAAGGCTAACCTTTTGATTATTTAAATGTATATTATTTAACCATAACACACCTAATTCTCACATATTATTCAATAAAAATAATATATATAGAATATCTTCATAGTATAGCCGCGCGGCTATACTCCGAAGAATACAATATTTTAAAAGTCCAGCCGCCCGCCTATACCCCTTAAGTAGCTCTCTTTTTTAATTACTTTGATTAGTACTTATGTTTTACTTAGTGATTATTAAAGGAGAAAAGAAAAAAGAAAATTTGAATTACTATTTATTAAGTAATACAATTCATGAAGTTAATCAAAAAATGCAATACTAATTATTCACTAAATAAACAATTATTCAAATATAATTACTAAGTTAACTAATTAAATGAGGCAAATATATTATTTAATTACTGAAAATAAAATATAACAAAATTAATTAACCTAAACATCCTAATTTTATATATATTTTTTTTCAAATGACCTCTCCCGACAAAATTTCGTCGGCAAAGGTTTTTTTCGTCAGGAAAAGTCTAATCCGACAAATCTTTGTCGGCATAGATCTCTGCCGACAAAATTTCGTCGGGAGAGGTGCTTATGTGTATTTTTTTTCAATTTTTTAAATATTAAAAATATAAAATAACTTCTTTACTTTTGTTTTTTTGGCCTACTTCTTTAATTTAGTATATGTAATTAAGTAATATGTTAGCCTTTTTTAATTACTCTAATTAGCAATTACCTTTGAAACAACAAATAGAATATTGAAATTAAATATATGGCGTTTGATACAACTTTTTCTAAATCAAAGGCCTAGCACTAGGGCTTTCATTTCAAGCGAAATTTGTGTGTTTATCTATGCGAATTTACTAGACAAACTCAATAAGACAAAAACATTATATGATATTTGAATTTTAAAAATAATTAGTTAATTAATTAACTAATCGGGTTTAATTTAAATCACAGAGCCCAAGAGCCCCAAGGCCCAAGGCTAACCTTTTGATTATTTAAATGTATATTATTTAACCATAACACACCTAATTCTCACATATTATTCAATAAAAATAATATATATAGAATATCTTCATAGTATAGCCGCGCGGCTATACTCCGAAGAATACAATATTTTAAAAGTCCAGCCGCCCGCCTATACCCCTTAAGTAGCTCTCTTTTTTAATTACTTTGATTAGTACTTATGTTTTACTTAGTGATTATTAAAGGAGAAAAGAAAAAAGAAAATTTGAATTACTATTTATTAAGTAATACAATTCATGAAGTTAATCAAAAAATGCAATACTAATTATTCACTAAATAAACAATTATTCAAATATAATTACTAAGTTAACTAATTAAATGAGGCAAATATATTATTTAATTACTGAAAATAAAATATAACAAAATTAATTAACCTAAACATCCTAATTTTATATATATTTTTTTTCAAATGACCTCTCCCGACAAAATTTCGTCGGCAAAGGTTTTTTTCGTCAGGAAAAGTCTAATCCGACAAATCTTTGTCGGCATAGATCTCTGCCGACAAAATTTCGTCGGGAGAGGTGCTTATGTGTATTTTTTTTCAATTTTTTAAATATTAAAAATATAAAATAACTTCTTTACTTTTGTTTTTTTGGCCTACTTCTTTAATTTAGTATATGTAATTAAGTAATATGTTAGCCTTTTTTAATTACTCTAATTAGCAATTACCTTTGAAACAACAAATAGAATATTGAAATTAAATATATGGCGTTTGATACAACTTTTTCTAAATCAAAGGCCTAGCACTAGGGCTTTCATTTCAAGCGAAATTTGTGTGTTTATCTATGCGAATTTACTAGACAAACTCAATAAGACAAAAACATTATATGATATTTGAATTTTAAAAATAATTAGTTAATTAATTAACTAATCGGGTTTAATTTAAATCACAGAGCCCAAGAGCCCCAAGGCCCAAGGCTAACCTTTTGATTATTTAAATGTATATTATTTAACCATAACACACCTAATTCTCACATATTATTCAATAAAAATAATATATATAGAATATCTTCATAGTATAGCCGCGCGGCTATACTCCGAAGAATACAATATTTTAAAAGTCCAGCCGCCCGCCTATACCCCTTAAGTAGCTCTCTTTTTTAATTACTTTGATTAGTACTTATGTTTTACTTAGTGATTATTAAAGGAGAAAAGAAAAAAGAAAATTTGAATTACTATTTATTAAGTAATACAATTCATGAAGTTAATCAAAAAATGCAATACTAATTATTCACTAAATAAACAATTATTCAAATATAATTACTAAGTTAACTAATTAAATGAGGCAAATATATTATTTAATTACTGAAAATAAAATATAACAAAATTAATTAACCTAAACATCCTAATTTTATATATATTTTTTTTCAAATGACCTCTCCCGACAAAATTTCGTCGGCAAAGGTTTTTTTCGTCAGGAAAAGTCTAATCCGACAAATCTTTGTCGGCATAGATCTCTGCCGACAAAATTTCGTCGGGAGAGGTGCTTATGTGTATTTTTTTTCAATTTTTTAAATATTAAAAATATAAAATAACTTCTTTACTTTTGTTTTTTTGGCCTACTTCTTTAATTTAGTATATGTAATTAAGTAATATGTTAGCCTTTTTTAATTACTCTAATTAGCAATTACCTTTGAAACAACAAATAGAATATTGAAATTAAATATATGGCGTTTGATACAACTTTTTCTAAATCAAAGGCCTAGCACTAGGGCTTTCATTTCAAGCGAAATTTGTGTGTTTATCTATGCGAATTTACTAGACAAACTCAATAAGACAAAAACATTATATGATATTTGAATTTTAAAAATAATTAGTTAATTAATTAACTAATCGGGTTTAATTTAAATCACAGAGCCCAAGAGCCCCAAGGCCCAAGGCTAACCTTTTGATTATTTAAATGTATATTATTTAACCATTGACCCAAAGGCCTTACCCACAGGCCACTCAATTGGGCCACTTGAGTGGCCAATCCAAACTAGTCTATTAGCAAGTGTATGTCTTATAAAAACCTCCAAGGAACTCTAGTGTTCCAATGTGGGACTAATTTCAACTCAAACATGTGGTATTGTTGATGAGAGATATAACTGTTGTGCATAATGATTTGAAAGAATGCTTGGAAATTGAGATGCCTTTTGAAATAACAGAGATTGTGGAGAGCGATGATGCAAGTTCAAGCAACTCAGTTACAATGACTTCCCACATTGAGTCCCAAACTAATACTAGCAGTCTTGGAATGTTACACGAAATTTCAAATTCCTTGCACTAATTTGTAGAGCTTTTTCTTGTATCTATACTATTTTTTTTATAATTTAAGAGAACCTACCTTGTTAATCATTTTAACGAATTCAAACAAATTATGTCATTAGTTAATTAAGTTCCAATCCACTCTTACTGTTTATCAAGTAGAACTTAGAAAAGTGATTGAGAGGTTGTTGAAGATGCAATGGCAATGGCATGTGTATCTCCAAATGCTATAAAAAGGCCAACCATGAGTCCGGTGGTGGTGGAACTAAAGGAGAGTTTGGCAACAGAGATTGCTGGAACAAGGCAGAGCCATGAAACTGAGTTAACAAATTCCATTGAGATAAGGTCTGATAGTTCGATGGTTATACTAAATCCCTCGGTTAGGAAGTTATAGTATAAAACTATATATTACGTACTTGGCTAGATCAAATAATATGGGACAGCTGGGATGTGTTAGTTTCCTCCTTTTTCTTTTTAGATCATGATGCAGGAGCATAGGGTGGATCAAGACAGAACTCTACCAAATGCTTCCCCCCCCATCAGATCAATTCTTTTTGTATGGGTAATCAATAAGACTAGCGCATGTACTTCAAATCTCATGTAGCTCTTCTTCAAATAGTAATGTATATGCCACTGGCATTCAAGTTAATGATCCTCTTGTTAAACTTAATGTGCTATTTGTTGTATATTAATATTAAGATTTTTTTAAACTAAAGTAGTCCTCAAACTTATACCCGAGTTTTATTTTGGTCCCTCAACTAAATTATTCGTTCAATTGGTCCATCAACTCTTTGTTATTCGGTGCGTTGGTCCTACCGTCTAACTCCGTCAATATTACCGTTAATTTGAGAGTTAAAATAGTCAATTTTATACTAAAATATTCAATAAACCCCATCATCAAAATCCATGGATGCAATCGGTCATCATCAACCATGTCAATTTCGGCCTCTCCACCATTCTCTCTTCTCTTCTCACCCCTTCTCCTCTCTTTCTTCTCCCCCTTCTCTCTGCTCACATCAATTTTCAGATTTGGTTTTTTTTTTTTTTTTTTTTTGGAACTAGGCTGCTTAATTAGGATCATCATCATCACTACTAGAGGGAGAGAGGGAAAGAGGAGAGAATAAAGAGAGAAGAGAGGGAAAGAGGCTGCTTAATTAGGATCATCATCTTGAGCCTCTACATTTAGCATTGGTGCATTTAGATGCATTTAAAAGAATGCAAACCATTAAATTAATCTAATGATTTTAATAAGCCCATGTTAGCAAACTTGTATTAAACTAAAAAATAATTAGTCGCACCTTATTATTTCCCAGCAAGCCGCAACCACACCCTACCCCACACAGTCATGGCTACCACATCATTCTCCCTCCTTCTCTCTCTCCCTCCCTCCCTACCTACCTACCTATTTGGATAAGTGGCTCTCAATAAAGCCTAGAAACTGATAATATCAAATTCTTATCTTTAATACTGTTGTCTCAACATCAAAATTACACCTGCAAAATGATAAACGAAAAACCCATCTCTTCCTCTCTCTCCATGATTGTACAGTACCATGTACATAATTCCTTCTCTCTGTTTTGCAAATCGAGGGAGGGAGGAGTGGGGAGGGAGAGAGAGAGAGAGAGGGAGAGAAGGAGGGAGGGGGGAGGGAGACATTGGTGGCAACCATGGCTGGTAGCAGTGGCGGATCCAGGGATTTTTCAAGGGAGGTGCAATATTTAAAAGGCTAAAAACTAAAAAATAAAAATAGACAACCAATACTATGACTAATTACTAAGTCTATATGAATTAATATGAATAAAATCCTTGCCTATTTTCATAATTAATATACCAAAATTCATACAAATTATCAATTAATCTAACTAAAATTAATATTAATTAATCTAATCAAAATGCAAATTAAATTATCAATTAAACAAATAAATCAGAAAATAATAACAATAATGAAAGACATATTTTTTTTATAAAAAAAACAAGAGGAAAAAACCCAGAAGAAAAAACAACAGAAAAAAAATACATTCGAAGTCGAACTTGCAACTTGGTGGAGAGGGATGGGTCTGCTGCATTAGCAAGAGCCTACTCCCCTTCAACGCCACGCCCAAGCCAGGCTTCTTCCATGCTTCTTTTTTTTGGTAATTAAAATCAAATTAAAGTCTTCTTTTAAGACTCCTCTGCATGGAAGGTAAGGTTTCTTCTTCATTTTTATTTTCAAATATTTGGCCTGGTCCAAAACGCATCGTTTTGGCCAGGATTATTTTGAAAAATAGAGAGATGCGCGCAGCGTGCACAGCAAAGAAGAGAAAAGGAAGGTCACTCAGTCATTTGCTCAAACAGTTGGTGGGCAGCTGTAAAGGGGCAACATCCGGCGACTCCATAGCTTTTTTCGGCAAGGGGAGGTGTAGCTGCACCTCCTTGCGCCTCTGTAGGTGGGAAAGAGGGGAGGGAGAGAGAGGGTTAGAGAGTGGGGGAGGGAGAGAGAGAGAGGGAGAGAAGGAGGGAGGGAGGGAGGAAGAAAGAGGGGAGGGTTAGGGAAAATAGTGGTGCAATTAATTAGTTTTTAGTTTAATACAAGTTTGCTAATGTGGACTTATTAAAATTATTAGATTAATCTAATGGTTTGCATCTTTAAATGTGTGTAAATACACCGATGTTAATGCAGAGGCTTGGGATCCGGAATGGGTAGAAGAGGGAGAGAGAGGAGAGGGAAAGGGGGAGACGAAGGGGAGGGGATCCGAGGAGGATGCTTGTGCATGTATATATTTTTTTTATCTGTCTAAAAAGCTTATATTATTTTTATTGTTTAGCTATTAAAAGTCCTATTTACCTCTAAGAATGTAGCATGTATTGCTCACATGATTTAATTTGACAGAAAATGTTACGATAGGACCAATTTGACGAATAATAAATAGTTGGTGGACCATTTGAACGAATAATTTAGTTGAGGGACCAAAATACAACTCCAATATAAGTTTGAGAACTATTTGATTAAAAACCCTTAATATTAATATAAACTAGCCTCTTTGTACACACTTCCGCCCCTACGTGAGACTTTTTTTTAAAATTTCAAAATTTATTTTAAAATTGTTTGTACCATATCTGATCCTCCACTCATCAATTGACACGTGTATCACTTAAACTCCCCAAGGGCCCAAGGCTCCGAACAATCAGCATCGGCTACCGATGGTATTGTCTCAAAGCAGCAAAGATCGCTACAGGCCCAGCACAGTCTACAATCGGTATTCCCTACCGATTCTGCAGAATCAACCTCGAAGCACCCGCCAGAAATATCTAAGGACTCGTGTCAACCTCGTAGGGCCCTCCCACGAGTCCCACATCGAAATTAAGTGCTAAGAGCATATAAAATCCCCTCTATAAATAGGCCCTTTCATTACAATACAGGGGTAAGACTTTTCAGCTTGACCTTTATACTAATATATTGTCAACAGCAAAGAGCTCTTAGAAAACAAACTTACTTTAGCATCGGAGGGTCTTAGGCTGGTTCCACACCGGTTCCATAGACCTCACGAGTCTCATCTTCCTTCCATTCAGGATCAGCATCCGAGGACAGGAAGAATCTGCATCCAACACTCAATCGATCTCTCGATCGTCCATATCACTTGTAAGTTGCACTCATCTCTATCTATTCAGTTTTGGTGCCAACAGATTGGCACCGTCTGTGGGAATCGCTTATCGATTAACCCATATCTCAAAAGCTCTGAGACCAAAAAATGAATCTATCATCGGCCCTTCCTACCGATGGCCCCATCCTCGGCATTGGTGGTGAGCCAAGTCTAGCTCCATTGCTTCAGATGCCACGGATAGCAACGCCTGCCCAGCCGAACACTCTGGAGGCTCGCATGGAGACTTTACAGCAGGAGATGGCAAGAATGCAGGAGCACAACAATATTCTCGCCTCTAAATTGGATGACACCCAGAGGCAACTGTATGATCAGCAAACGCACTCCACCCAGTTGCAGGACGGTCTGGAACGAACCATGCAGCTTCGGCAGGAGAAATCGTTTAAAAGCGTGCGGAAGCCCAATGCCCAGGATAGAGGGAAACAGCAAGCCGCAGGCAGGCCATCTACCTCCTGAAGACTATTTGTGCCCTCCCCAGGAGAGCGTCGTCCGGAATATCAAGTCTACTCCGATTGCCTTGATAGGATCAACGATCGGCGCAAAGAGCGACAGCCTTCGCTCATCCCTATCCAGGCAAAACTCAACGATCGACGCCTGGAGGCGCTTGGACCAAAATCCCCCGTACGCCGAAGGTACGGCGCGATCGGTCTGGAAGAAACGGACGAATCAGACTATGTTCCAACTTCACCAGGGACCACAATCTCCCGCCAATCGGCAGGACGTTCAAAGGAGTGCCATCGAACAAATCGGGAAGACGATCAGCATACCGGAGGCAATGAGAGAAGCCCGAACCGAACGGCAGGCCAGGATGTTCAAGGCCACCACGCTGGCCGGGGCACAGGGAAGGAGGTAAGGGAACCCTTCGGTGACGATCTTCCCTCCACCGATCCTACCATCCGTCTCCTCCTTCAGAAGATGAACCGCATTGAGGAGGAACAGAACCAGGCTCGGACGCCAACGTGGGGGAAGGTACAACCAGGACCGTTCACCAGTCGCATCCGAACGTTTAGACATGAAAAGGAGGTCCAAGCACTCCGAATATCATTCTACTCAGGGGTGGAAGATCCAGTTACTCACATTCATACCTTCCAGTCAACCTTGGGTTGCAAAGGGCTAACGGACGAAGGCCAATGCTTACTATTCCCCTCCACCCTGACCGGAGCTGCTCTGAATTGGTTCTACCGATTGGAACCAGGTACGGTTGACTCTTTCGATCAGTTGAAGCAAACCTTCCTCAACCATTTCATGATTCTGACCGATCGCTTGAATTCTGCCGATGACCTGTATACCGATCGGCAGCAAGACGACGAGCCCCTGAGGGAATATGCGGCTAGGTTCAGCCACGAGTATTCCCGATGTCCAGAGACTGACGATAGGGCAGCCTTCGGTGCCTTCAAGAGCGGCCTTCGGTCGTCTCAGTTTCGCTATCTGGTCCACAGCAGCAACTGGACCACCTACGCCGAGCAAATGAAGCAAGCAGCTATCCACGCCAAGGTCGAACATTTCAATTCCAAAGGTTCGGCTTCGGCCCAACCAATCAAAGCAACAACCGCCGATCGGCCTTCGACGCAGAACTATGACCAATTTCCAGCGAATCGGACCGTCAGTCAGGCCCCCTACCGAACGGAACCCCCAGCCTTTGCTCCTTACGAGGCACGAAACAAACGGAAAGACCACTTCTGGGATCGGCAGGACAGCAATAAAAAGGGGAAGGACTCCGGTAGGCGAAGCAACTTCGGAGATCCGAAAGGGAATCGGCCAGAGGAAATTTTCACCTTACTCAACACCACTTACGAGCATGTCCTCATGACAGAAGGTGAGATAATACCGAAGCTGAACAACCGAAAGCTTCCTCGGCAGAATGAGAAGGACACAGGAGTCTTCTGCCGATACCACCAATACAATGGCCACGATACAGAATCGTGCATCGCCCTTCGAAAAATTGTCGAACGCCTCATCAACGAAGGGAAGCTGGATCAGTACCTAAACACCAAAATGGCTTCGGATCAACCCTCGAATCGGCAGATCAATATGATCAGTGGAGGAGCACCCATCGCCGAAACCAGCAACCGATCCGTCAAGAACTACGTTCGTGCCGTTCGGCACCCCCAAATCCTTAGCGTGGCGGGAGGACGCAACGACAAGATCCAACGAAACGGTTGGGAACCTATCACCTTTTCTAAGGAAAAGGAACGAGGCATCATTTTCCCCCACTCCGATCCCATGATCATACGAGCCAATATTTCGGATTTCGATGTGGGCCTAATCCTCATAGACACCGGCAGTTCTGTCAATGTACTATTCGTCGACGCTTTTAATGCCCTTGGCATAGATCCTCAGCTTATGAACAAAGATATCACCCCCCCTCCTAAGCTTCTCGGGTGATGTGATCGAACTGATCGGCAGTGTCCTGCTTTCGTTTGCAGTCGGCACCATTCCCAGACGAACGGTCATTTATACCCACTTTCTGGTGGTCGATTGCCCAACAGCATATAACGCCATCATCGGCAGGACGGCGCTCACCAAGATGATAGCCATTCTGTCACCACACATGCTCCTCCTCAAGTTCCCCACCCACGCTGGCGTAGGCCAGGTGCGAGGGGATCAGTTGAGTGCACGGACATGTTACGTTTCGGCGACGAAGGAATCGACGAGAGCTACTCTTCGTGAGGCATACTCAGTTTCTACTAATGTAACTATACCGAACGGCAGGGGGACGGACACACCGGATGATCCCCGAAATGAGGCCGTCACCCCACAAGCGCAACCTGTTGAAGATTTGGAATCGGTCATCCTCTCCGAGGCAAAGCTCGACCGACAGGTCCGAATCGGCACCACCTTGAGCTCAGCAATGCGGGCCGATTTCATTGCCTTTTTACGCGCCAACACAGAAGTCTTCGCCTGGTCATACGATGACATGCCCGGCATCGCCCCACTTTCATCAGTCACAAGCTTAGCATTTGTCCCACTTTCAAACCCATCAGACAGAAACGGCGGGCTTACGATGCCGAACGGTACGAAGCAATGAGAATCGAGGTGGAGAAATTACGAACCATCGGCTTCATCCGAGAGATCACTTACCCGATTTGGCTGGCAAATTCGGTCCTGGTCAAAAAATCGAGCGGCGCCTGGAGAATGTGTCAGGACTATACCGACTTAAACAGGGCTTGCTCAAAGGACAGTTTTCCTTTGCCAAGGATCGATCAGATGGTGGACGCCACAGCAGGCCATGAACTTCTTAGCTTCATGGACGCATATTCAGGCTACAACCAGATATTCATGAGCCCTACCGACAGCGAACATACGGCATTCATCACTGACAAAGGACTTTACTGTTACAATGTCATGCCGTTCGGACTGAAGAACGCTGGGGCAACATACCAGCGCTTGGTCAACAAAATCTTCTCTGAACTCATCGGCACCTCAATGGAGGTTTATGTGGACGACATGCTGGTCAAAAGCAAAACAGCCGATTCTCATCTCCACAACCTCTCCCTCATGTTCAACGTCTTAAAGAAGTACAACATGCGTCTCAACCCAAGCAAATGTGCTTTCGGCGTCTCTTCGGGCAAATTTCTTGGCTTCATGATCAGCCAAAGAGGCATTGAGGCCAACCCCGAAAAAATCAAGGCTTTGCTCGGCATGCAGATACCAAAGACATAGAAGGATATTCAGAGTCTCACTTGGCGTGTCGCCGCTCTGGCCCGATTCATATCCAAGGCTACCGATCGGTGTGCCCCTTTCTTTAAGGCCCTCAAGGGAAGCAAACGGCAGATTGTTTGGACTGCCGAATGCGACCGAGCTTTCCAGGACCTCAAGGCCTACATGAGCAGAGCGCCCTTATTATCCACCCCCCTTCCTGGCGAGGAACTCATTCTATACCTCTCTGTTTCGGCAACGGCACTCAGTTCTGTGCTCATTCGCAAGCCGAACGGCATAGAGCTTCCAATTTTCTATACTAGCCATGCTTTGCAGGACGCCGAGCTTCGGTACCCCGAACTGGAAAAGCTCGCATATGCTCTCGTCCTCTCAGCTCGAAATCTTCGGCCATATTTCCAGGCTCACAGTATTACCGTTCTCACCAATCAGCCTCTGCGCCAAATACTGCAACGACCCGAGACGTCCGGTCGGCTAGTCAAATGGGCCATTGAACTCAGCGAATTCGACATCCACTATCACCCTCGCCCTGCCGAGAAGGGCCAGGCCGTAGATGATTTCATCTCCGAATTGACTACGTCCGAGGACGCAGATCCGAGGGATGTCACCCCCAGTTCGGCTTCGGCATTACCAGTTGCCCACCCGACCGAAGGGACTTTTCTTCCATCGATTCCCATATGGACTCTCTATGTAGACGGCTCGTCCAACCGACAAGGCAGCGGAGCCGGCTTAGTACTAAAAGCCCCTGATCAGACAACCATCGAATATGCCATCCGTTTCCAATTCCAGGCTTCCAACAACGAAGCAGAATACGAAGCTCTTCTAGCAGGCCTTCGGCTCGCTAGGGAGATGGGAGCTCAACAACTAAAGATATGCAGCGACTCACAACTTGTCGTCAATCAGATACTGACTGAATTCGAAGCTAAGAATACTTTGATGGCTGCCTACTTGACACACACTCGCCGATTGCTTCACCACTTTGCTGCGTATCAAGTTCAGCAGATCCCTAGATCCAAGAACAGCCACGCCGATGCTCTATCGCGCCTTGCATCGGCAATCGACGACAATATTGGTCGCCATGTGCCGATCGAAATTCTCGCTCGGCGTAGCACCTCTAACGCTAAGGTACACGCTGTTCGGTAGGATCCAAGCTGGATGGATCCAATCCATACTTACCTCACAAGCGGAACGCTACCAAGCGACAAAATCGAGGCCAAAACTCTCCGCCGCCGGTCGGCACAATACTTAATTTTGAACCAGATTCTCTATCGGCGTGGTCACTCTTTACCGTTGCTTCGGTGCATGACTCCACAGCAAGGTAATTACGTTATACGAGAAATCCACGAAGGAGCTTGCGGGGACCATTCTCGCGCCCGATCTCTGGCCTTCAAAACCATTTGCCAAGGGTACTATTGGCCGACTCTCCATGCCGATGCCACAGCACTTGTCCAAAGGTGTGATCATTGCCAGCGTTTCGGCTCCGTCCCAAAACTGCCTGCCGAACCGCTCAATGGGGTTTAGACCTCATGGGCCCCATGCCCCAAGGAAAGGGACAGCTTAAATTCGCCATCGTCGCTGTCGACTACTTCACGAAGTGGACCGAAGCCGAAGCCTTGGCAACCATCACCGCAGCCAGGGTTGAGCATTTCGTATGGAAGAATATCATTTGTCGTTTCGGCCTCCCGAACGCAATCATCACCGACAACGGTAAACAATTCGACTCCTCTCAGTTCCGGCACCTATGCCACCGATTCAACATCAACTTGTTCTTCGCATCTCCGGCGCACCCACAATCAAACGGCCAGGTCGAGGCCATTAACAAGATCATCAAGAAGACACTGAAGAAGAAGCTTGGGGCAGCCAAGGGAGCCTGGCCCGATTTGCTCCCAGAAGCGTTATGGGCCATCAACACCTCCTACCGACGACCGACTGGCGAAACACCGTTTTCCCTTGCTTTCGGTATCAAAGCTGTTGTCCCAGTCGAAATCAACGTACCCACGTGCCGAACGGCATCTTACACGCCAGAGAAAAATGAAACTCTTCTTGCACTCAACCTGGACCTCATTGACGAACACCGTTCCCTGGCTCAGCTTCAGAATGCTGCCTACAAACAGAGAACCTCCCGCTACTACGACTCGTGCGTCAGACGCCGGTCGTTCAAAGTAGGGGACTGGGTTTTACGCAAAGTCTCTCTTGCCACCAAGGACTCCAACGAGGGCACCCTTGGCCCTTCATGGGAAGGCCCCTACGAGATCGTCACCATCTGCTGACCGAGAACTTACCGATTGCGTGGTACCGATGGCCAAACGTGGCCAGACAAAGTCGTCACATTGTTCCATGACTTCCTTGTCCACCAGAAGCGTGAACTCCTTCGACGATCGGTAGTCGGCAACGGCTTTCGCCTTCGCCTCTTCCACCTCCTTGGCACGTGACCGTTCGGCCGCATCCATCGCCACCTGCACAGCCGCTTTGGCCTCATGAGCAGCCACCACCTCCAATTCGGTCGCCGCAAGCTTGGATGCCAATTCTGCAATCTTAGCAGTGTTCTCCTCGGCACGCCGATCAGCCTCCTGAAGCATCTTCCCAGCATCGGCAATCTTCGAACGGCCCTCCTCAAATTTCTTCTGGTACCGTTCGGCAGCATTGACGGCCCGCTTTGCGCAAAGCCACATCTCCATATCCGCCTACAGAAACACCAAGTTCAGCAAATACCGAAACCAAGGACACTTGGAAGTTAAAACGGAAAGCCGGAAGGCCCGACCAGTTTGCTCACGCAACGTCTTCGTCGACAGTTGCTCTATCTCAGACAGCTCCATCTGGGCGCCATCAATCATACAGTTGATGAACGACACCGCCTTCCGAGGACAAGCGATGTTAACCGGCCCCTCCCCCTCCACTTCATCATCAGGGATCGGCACTGACGTCCCCTCATTCGGACCCCTTGGCCGTTTCGACAACGGCGTTGTATCGAGAGCACCCTCGATCATCCTCTTGCCTGTCACTTGGAGGTGGACCTCCCGAACGGCCTCAGCTTCGGCCGCCCTCTTCTCCCGGCGGCGATCAGCCACCGTCTGCTCATCCGCCGAAGCCCCTCAAGAAGCTCCTGACGCCTTCTTCTTCTTTGGTCTGGGGGACTCCCCCTTCTTCTGCTTCAGTGCATCATGCCGTCTCTTTTCCAAGCTCACTCGCTCGGGCACTTGGGGGACTACATGCCACCATCGGCAACAATGAAACCATCGAGTCCGGATCAGAATGCCGAAGACAGATTCAAGTCCCCAACCGAGAAGCTTCTCAATCGGTAACTTGGGGGACTACTGTTTGTACCATATCTGATCCTCCACTCATCAATTGACACGTGGATCACTTAAACTCCCCAAGGGCCCAAGGCTCCGAACAATCAGCATCGGCTACCGATGGTATTGTCTCAAAGCAGCAAAAGATCTCTACAGGCCCAGCACAGTCTACAATCGGTATTCCCTATCGATTCTGCAGAATCAACCTCGAAGCACCCGCCCGAAATATCTAAGGACTCGTGTCAACCTCGTAGGGCCCTCCCACGAGTCCCACATCGAAATTAAGTGCTAAGAGCACACAAAATCCCCTCTATAAATAGACCCCTTCATTACAATACAGGGGTAAGACTTTTCAGCTTGACCTTTATACTAATATATTGTCAACAGCAAAAAGCTCTTAGAAAACAAACTTACTTTAGCATCGGAGGGTCTTAGGCTGGTTCCACACAGGTTCCATAGACCTCACGAGTCTCGTCTTCCTTCCATTCAGGATCAGCATCCGAGGACAAGAAGAATTTGCATCCAACACTCAATCGATCTCTCGATCGTCCATATTGTAACACCCCAACCCTAAATTATTTAGCCACCAAATTATTTAATTTATTTAAATATGAATTTTCAATTTTGCCCTCGGGGTGGGGGCAAAATGGTCATTTTTAATCCGGAAGGATTTTGGGGCAGTGGCTAGTATTTTTGTGTAGGTCGTACTGAGACGAGTCCGTAGACACGCGGTGAGCTCGATTCGGAGTTGTAACGAAAAAGATATGGTTAAAATACCCCTTGTGGCAAAATCGTAAATAAATTGAAAGGAATTTTAATAAAATCTCAGAATTTCTCTCTCTCTGTGGCCTGTGCGACCCAGCCCCTCCCCCTCCATTTTTTCAGTTCAGCCGGTGGCTTCCAAGAGCTACTGCCACCGTCACAGGCCACGGTTGGCCATGAGATCGGACCCAACTGAACCTCCGCCACTCCCTCTTCACTTCCTGACCGGTCTCAGCCCCTGGAAACGCCGGAATCTCGCCGGAAAACTGCAAAAAACGCGCTGGTTCTTGACTGAACTTCCAGCTGCTCGTTCTCCCTCATTTCTCCACCAAATTGGACGTGTAAGGTATGGATTTCCACCTATTTTTCCTGATCTAGCTTCTGGTTGGGTAGGATTGCTTCAATTTTTAGTGTAGGCAAGTTGATTTTCGAATTGAAAAATCTGCCAGTTTCGGCCTCTGTTTTCAGCCACGTCCGGTCACTTTTTGGGGTATGTCCAAGAACAAAAGTGACTCCAAATTAGGGGTTTTACCTAGGGTAGGAGTTTGGAGCCGTGATTCTAAGATTTTCCGGTGATGCGATATCGCTTTGGACACCCACGCGCTGCCAGCGCGTGGGAACTGTAGCAGAGGGGCATTATGTCCCAACATGATCTCCTAGTGGTCACGAGCGCGTAGGAATTCGCGGATCTCAATTTGGATAACGTTTGAACCCCGAACGGATTTTACATATTGTGTGATTTCCGGGTTCGATATGTTAGAACCGTCGGATCGTTTCCAATTTAATATATGTTGATCTAGGTATTCCTAGGATCGTGTAGGATTTCACGGATCGGGAATCGGAGCCCCGGATGTTCTGATTTAAATAGTTAAAGTTTGTGTTTTACGATAACTGTCCGATCGTGCAACCGCGAGTGATCTAACCGTCCAATCCGGACCAAACTTGCAGGACGTGTATCCTAGATCTTGTGGAATACATAGGAACTTTCGGATCGTAAAATGAAGGTCGTGGGCCCCGTGGGCCCGGTTGACCAAGTTTGGGTAGTTTGACCCTTGATTGACCGTGAGTCTTTCGGGGTAGTCCCACTCTTCGAAGAGTACTAGAACGACCATTTCGAACTGGTCTTGACCGTCATTTGATTTATTTTGAGTATGTGGGTCTAAGAGATTATTTTTAGGATTTTGTGATGGAAAGTTTATGCACATTGTTTTAATAGTTTGTTATGAGATTTATATTTATATTTATAAGTAGATTGTTAATCTGTGTGTAATATTTGAGAAAGTACTATCCTTGTTGATTTTGTGTGGGGTACCTAGAATGTTAATTTGAATGCTATTAACACTACATTAGGTACCTTCCCGGTTTTGGGTTTTATGTTTGAGATTTATTTTGCCCAGGCCCGTCGGAGTTTGTCCAGGCCCTTCGGAGATTGATTTATTTTGCCCAGGCCCGTCGGAGTTTGTCCAGGCCCTTCGGAGATTGATTTATTTTGCCGAGGCCCGTCGGAGTTTGTCCAAGCCTTTCAGATGATTTATTTTGACCAGACCTGTCGGAGTTTGTCCAGGCCCTTCGGATGTCTTCTTAATACGATGCCTTGGGAAAATTGAATTAAGGAATGAAATATTATTTTTATAATATTTATATAAGGATTACGAACTCCACCATCATACATACCTCCCCCCTTGGATGATGATATTTGGAAACAGTGGATATGGATACTGGGATACATGGAAATGGATTTATGGTTATGGTTTGGATACACTATTCACACGTGCCGGGTTTCGGGCGTGTGGGCTTTATTGGTCACGGATCCTAGAATTGTGGGATGCCGGAAAACTTGTGGATATGGTCTGGATATGACGGAACCCGGGGCATACCTTAACGGGGGTGTCGCTATAGACCCTTAATTGGGTAGTCTGCGCGCGTAGGGCTGTTTTCAGGCGTACGGGTCTTGATTCTTCGTCCGTACGTGCTGGCTGAGAGTTATTCCCCCAGTTGGACGGCTCTTCCCTAGCCACATAGTCCGTTTGAGGGCTGATAATTGTGAGCTAGTCAACAATCCCCTGTTGGATTGTTTCCCCAGTACATGATGTGCATCATCATATGTACCTCCCCTTGGATACTGATACATGGACATAGTGGATATGGTTTGGATATGACGGAACCCGGGGCATACCTTAACGGGGTGTCGCTGTAGACCCTTAATTGGGTAGTCTGCGCGCGTAGGACTGTTTTCAGGCTTACGGGTCTTGATTCTTCGTCCGTACGTGCTGGCTGAGAGTTAGTCCCCCAGTTGGACGGCTCGTCCCTAGCCACATGGGCGTTTGAGGCCGGATACTTGTGAGCTAGTCAACAATCCCCGGTTGGATTGTTTCCCTGGTACATGATGATGGTGAGAGGTGGGTGTTAATATATTACATATATGTATATGTGGTTTTGATTCTAGTTTGAGATTTGTGAGTTTGTACATGTATGAATACTTGAGCCCAGGATTGGGAAGTGTTGTACGGCAACATACGCCTTGGATAGGGTATGGTTGCAGGATTGAACTGATTTAAAGGGAAGAATTTGATAATGTGTTCATTTTATGTTTTGTTGGAATTGGAGTTGTGATAATCTGAAATGTATCGTTGGTGCTGTTTTAAATATTTGTATATTACTGGAAGTGACTGTTGAGATGAGAACTACGTGTGGCTTGATCCCTTGTCCGAGGGTACGTAGGCAGCCTGGGGTCTCACCAAGGTGTAACCGCGAATTTTATTGGGTGTAAAAGGTTTGATTAATTCTGTGTATGCGATTGGATTTTGATGGGGTTATTGGATCTGAATCCGATTTATTGAGATCATTAATTGTTTGGTTTATGCTTTGTTCGACTTAAGAACTTTATTGGTTTTGTTTCGAACCATTTGAAGGCCGGAGGCCGTTTATGTGAATTGCATGAGATTGTATTGTGCGTGCTGCCTGTTGGGATATTAAAATGTGAATTTTGTGCAGGTTGAAATTTGGGGAATGTTCAATTTACAAGGGAGACTCTGCCAAATTTTCGGTGGAAAGTCTCGTGCCCTTATCTCTTTTTGGGAAAAGAGGATATAGTTTCAGTGAGTGGGCCTGACATTGGGGTGATGTCGAAATTTCCACAGGATTCGTCTCGGGTTTCGAGGAATTCGGGGCGGGTCCTGTCACATATCACTTGTAAGTTGCACTCATCTCTATCTGTTCAGTTTTGGTGCCAACAAAAATTAAAAAAGATAATGGGTGGTTGTGTTCCATAAAAATAGGATCTATTATATGACTTTTCTTTTAATTTTAATTTTTTTTAATATGAAAAAGTGTGAATTTACCATATTATCCTCATTGAATTAATAATTTCAATTTTTAATGTTTGCATTAACCAATTTCATTTTCTGGTATTTTGAATGTTTTACCATTCTCTGCCTTTTGCTTTATATTTATAGATGTAATAACTAATTGTAGGAGATTGATATAGAAAAGGGAAATTTGCATAAATACCACCTAAACTTTTAGGCATGTGGACCATTACCACATGAAATTTTATTTTTTATTTTTAACCATCTAAACTTTGTTAAGTGTTTTAATTCACCACCTAAGTCTAACTCCGTTAAAGTTTCCATTAAATATGAGGGCCTTTTCCATTAAAAAATAAAGTAAAAAGAAAGTTAATCTACGCCACTTCCCCCACCCTTCCCTTTTCCAACGCCGCTCACCCCCACCCCATCCTCCCATTTTCCAACGCCACTCCCCTCCAAAACACCCTTTATATACATATAAGTCATTTTATAACTATATTCTATAAAATAGGAATTGCAAATCTTCCTTATGCATACCTACAACTTTGTTTGGATTCGCATGAGGTTGTTGCTGTCACAATTTGTTGCCTCCCCAGTATATATATGAAGTTATGATCCATTGGCATGCCCCTTCAATTTCAACAACCCACTCCAAGAGACGGCAAAAGACAAAGACAAAGAGAAGTTAGGGGTGTATGTAGAGGGTGGGGGATTTGGGGAGAAGTGGTTTTGGAAAAGGGTAGGGGTAAGGGTAGGGGAAGGCGTGGTATAATTAGGTTAACTTTTATTTATTTATTTATTTTGTTTTAAATTCTATTTTTGGTTCTATTGAATTGTCGAAAATTCCCTTATATTTAATGGAAACTTTAACGAAGTTAGACTTAGGTGGTGGATTACAACACTTAACAAAGTTCAGGTGGTTAAAAATTAAAATTAAAAGTTCAGGTGGTAATGGCGCACATGCCTAAAAGTTCAGATGGTATTTATGCAAATTTCCCTATATAAAATATATTTGCTTTATTAAATTAAAGTTGGTGAGAGAGGCGTATACTAATGTGAAAAGGTTTGATGTGTATAAAGAAAAGTGTACGAGCTGTGCAAGAAGACTTGAGATGAGAGGGAGAATAATAAAAGTCTCCAAGAAATGAAATAGAAGCTAACCGAGAGCTTAAAAAAAAACCTCTTCTGTTTTTATGCTCGATAAATTGTGCAGCTAAGTGTGTGAGAGTGTGCATAGGTTATTAATCTTTTTTTAAAGAAAATATGTGCTTTTTTTCTTAAAAGAGGAAATGTCCCCTTTTTTATTTTATTTATAAAACACAAAGGGTTTAGATTTTTTTTTTTTAAAAAGTCTAAACTTGACGTTAAAAAAAAAAGGGGACATTTCCTCTTTTTTTTATAAAAAAAAACAGATATTTTCTTTTAAAAAAAATAAATAATAAGATGGTAAGAAAGTTGATAGTTTTTTTTGGATAAATTGAATACATGTAATAAGGATAAACTTGGAAAGCAAAAGTTAGCTTGTATAATATATTCATGGCATTGTTTTAAGTGTAGAGAGAATGACACATGTCAAGCAAAGAGGGGAGAAGGTCCAAAGGAGAAGGTTAGAGAGAAAGTTGCTAGTATTTCCTCAACCGGAAAAGACAAAATGAAAAAACTTTTAACAAATTAATTTTTCAATGCCTAGAATTGCATTGGATTGTTAGTGTAGTTGGCGTGATACAAGTCATGATGTATAAGTCTCACATTAGAGTAACACATGCCACAATTATCACAATTTGAAAATTAGGATTTCTTACTCACGTCATCCTTGTATGCCTGTTGTTCTCCCCTAAACCAACGTATGTTTTCTACTCAATTAAATCATGCACATGTAACATTTCTCTGATTCTAGGCCAACATTGACCAGTGATCAATGGGTCAAAGCCTGTAAATGGGGAAAAATGAAAATCATCGTCTCTATTTTACAAAATCACTTTTTGACTCGCTACATTTGCAGACTGAAAGTGGCTCTCTATTCTGTCTACTATCTTATAACCTTTCAAGCCCACTTGAACTGAAACTAAGGTGAAATTGTTATATATTTTCAGTTTAAAAAGATAATTAAAATCATGATTAATAAAAATAATAGTATTGTTGGATTTGGACTTGGAGTGCTCTTTTTCGAGATCTCGAGCATCTGCATTTAGCATTGGTGCATTTTTGTGTGCATTCACTAAAATTTTGATCATTTAATTAATTTAATGATATTAATTAATCGACATCAGCATAGTTATAGTATCTTAAAAAATCAAATGATGTACCATATCACCCCTTCCACCCTCCCGCATCTCTACTATCACAAACCCTCTTCCCAGACTCCTATTATAACATCCCACATCGACTAACGGAGAGGGAGTGATGTACCTTATATGTACATGCCCGTCTTCATATAGCACGAGGCCTTTTGGGAGCTCACTGACTTCGGAGTTATGAAAACTCCGAAGTTAAACGAGTTGGGGTTAGAGCAATCCCAGGATGGGTGACCCATTGGGAAGTTGCTCGTGAGTTTCCAGAAATAAAACCGTGAGGGCAGAGAGGGAGCCCAAAGTGGACAATATCGTGCTACGATGGAGCCGATCCCGAGATGTGACACCTATGTTGCTATGGCTACCATCTCTTAAAAATCAGATGGTGTTTACATACTGCAAAAGTGAAATGTTTCAAATTGACCACCATAATGAGGACCTGGTATGAGGGAGCCCTAATTGTTTTTCAGAAAATTGCCGGTACCCTATTAATTATTGATATGGTGGGAAAAAAAAAGTTTCAATGTACTCGTATATCTTTCTGATCACAACCCAATTGAATCATGCATTTTTTGTATATAATTGTGGACTAACGACGACTTGACTTGGCTGTAGCTTCCGTAGAAGTGGTGAATGGGTTAATGTTTTACAAGTCTTTCCTAGACCCCACACGATCTCTCAAATCAACCCGAAATTTCCACACAATTAATGTCTTTGCAAATTGGTCATCTCTAATGTAACTTTCTATTAATGATGCCTTACTTGGCCACCATAATGAGGACCTGGTATGAGGGAGCCGTAAATCCCCTCAACACAACTTGTTCTTGCTTTCAAAGAAGATAAAGTATAAAGATTCCATGAACAATATTAATAATTATTTATTAATCGGGATAACAAAACAGAATCCTCATTGCAACTAAATTTTTTGAGGGACAGTACTGGTATATATATATCTTTCTGATCACAACCCAATTGAATCCTTGCTCATCATGCATCTTTTTGTATCTAATTGTGGACCAACCACGACTTGACTTGGCTGTAGCTTCCGTAGAAGTGGTGAATGGGTTAATGTTTTACAAGTCTTTCCTAGACCCCACACGGTCTCCCAATCCCAAATCAACCAGAAATTTCCACCCAATTAATGTCTTAGCAAATTGGTCATCTCTAATGTAATTTTCTATTAACGAAGCCTTACTTGGCAGTAGCTTCCACGCTAGTTGGTAACAGAACAGGAAATCCTACTAATAACATTAATTAAAAGTTTAAATTATTCATGAACAAATTAACTAAAAGTTTAACACCACTTGGATGATGACCCCAAAATAAAAAAAATATACAAAAAAACCCACTTGTATGATGACTTTTTGAGGTGCCGACCGCTAACTGGAAATGAGATAAAAGTGTAGGCTTGACTTAGAATTAAGTTAAGCCACATCCCTTATAACAACATGATCCACTAGAGCAATGTTAACTACTTGTATATATAAAAGGTTTTTTTTTTATCACAAATAGTCCTTGAGGTTTATAAAATTATCACGAATCGTCTTTCAGGTTTTTTTGTGACACTAATAGTCCTTCAGGTTATCATCTACCCATCAAAATAGTCCTTTTTGTTAATTTCCATCAAAACTGATGTTAAAAAAATCACGTTTAGTCACGTGACTACTTTTTGAATGAGAATCTCGTCATACCACTCAACCCTTTTTTTTTTTTTTTTTTTGGGGCAAATTCCACTCAACCCTCTTTTTGAATGTCAAGAAATATCGTAATCTGTATAGTTACTCTGCCATTTTAATTAAAATCATAGCAACTCTGCTATTGTATGGTCATATTCATGTCCAAGTCTTCCACCGTATTTTACAAGCCTTCCGCAGACCCACTGTCCTTCAAATGCAGGCCAAATTTTCCACAAAAGTCAAAGTAACTTGGTCATAATTGTTAATTATGCGTAGAACATGTCATCAACATGACATACGCGCAAGAGTTGCTGCACCTACATGAACGAGACGAACCAAGTCAATTGAGCCCATGCAATTTCCCTTATGTCAATTTCAATGAATTCTCCCGCTCTGGGCTAAAGACTCAGCAGATTTTTGTTCCCCAATAAAATAAGATAAATGAATTTTCGTAGGAATTTCTCATTTCACGATTATTCAACGACATCAACCTGAACCTCATTTTATATAAATCTGAAAGTTCCTTCATGGTTATCGCTAATTCAATTATTTAAAAAGAAAATAAAATGAAGCATTATAGTTTTAGAATATGAGAAATGTGAAGCGAATACTATTGATCGGTGCTTATTAAAGACGTGAATTCTCGTTAATACTAATTATGGGCTATATATTAACAATTAATTGATCAATGGGTCAAAGTCTTATGACTCTCTCTCCCTCCCTAGCCAAAAATAAAATGACAAATAATAATAATAATAATAATAATAACACATTTTCTTTAGGTAAAAATAAAAAGAAAAATACTTTCATTAACTAGTCAATAATCAATTATTAATGTCTAATAATCAATTATTTTACAAGCATTCCACATCAAGCCCAAATTTTCCACAAGGCAAGCCAGATTGGTCATACTCACAGGTAGAACATGGCATAATTGACATGGACAGGTACGTCCACGACGACCAAGTCAAAGTCAATGCTCAATATTTAAGCAGAAAATAGAACTCTGTTTTCTCAATTTTGTCTTCATAATAATTATAAAAATATCGGTGCTTACTTATTTTTGACATTTTCAGAGGTGGAAAATGCTATGCCCAATTTCTAGTATAAAATAATAAAAGTATACTAGTATAAAGCTTGGACATTTTTTTTTCTAAACCCCTTCAATTTCTCACAAGTTGTCAAGTTCAATGAATTTTCCCGCTCTTGCCCAACAAAGAAAAAGAATTTTCGTAGGAATTTCTCATCCTAAACCCCTACACTCAATCCAATCCAATAGTTGTATCAGAGCGCTTAAAAATCCTAACAATGGTGTCAGAGTTGAGCACATAAATTCCAACAATTTGTATCTGAACTTTGTCCGATCATTTTGGGCATAAGGGCTGATTCTAATCCTTTATCAGGGAGGGCTATTCGATCAACCTTGGGCGTAAGGGCTAGGATGAGGGAGAGGGGGTTTCGTCATGATGAGGGAGGATGGGGGGCGGTGATGGCTGTGAGGACGTGGGGATGGGAGGTGATCGTGTACGGAGATAGAAGAAGAGACTTTTTTATTAATTAAAAAAATTAATTGTATTTTTGGTAGTTGACAGAGAGGGGATGAGAGAGAAGGTGGAGAGTTTTATTTTTCAATTTTAAATTTTTTTATAAAATATTTGTCATGTTTTATAAATGCATTTATTATTTTAAAATAATTTGAAGGCCCCTTTATTGCCACATCATGAGTTAACAGATTTTTTGACAGCAAATTAACGGTGGATATGAAAATGAAAGGAAATTGAATTTTATGTACGAAGTTGATACCAAAAAGACTTTATGTAGCAAACTTTGAATTTTATGTACGAAGTTGGTAGACTTTATGTAGCAGACTTTATTGTAGATCCTGACCGTCCATAAATCATGGCACATATGGACCATCAATATCATGAGAGAACTGTTCCAATTAATTATCTCTCAAAACATAAATAGAGAGAGCTCATCAAATTGTGACTCGCAGTGTATAATCAATGCTAGCTTATACTAGTAAAAAAAAACCCTTGCGCGACTAAATTTTGCACGACGAAACACAATTCGACACTCAAAGTGACTTTGCGCAACGAAAATTAAACTTCGTCGCACAAAGTCTTATGCGACTAAATTTTGCGCAACGAAACACAAATCGTCGCACAAAGTCACTTTGCGCAACAAACCTTTACGCGACGACAAAGCATCGTCGCTCAAAGTAACTTTGCGCAATGAAACACTAAAATTCGTGCACAAAGTCTTGCGCGACGAAGTATCGTTCGTCTCGTAAAGTCTTTACAAAAATAAAGAAAATAAAAAATTATTTTAAAAAATATTTGAATGACTTTGCGCAATGAAACAATAAAATTCGGTGCACAAAGTCTTGCGCGACGAAGTGTGGTTAGTCTCGTAAAGTCTTTACAAAAATAAAGAAAATAAAAAATTATTTTTAAAAATATTTGCATGACTTTGCGCGACGAAACACAAATATTCAGGGCACAAAGTCTTGCACGATGAAGTGTGTTTCGTCTCGCAAAGTCTTTACAAAAATAAATAAAATAATTTTTTTTATAAAAATCTTTGCATGACTTTGCGCGACGAAACAATAAAATTCGGTGCACAAAGTCTCGCGCGACGAAGTGTGTTTCGTCTCGTAAAGTCTTTACAAAAATAAAAAAAATAAAAAATTATTTTTAAAAATCTTTGCATGACTTTGAGCGACGAAACACAAAATATTCGGTGCAAAAAGTCTTGCGCAACGAAGTGTGTTTCGTCTCGCAAAGTCTTTACAAAAATAAATAAAATAATTTTTTTTTATGAAAATCTTTGCATGACTTTGCGCGACGAAATACTAAACTTTGTCTCGCAAAGTCTTTACAAAAATAAATAAAATAAAAAAATTATTTTGTTAGAAAAATATAATATTGTAGTTCGGATTGGGTTTTTATTAGAAAATATATATTTTAAATTGACGATCAGATTGGTTCATTGTATTCATATAGGGTCAAGGAGTGTAGCTGTAAAAAATCATCAAAATCGAAATTGAAATAACCGTTAAATCGTGATTTTTCGTTTATAACCGTCAAAATATTTTGTCCTATTACTTGATCTCTGAATGTTTATTTTTTCCGATTTTTGGCGTATATGAGCTCGAAGTATAAACAAACAAGTTTGACGGTTGGATCGGTGAAACTAGTTTCGTAGAATGCATATGCCATCAAAACAATATATTCACTAACAATTAAGAGTTTATTTATACTTTCATTAAATACAACATAAGATTTGTGGTATCCACTAGTGTAAAGATTTTAAATTGAAGATCAAATTGAGTCATTGTATTCATAAAGGTTCAAGGAGTGTAACTGTAAAAAATCATCAAAATCGGAGTTAAAATAACCGTTAAATCGTGATTTTTGTTTATAACCATCGAAAAGTTTTGTCCCATTACGTGATCTCGAAGTATAAACAAACAAGTTTGACGGTTGGATCGTTGAAACTAGTTTCATAGAATACATATGCCATCAAAACAATATATTCACTAACAATTAAGAGTTTATTTATACTTTTGTTAAATATAACATAAGATTTTGTGGTATCCACTAGTGTAAATATTTTAAATTGACGATCGAATTGGTTCATTGTATTCATATAGGGTCAAGGAGTGTAGCTGCAAAAAATCATCAAAATCAGAGTTGAAATAACTGTTAAATCGTGATTTTTCGTTTATAACCGTCGAAAAGTTTTGTCCTATTACTTAATCTCTGAATGTTTATTTTTTCCAATTTTTGGCGTATATGATCTCGAAGTGTAAACAAACAAGTTTTACGGTTGGATCGTTGAAACTAGTTTCGTAGAATGCGTATGCCATCAAAACAATATATTCACTAACAATTAAGAGTTTATTTATACTTTTATTAAATATAACATAAGATTTTGTGGTATCCACTAGTGTAAATATTTTAAATTGATGATCGAATGCAGTCATTGTATTCATATAGGGTCAAGGAGTGTAGCTGTAAAAACTCATCAAAATCAGAGTTGAAATAACCGTTAAATCTTGATTTTTCATTTACAACCGTCAAAATGTTTTGTCCCGTTACTTGATCTCTGAATATTAATTTTTTCCAATTTTTGGCGTATATGATCTCGAAGTGTAAACAAACAAGGTTGACGGTTGGATCGTTGAAACTAGTTTTGTAGAATGTGTATGCCATCAAAACAATATATTCACTAACAATTAAGAGTTTATTAATACTTTCATTAAATATAACATAAGATTTTGTGGTATCCACTAGTATAAAAATTTTAAATTGACGATCGAATGCAGTCATTGTATTCATATAGGGTCAAGGAGTGTAGCTGTAAAAAATCATCAAAATCAGAGTTGAAATAGCCGTTAAATCTTGATTTTTCTTTTATAACCGTTGAAATATTTTGTCCCATTACTTGATCTCTTAATGTTTATTTTTTCCGAATTTTGGCGTATATGATCTCGAAGTATAAACAAACAATTTTGACGGTTGGATCGTTGAGTAGCTTTAAATTTGTTTATTTTGTACGTATAACACTTAAGAAATTGAATAGTATATATATTTATTAGTAGCTTTAAATTTTTTTTAAGACTTTGCGCGATCAATATAATAATTCGTCGCGCAAAGTATACTCTAAAAATTTGGGCGGGTACAAAAAATGGGAATTTTTTTTAAATTTTTTTTAAAGACTTTGCGCGACCAATATATAGTAGTTCGTCGCGCAAAGTATACTTTAAAAATTTGGGCGGGTACCAAAAATGCGAATTTTTTTTTAAAAAAATTTTACGACTTTGCGCGACCAATATATAGTAGTTCGTCGTGCAAAGTATACTCTAAAAATTTGGGCGGGTACAAAAAATGCGAATTTTTTTTTTAATTTTTTTTACGACTTTGCGCGACCAATATATAGTAGTTCGTCGCGCAAAGTATACTCTAAAAATTTGGCAGGTACCAAAAATGGGAATTTAAAAATAATAATAATTTAGGACTTTGCGGGACCAATATATAGTCGTTCGTCGCGCAAAGTATACCCGAAAAATTTGGGCGGGTACCAAAAATGAGAATTTTTTTTAAAATTTTTTTTACGACTTTGCACGACCAATATAAAGTAGTTCATCGCACAAAGTATACTCTAAAAATTTGGGCGGGTACTAAAAATGGGACACGGGAATATTGTCATCGCGCAAAACTTTGAGCGACCAAAAATTCGTCGTGCAAAACCCTAAAAATTTGGGCGCGCACCAAAAATAGGAATTTTTTTTAAATTTTTTTTTCGAGACTTTGCGCTACCAATATATTATTTCGTCGCGCAAAGTGATACGGCTTTTAAAACCAAAATAACTCCTCCACCATTTTCTCAATGTCTTCTACTCTTAACTCTCCTCTCTCTTTCCCCCTGCCTCAAAGTAGGCTATCCACATATTGAGCCCGTAGCTCCTATGCTCCCACATCACCCGCAAAACCATTGATTTTAATTTATTTTTTTATTACAGAAAAACCGTTCATTCTTATGTCCACGCCTATGAGTAATTAGGTTTTCTTTTTGATCCATTTGTCATGTTTTATAAATATATTTATTATTTTAAAATAATTTGAAGGTCCCTTTATTGCCTAACAGATTTTTTTACAGCAAATTAACGGTGGATATGAAAATGAAAGGAAATTGAATTTTATGTACGAAGTTGATACCAAAAAGACTTTATGTAGCAAACTTTGAATTTTATGTACGAAGTTGGTAGACTTTATGTAGCAGACTTTGTTGTAGATCCTGACCGTCCATAAATCATGGCACATATGGACCATCAATATCATGAGAGAGAACTGTTCCAAGTAATTATCTCCCAAAACATAAATAGAGAGAGCTCATCAAATTGTGACTCGCAGTGTATAATCAATGCTAGCTTAGCAACCCAATTTGAATGATACTCATCATCATAATTGCGGACCAACCATGACTTGACTTGGCTGTAGCTTCCACGCTAGTTGGTAACTTATGCACAGAACAGAAAATTCTACCAATAACCAAAAGAAATTACAAACAAGTGTTCATGCACAAATTAACTAAAGTTTTTACACCACTTGAAAAATGGACTTTGAGACATGAGACAAAATTCGTAGGCTTGAATTATGTTATTTTTATATATAAAATGATATCCATTCAACACAAAATACTTACTTAAGTTTGTGTCTTTGCTTCCCTTGTAGTCATGTCGTGGACGTCCAAGCAACTCCTCTTTCTGCTTGTTGGTTTCGCTCTTAATCTGATGCTGCTTGTTCATTCCCAAAATGATCAATCAGGTAAATATATCAGCAGCAAGAAAAAATAAATCGTTAATTTTGGTAGCATAGTATATATCTAAGATATATATACCTGTATTTCTTACATATGTGTGTTTATATATCTCAGGATTCATTAGCATAGATTATGGCCTCCAGGCAGATTCAAATTATTCTGAAACGTACACTGGCATTAACTACATTTCTTATTGAGAGTGTGACTTCCGGAAAATTAATCAAAGCGTTGGCTAATAGTTTAACACTGCGTTTGGATGAGGACATTTAAAAGTACAAAGGATTTCATAAATGACGGAATTTAAAATAACGGAAATTAATGTTCTAGAATTTGTAAAGTTTCTTGTTTGGGTGACGGATTTAAAACACGGAATTTAATTTTTATTTGTAAAGTTATCTTTTTTTAAAACTCAATCTCTCTTGGGATTTTAGAAATGACGACTTTTAAATAGAATTTAAAGTTGAGATTTATGATCTCCAAATTCCATGTTTTTTCCCACGCGGAATTTCTAAATTTCTATGTTTTTTTATCCAAACACGGGAATTGGTTCATGTCAATTTAGAAATCCTGAGTTTTGTTAAAATCCCAGGTTTATTTCCCTCATCCAAACACACCATAAAGGATATAATGAGGAGTTTAGAGTAAGGAGATTATTTGAGGGGTTCAATCCCACGATCAAACCTATTAAAATGCTTAAGTTCATTGATTTCCTCACATTTTGTTGATGGTCGGATTGAACCCCTCAAATAAGCTCCTCACTCTAAACTTCTCATTATAGCCTTTCCGATAGTTTAAATGACCTTGACTTTCTCCACCCATTGTCAATTAATTTTGGATTAAGATGCTTGAATAGTTAAGAGCATTTACCCCTGCCTCAAAGTAGGCTATCCACATATTGAGCCCGTAGCTCCTATGCTCCCACATCACCCGCAAAACCATTAATTTTAATTTATTTTTATATTACAGAAAAACCGTTCATTCTTATGTCCAAGCCTATGAGTAATTAGGTTTTCTTTTGGATCCATTTGTCGAGATAAATGATCTCTAGGCTTGAAGGTTTGGTAAATAGGATGAAAATATAGAATATTTTTGGTAAAAAACAAAAAACTTGCTTCATAAACGTGTAATAGTCTGTGTCTCATATGACATGGTGATGATTCTTTCCGTGTGTAGAGATGATGACAAATTTCAAACCAAATAGGCTGTTGGAGTGCGAGGGTCAACGCTTCCCATACTCGGAGATCGTGAAGATTATTTTTTACGTATAACACTTAAGAAATTGAATAGTATATATATTTATTAGTAGCTTTAAATTTTTTTATTTTGTACGTATAACACTTAAGAAATTGAATAGTATATATATTTATTAGTAGCTTTAAATTTTTTTTAAGACTTTGCGCGATCAATATAATAATTCATCGCGCAAAGTATACTCTAAAAATTTGGGCGGGTACCAAAAATGGGAATTTTTTTTTAAGACTTTGCGCGACCAATATATAGTTGTTCGTCGCGCAAAGTATACTCTAAAAATTTGGGCGGGTACCAAAATGCGAATTTTTTTAAAAATCTTTTTTACGACTTTGCGCGACCAATATATAGTAGTTCGTCGTGCGAAGTATACTCTAAAAATTTGGGCAGGTACAAAAAATGCGAATTTTTTTTTTAATTTTTTTTACGACTTTGCGCGCCCGATATATAGTAGTTCGTCGCGCAAAGTATACTCTAAAAATTTGGCAGGTACCAAAAATGGGAATTTAAAAATAATAATAATTTAGGACTTTGCGGGACCAATATATAGTCGTTCGTCGCGCAAAGTATACCCGAAAAATTTGGGCGGGTACCAAAAATGCAAATTTTTTTTTAAATTTTGTACGACTTTGCACGACCAATATATAGTAGTTCGTCACACAAAATATACTCTAAAAATTTGGGCGGGTACCAAAAATGGGACGCCGGAATATTGTCATCGCACAAAACTTTGAGCGACCAAAAATTCGTCGCGCAAAACCCTAAAAATTTGGGCGCGCACCAAAAATGGGAATTTTTTTTATAAAAAATTTCGAGACTTTGCGCGACCAATATATTATTTCGTCGCGCAAAGTGATACGGCTTTTAAAACCAAAATAACTCCTCCACCATTTTCTCAATGTCTTCTACTCTTAACTCTCCTCTCTCTTTCCCCCTGCCTCAAAGTAGGCTATCCACGTATTGAGCCCGTAGCTCCTATGCTCCCACATCACCCGCAAAACCATTGATTTTAATTTATTTTTTTATTACAGAAAAACCGTTCATTCTTATGTCCAAGCCTATGAGTAATTAGGTTTTCTTTTTGATCCATTTGTCGAGATAAATGATCTCTAGGCTTGAAGGTTTGGTAAATAGGATGAAAATATAGAATATTTTTGGTTAAAAAAAAAAACTTGCTTCATAAACGTGTAATAGTCTGTGTCTCATATGACATGGTGATGATTCTTTTCGTGTGTAGAGATGATGACAAATTTCAAACCAAATAGGCTGTTGGAGTGCGAGGGTCAACGCTTCGCATACTCGGAGATCGTGAAGATTACTAACGATTTTGCATCAATAATTGAAAGAGGCGGATTTGGAAAAGTCTACCTTGGCACTCTTAAAAATGAGACTAAAGTTGCTGTGAAGTTGCTCAATTCATCGTCAAGGCAAGGCTCCTTGGCACTCCTAAACCCTAAATCCACTCTGCACCCGATTTGAAACCCCCCTCCCGTCGTTTAGATTAGATTAAATTAGAATATCGCTTGTTTAAAAAAAAAAAAAATTATATAGTCCATAATACTATTATGGCTAATATATTGGCATATACATATATATGCTTTTGCAAGACTAGAATATCTGCACACTAGATTCTAGAATGAAAAGGTCAATTTCTTCAAGAAACCATCTTCTTGAAGAAATCAACAGAGAATCTAATCTAGCTAGGATGATGAAGTGTTTAAACTAAACCTTAGATGCAGATTTCAAAACCACAACACATTTCAAAAAACAAATTTCAAAATCTCATAATGAAAATCCAAATCTCACCAAGTAGAGAATGCAAAGTAAAAGTTATACTCTGCAAAATTCTCAATGGGTAAAGTTGATTTTAAAGATCAAAGCAGATTTTAAAAACTAATTTTAAAACCTCATAATGAAAAATGGATACTTTCATCAAAGAAGAAGACGCAAAGCAAAAACAAAACTCTCAAAAACCTCTCCATGTCAAAAGTGACCGCTACAAGAGCCAGGACTCTCTTTTTTCCCAAAAAAGCTAGGTCAGAAAACAATCCACATGGCAGCTAATAATTGAAGCTATAATGAGACAAAAAATCATTAGGACAAAAAACTACAGCTGGCCAAGCGTGAGTCTCACATGAGCTAGCAGTATCAGATGACTAGTCATCAGCTAGTAGTATCAGATGACTAGTCATCAGCTAGCAGTATCAGATGACTAGTCATCAGGGAGAGTTAAAGATATGTTATGTGCGGGTGTGTGGACCTCTAATTGGAATTTCTATTGCACAAGTGGGGAGATACACATATGATCATCAAAGACTTTTCCAAGTCAAGCTTTTGGCTGCATCTACTCTAAATTCAATATTCTTGATAAACATCAGTTAATTTAATAGAGACTTTGATAACAACTTAAACTTATTTTTTGGGTTGGCTGTACTTGAAGAATTAACAAGTCTTTGGATTACGATTTGCACAAGATAATAAGAGAACACGTTGTCTTATTTTTAAGCATGCGCCCATCCAAAACATGCCTAGTTAGTATTCTCGAAGCCCAAATTTCCACACAATTTTCTCAGCAAATTGGTCATCACCATATAGAAGATGATACGGTCCTTCTGACATGGACGGTTACCCTCATATAATATATATATTAAATGTGTATAAAATATAAAAGGTTATCCATTAAACACAAATAATTTACTTAATTTGTCTTAGCTTCTCCCTTGTAGTAATGTCATGCACATTCGAGCAACTCCTCTTTGCACTGCTTGGTGGTTTCGCACTTAATCTGGTGCTGCTAGTTCATTCCCAAGATGATCAATCAGGTATAAATATCTGCAGCTATAAGCTATAAGCTTGTTAATTTTGGTAACATGGTATATAGCTATAAGCTATGACCTCTCTCTTATACATATATGTGCTTATATATCTCAGGATTTATTAGCATAGATTGTGGCCTCCAGACAGATTCAAGTTATACTGAAAAGAAAACTGGCCTTAACTACATTTCCGATGCAACCTTCATAGACACCGGTGAAAGTAAATCCATATCGCTTGGTGACAGAGACGACTATCTACAGCCATACTGGTATGTTAGGTGCTTCCCCGAAGGAGTCAGGAATTGCTACAAAATAAATGTTACACGAGGCAACAAATATTTGATCCCAGCGAGTTTTGTTTATGGGAATTATGATGGCCAAGACAAGATACCAGAATTTGAACTACACCTTGGACCTGATTTGTGGGATACAGTTAGCTTTCGAAGTGCCTCTGGTGCAGGCACGCACAAAGAGCTCATACATGTCCCACCTCGAAACTATATACATGTTTGTTTGGTGAACACAGACTCTGGGGTTCCATTTATATCTGCGCTAGAACTCAGGCCTTTAAGTAATGAATCTTATCAAACGGTAAGGGAGTCATCATTGGCACTTGTCTCCCGGTACGACACGGGCCAAGGAGCTAATAGTAGAGCATACAGGTGAGTCATCTCCTAGCTAGCTATGTGTTGTGTGTTTGCAATTTATCCTTGAATTATATTCTGATGGAAAATTGGCTGTATGAATTACTACAATTAGGTATCCATTCGATATTTATGATCGCTTCTGGACTTCCTATCATGACTTCGATAATTATTGGACACAATTAAATACCTCATCTACCATCGGCTCTGAATCTGACAACCATTATCAACTACCGTCGGTTGTTATGAGTACCGCTGCCACACCAAAAAATCCAAGTGATCATTCCTTGAGAATTATTTTGCCGCCAAATATAAATGAAGAATATTGTAGTTACCTGCACTTTGCAGAACTTGAAAGGGCCGATCACAACCAATCTAGACTGCAACAGATTATCTTGAACGGAAAACTCATTTATGGGGCATTTGCTCCTCCGTACTTGCACACACATATTGTTGTGAATTAGAACCAACTCACTCCCCTTTAGACCTTGTTGTTGATGGACTTTGGACAAGACTCAATGATGGATGAATCTTACACAAACACACAGAAAATAATCAAGCACAAAAGACACAAGTGTTTATAGAGGTTCAGCAATTTGCCTACATTCTCTTTGGTGATCCCCTTGAGAAATTTCACTAATGAAGATAGGTTACAACTTTGGTTTACACAGAAACCCCCTTAGAACACTACCCTCACAATCTGTTTCTCTCACACCCTTGCTCACACCTTGATACACTTGAGAATTCTCTCCTCTTCTTGACTCACTAGTTTCCAGCTACTTTTCTTCCAACACTCTCTAACTCTCTTCCCATTATTTCAGACTTGCTCCCTTTTTCCTTTAATACATAAGCCTCTAGACTTGAGAGAAGACCCTTGCTTTGTCTCCCACGTTCTGCCCTTGAATACCTGACATGGACCACAGGTTAGGCCAGCCACAAGCTATGTATTGATGGCTACTTGTACAGCCACCCTATATAGAACCATAGGGTAGCTACACCTTGAAACAAGTCTTCCAATGTCCTTCAATGCTACCTCAAACCTCCCAACTGATTGCCAATGTTCTTCTGACTTAGAAGTGACCCCTAGAGTGCTTGCAAGTAGGTGGGAGGCGATAGCCCTTGAAAATAGAGTTCAAAACTCGAGGAATCCGAAACAGCACGTGCTGGGCGACCGGTCGCTGATAGCAAGCGACCGGTGGCATTCTGGCAGAGTCGCAAGCGACTGGTCGCCAGAAGTTTTCGCTCCAGACTTCGAATCTGCTTGAAAATGACCGGTCGCTTGCTTCGTGCGACCGGTCGCTTTTAGGTAGAGTCTCCTGCGATCGGTCGCTTGAAACGGGCAACCGGTCGCTTCCTGTTCTGTCTCCGAAGCTTGTATCCTTTATGCGAGCCAATTTTCACAACACATATACTATTTTCAGCGCTAGCGGTTTGAATACTTTTGGACAGTATAATATTTCAATCACCAGGGCTAAGAACTCTACCCTCCCACCCATCCTCAATGCTTTCGAGATTTATATGGTTAAAAATTTCTTAGAAGCAGAGACAAACCAAGAAGATGGTAACTCCCTTGCTTAGATCTTCAATGTTGATTTGGTGCCACAATTTCCAGTGTACTTACAAGAACGTGTTTTGTGATTGCTTCTCAAAATATTAGTGGATGCTATCACAAACATCAAGGCGACTCATAAAATCAAAAGCAACTGGCAAGGCGATCCATGTAGCCCTCAACTTTACTCATGGGAAGGTCTAAACTGCAGGCTGCACAAAACGAATCAGCAACATAGAATAATATCCTTGTAAGTATCTTTTGATTAATTTCATTTAGTGAATTTTTTTTATAGTACAGTGATAGTCTAAACTACAAGGGAGAGGGGTTTCTCACACACACAACTAAGATGTCATGAGGGTTTGAACTTGAGACCTCTGGTATGCAAGTAAAGGCCATTTTTCTACTAGGCTAGACCCCATTGGCAATTTCATTTAGTGGATTTAAGTGAGAAAATATGCATGCAATCAATCGTGTAGGAACTTGTCCTCCAGTGCATTAACAGGGGAGATAGCTTATTTCATATCAAATCTCACCATGATAGAGACTTTGTAAGTATGCCTTAACTATTCTTTAGTATAAATCGATTAATTATTACTAATTCAATGAGCTTATTTTGCTCGTGATTACAGGGATTTATCAAACAACAACCTAACTGGATCAATTCCAGATTTTTTGTCTACACTGCCAAACTTAAGCATCCTGTAAGTTGTTGTTAATGGGGCTTGTTAGACAGCATCCCTGATTTATAGCTAATTGATGTATATACTGTTTATATCTCTCTAGTCAACTATATTAATTGTCAATCCCTATAGACTAGGAATTCCTTTATATATATTTCCTATTATAATGTTAGCTGGATGTATATATATTTTCCTCCAACAGTGAGAAGAATAATAATTCAGATTTCACAAACTTACATGGTATCAGAACAAATTCTTACCTAGGGTTTTGGGTCTCTATTTTCTCTCTTCTCTTCTCTGGGATCAGCGCCATTCTTCTTTCTTCTTCTCAAGCTTGTCGCACAGCACCTAAACGGCCTCGCTCCATTGCTGCCCAACCATTCCAGATTTTTCGCATCAGATTCCAACCACCACAATCACAGCACCCCCCCTTCCTCTGTCTCTAAGATGAGTTCTTCCGCTACTGCCTCTTCAACCGTTGCTGCCATGGCCACATATTCTCTCCCCAATATCACCCATCTTGTGACGGTGAAGCTTAATGATGATAACTATCTTTTGTGGTATCATCAGGTTGAAGCCTTCCTTATTGGACAAGATTTATTCAAATATGTTGATGGCACTCATCTATGTCCAGCCACCTCTTCAACCGATTATAATCATTGGGTTCGCACAGACAAGACTCTTGTCAGTACACTATCTGCTACTTTGTCAGAACCCATTCTTGCTTCTATAGTTGGCTGCAAAACCTCTGCCTCCATGTGGTCTCTTATCTCCAAATACTTCACTCAGAAGTCAACTGCCAACTCCTCTCATCTTCGGCGTCGTCTTAATGGGATTTCTCGTGGGACTAGATCTGTCTCAGATTATCTTTAGGAGGCCAAATCGATTTCTGACCAACTAGCTTCCATAGGAGAACCAGTCTCTAATACAGACTTGGTTAATGCCGTTCTCCGAGGCCTTGGTGATGAGTACGAGATGTTGGTGACAGCTCTTGAGAGCCTAGGTACTCTTCCTGATTTCAGTGCTCTACGATCTCATCTTCTGACTCAAGAGTCCCGCCGTCGACCTACCATTTCCTCTCAGCCAGTTGCCTTGCTTGCCTCCCAGGGTGCCTCCCGGCCTTCCTTCTCAAATTCTGGTTCACGAAACAATAACAGGCACAGTAATTGGAACCACAGGAATAATGGTCGTCGAAACAACTCTAGTTCTCGTTCCTCGGCTCCTAGTGTTTTGGGTACAACACCTACTGCCTCTTGTCAGCTCTACCATGGCTCAAGTCATTTTGCTCCGACATGTCCTATGCTCTCTCAGTTTGCCCGTCCACATGTACCCAACTCCTTGCACACTGCATTCGCTGGATTACAGATTGCAGGACAGCCGCAGACCACCCCTTCACCTGCTCCCACTTATACCACTCCTTCTCTGCATGACCCTTCTTGGTATCCTGACATAGGTGCCAGCACTCACATGATTGGGAATCCAAGCCTTCTCCAACAACGCCTCCCATACAATGGTCATGATACAGTTCACCTTGGCAATGGAGATCAGATGCCTATTTCATATACGGGTAACATGTCACTCTCCATTGGCTCCAACTATTTCCAATTAAACAATGTTTATGCGATTCCTTCCATGCGTAAAAATCTTCTGTCTTTTGCACAACTCTGTCGTGATAATAATGTTTTGTGTGCCTTTGATTCTTAACACTTCTATATTTTTGATCGCTCTAATGGTTCTCTCCTCTTTCAGGGCCTATGTAAGAACGGTCTCTACAAGCTTCCATCTCTTCCGTCTCGTATTACGTGTTTATCTGCTTCTCTTAAGTCATCCTCTATATGGCACAGTCGCTTAGGTCATCCTTCTACTAAAACAATGTCCTTTTTAGGCAAAAATCACTTGTTAGGTTCCCAATTTAAATTCCAAAAATCCTTTTGTAAAGGTTGTGCTTTGGGTAAATCCACACAACTTCAATTCAACAATTCTAATGAAGTACGTACCGATTCTCCGTTTTCTCTTGTGCATTATGATATTTGGTAATCTCCTATTTCTTCTGTTAAAGGCTATAAATATTATGTGTTGTTTACTGATGATTTTACTCGGTTTACTTGGCTATATTTTGTGAAACATAAGTCTGAGGTTCTTTCCCATTTCAAGAATTTTTTGTCATACATTACGACTCAATTCTCTGCTTCCTTAAAACAGTTTCAGAGTGATGGTGGCAAAGAATATGATAACGAGGCATTTCGAGCACTCTGCTCCTCTTATGGAATTCATCATCGCTTTTCTTGCCCCCATACTCCTCAACAGAATGGCCTTGCTGAACGCAAGCACCGTCACATTGCTGACATGTCTCGAACTCTTCTTTTCTCGAGTCAGGTTCCTACTTGTCATTGGGTTGATGTCGTCTCCTCTGCTGTTTTTCTCATCAATCGTCTTCCTTCACCTGTTCTTCACTGGTCTTCCCCCCTTATTCTCGTCTTTATGGAAAAACTCCTTCATATTATGAGTTGCAAGTTTTTGGTTGTGCATGTTATCCGCATTTAGACGCATATATGACTAACAAACTTTTACCAAGAACTGTTGAGTGTGTTTATCTAGGTTACAGCTTGCAGCATAAAGGGTACAAATGCCTTGATCGCACTATTGGTCGTCTCTACATATCTCGCCATGTTTGCTTTGATGAGCATTCATTTCCCTTTGCTGCACAGAAATGTTTGCCTCATCCTAGTGAATGGATTGCAGTCCCCGTTTCACCTGTTGTGCCCCCTCCTGCTCCTTTGCCACATCAGACCTTGCCACCGGCTATAGAGTTACATCTTCCCCACGCGTGGCCCCTATTCGGACGTACCAGCGCCGCTCACGTCCACCTCCTGATCCGCAGTCTCATTCTGCACCATCTTCTCCTACAACTCCTGAGCCCACTGTTGATGGGTATACTTCTGATTCTGGTTCACCTGTTGTTGTGCGTCATCCTATGCTTACTTGCCACCAGGCTGGTACTCTTTGCCCTCGAGTTCGCACTGACGGCACCATTCGATATCCTATTCCCCGTGCTTTGTTGGCCTATGCTTCTCTTACTCATGAAGAACCCACTTGTTTCTCACAGGCTGTTCGTTTTCCTGAATGGCGTGAGGCCATGGTTACGGAATTTAATGCTCTTCTCAAGAATCAGACATGGGTTCTTGTTCCTCTTCTCAGCAGCATGTGGTTGGATGTAAGTGGGTTTTTAAGCTTAAACGGAAGTCAGATGGGTCTATTGAGAGGTACAAGGCTCGCCTTGTTGCTAAGGGGTTCCATCAACAACCTGGTATTGATTTTGATGAGACCTTTAGTCCTGTGGTGAAGCCCACAACAGTTCGGACCGTTCTTGCTCTGGCAGTTTCCTTTGGTTGGCCTCTTCGTCAACTGGATGTGAAGAATGCATTTCTTCATCGTTATTTGGACACTATTGTTTTTATGTCTCAGCCTCATGGGTTTGTTGATCCAGCGCACCCTACTCATGTATGCTGGCTTCATAAAGCCATTTATGGTCTTAAGTAGGCTCCTCGTGCTTGGTTTTACCGACTTAGTGGTTTCTTACTCCAGTTTGGGTTTGTTCAGAGTCGGGTTGATCCCTCTTTATTTATCTTTCGCTGCTCTTCTGACATTATGCTTCTCTTATTGTATGTTGATGATATTGTTCTCACAGGGAATCATCCCTCTCTCATCTCCTCATTTGTTCGTACACTTGGTCAAGAGTTTGAACTTACTGATATAGGTCCACTCTCTTATTTCTTGGGGCTTGAAGCCACCTCTACCACCTCTGGCCTCATTTTCTCACAAACCAAATATACTATTGATCTTCTCAAACGGCATTCCATGACTGATTGTAAGCCTTGTAGTACTCCAGTTTGTGCATCTCGTCAGCTATCCTTTCTTGCTGGTGAGTTACTTTATGATGCAACTGAGTATAGGCAGCTTGGGGGCTCCCTTCAATATCTCACTTTCACTAGACCCGACATCTCCTTTGCCGTTCATCATATTGCTCACAGGTTCTGTTCCTGTCGGACTCATTCAAAGAATAAAGGATGGGTTGCGATCATTAAGGTGTGCTTCTTAATTTAATTAGCAAATAAACAATAAAATAGGGTGATGATTTTCTCACTCCCCTTTTATTCACTTACACTCCCTTTCGTTATTTAATAGTTTTTACTATAACAAAAAAGGGAGTATAAGTGGACAAAAGAGGAGTGAGAAAATCAGCTCCCATAAAGTTATATCTATCAAAATCTTACTACAATTGCCATCCACCAGTTTGTGAGAAAATCCAAATCTATCTGATTCCCAACAAATTTCTTGCGACTTACAGAAGAAGGGGAACATCAGTAGTCGCGTAGCACTATACTTGCTTCAATTTTTAACCCTCTCGTCAATTGTATTAGCCGTCTTCGGGATGGGCTTTAGAGTCTTCAAGATGGGCTTTAGAAGGAAACGACAACATGGTAAGAAACTGCCAAGTATTTCTTATTGAGAGTGACTCCCGGAAAATTAATCAAAGCATTGGCTAATAGTTTAAAGGGAGCTTCTACAATGAGGAGTTTAGAGTGAGAAGGTTATTTGAGGGGTTCAATCCCACCATCAAACCAATTAAAATGTTTAAGTCCATTGATTTCCTTACATTTGTTGATGGTCAAATTGAACCCCTCAAATAAGCTCCTCACTCTAAACTCCTCATTATAGTTTTGCTAATGTTTATGGCTACTATTTCCTCGCATAGTTTTGCTCACTATCCATTGTCAATTGATTTTGGATTAAGACACTTGAATAGTTAAGAGCATTTACCCCTGCTTCAAAATAAGCTATCCACATATTGAGCCCGTAGCTCCTGTGCTCTCACATCACCCGCAAAACCATTGATTATATATATATATTTTTAAAACCGTTAACTCTTATGTCCGAGTCTATGAGTAGTTAGGTTTTCTTTTTGATCCATTTGTCGAGATAAATAATCTCTAGGCTTGAAGGTCTGGTAAATAGGACAAAAAACTTGCTTCATCAACGTGTAATAGTCTGTGTCTCATATGACATGGTGACGATTCTTTCTGTGTGTAGAGATGATGACAAATTTCAAACCAAATAGGCCGTTGGAGTGCGAGGGTCAACGCTTTGCATACTCGGAGATCGTGAAGATTACTAACGATTTTGCATCAATAATTGGAAGAGGCGGATTTGGAAAAGTCTACCTTGGCACTCTTAAAAATGAGACTAAAGTTGCTGTGAAGTTGCTCAATTCATCGTCAGGGCAAGGCTCAAAAGAATTTAAAAATGAGGTATATATTTAAAGTAATGCTATTTGTATTACGTTGCTGACCACTTCTCTAATACATGTGGGTTCCATAAATAGTAGTCGAGTCCACCTCTATTAGAGAAGTGGTCAATAAGGGGCCAATAAATATAGTAAATAGTATATGGGTTCTATTAAGATTTCGTACCGGACGTTAAAAAGATACTAAACGAAATCAGTATTAGTTTTGCTAAAAATAGTAGCCATAAACAAATGGCAGGTTGAACTGTTGATGAGAGCTCATCATAGAAATTTGGTTTCTCTGGTTGGGTACTGTAATGAAGGGGAGACTATGGCTCTCGTTTATGAGTACGTGGCGAATGGAAATTTGCAAAAGCATTTATTAGCTAGTAACACCTAATTCTCCTTCATTATTTTTAACGAAATCTGAACAACTTTATATGACGATGGAAAACTTTTCTATGCAGATGTAACTCAAGACGTTTTGACTTGGAAGGAAAGACTTGAAATTGCAGTAGATGCAGCACAAGGTAATTAAACACTAATATAAATGTTTTCTTTGAAAAATAGTATATAGTCCATAGAAGATATGGGCTTAGCCAAATTGGCTAGAGTGGGTGTGCTCTCCACTATGCACCCAATTTCGAATCCCCCTCCCCGTAGTTTAGATTAGATTAAATTAGAATATCGCTTGCATAAAAAAAAATTTATATAGTCCATAATACTATTCTGGCTGATATATTGGCATATACATATATATACTTCTGCAGGACTAGAATATGTGTCACATCCCGGGATTGGCTTTGCCGTAGCATGATATTGTCCGCTTTGGGCCCCCCTCTCTGCCCTCACGATTTTGTTTTTGGGAGCTCACGAGCAACTTCCCAGTGGGTCATCCATCCTGGGATTGCTCTAGCCCCCAACTCGCTCAACTTCGGAGTTCCTCTGACTCCGAAGCCAATGAGCTCCCAAAAGGCCTCGTGCTAGATGGATGCGGGCATGTACATATAAGGCACATCAACCTCCTCTCCATTGGTCGATGTGGGATCTTACAATCCACCCCCCTTAGGGGCCCGACGTCCTCGTTGGCACACTTGCACCACACAGCAGAGTGGCTCTGATACCAAATTGTCACATCCCGGGATCGGCTCCGCCGTAGCACGATATTGTCTGCTTTGGGCCCCCCCTCTCTGCCCTCACGGTTTTGTTTTTGGGAGCTCACGAGCAACTTCCCAGTGGGTCACCCATCTTGGGATTGCTCTAGCCCCCAACTCGCTTAACTTCGGAATTCCTATGACTCCGAAGCCAGTGAGCTCCCAAAAGGCCTTGTGCTAGATGGATGCGGGCATATACATATAAGGCACATCAACCCCCTCTCCATTGGTCGATGTGGGATCTTACAATATCTGCACAATGATTGCAAGCCACCCATTGTGCATAGAGATTTAAAGACATCCAATATCTTGTTAAATGAAAAGTTGCAAACCAAGATAGCTGACTTTGGTCTTTCTAAAGTTCTCTCAACTGAAAGTGTTGGAATTTTAAAAGGTTTTAAAAATTTAACCGTTTTATTTATTTAATTATTATGGCTGTTTTATTTTATTTATTGTGGGGGGTTATAAATATTTAATATTCAGATTTTATTTCTGGTTGGTGAATGCCTTAAGTTTTTGGTTGGTGAACTTTTATGGTTGGTGAAGGTTACATGTTTTTGGATGCCTATAAAAGGCCACTCCTCCTTCACATTTTATATACACACAGTACACCATCAGAATATCACATACCACAATCACCACCATAAACTAATTCTCTCCTTTTCTACTTTTATATATATTCTCTACTTTATATTATTATTTTGGCAATGGTTCTATGACTTGGATACCCATATCCGTCTATGAACGTGCTCATAGCGGATCTTGAGTTTGTGTACAAGGAGTCGTATCTTGGAGTCTTGTAGACCGTCAGTACTTGCACATAGGGAGGCTACAAAGGCTTTAGGACAGCGTCTTTGACGTGCTTCACCGTACCAAACTCACCTTCTTACTTATTATTTATTTTGCTTTTACTTACCAATTATTTTGTTTTCTTAAATTTCATTGTACCTTAAAAGCTTTCCTATTTATTTATATGTTATTTATAATATAATATTTTTTTGTGTTTGGCTTTACGGAAAAGGAAAACTGTACTTTGTATATTTTTTTTATAACAGAAAGCGCCACTCATGTCTCAACAGCTGCCAAGGGAACATTTGGATACCTTGATCCTCAGTAAGTCTTAATTACTTAATTACTTTTTTTAATCCAGAAGATTTGCGCATTGAGAGTACTATTGTTCCCAAATTAGGGAATGCAAGCTTTGCATACTAATCATGTGCAAGGTAAAGGTCTCTTCAGTCATTGCCAATTAGGTTTGAGTTTCGATGCTCAATCTAATTAGATTTTGTGTTGACGTTACGTCCAGATATTGTAGCATTGGACAGCTTAACAAAAAGAGTGATGTATACAGCTTTTGGGATTGTGTTGCTAGAGCTAATAACCGGTAGAGCAGCAATAGCAAGAGATGAAGAAGATGTACCTATTCACATATGTCAATGGAGGATGTGTCCTAAATTCAAGAGCATGGAAATTGAAAGCATTGTGGATTCAAGATTACAAGGGAGCTACCTCAACGCTTCTGCTCAGAAAGCCATAGAAATTTCCATGGCATGTGCATCTTCAACAGCAATCCTGTCTGTCACGCAAATCTCACGGCCTGGAGTTCCGGGCCGAGGGGACGTGCGTTAACACGGGGTTTCCTGCTTTTGGGTGCGGTGCGGTTGTGCGCGGGCGTGCCAGCACGGTTTACCGTGCGTTGATGTTTTGGTGAGCGTTGGATGGGTGAATGGTGCGCCTGTTTGATCTGTCTTCTTGGTCAAACGATTGTAGCCGAGAGAGGAACTGGTCTCGGCTGTTAGGTTCACGGCCTGAACTACAAGGCCGTTGAGTGATGGTGTTGGTGGTGGGTTTTGGGCGGTGCTTCGGCGCGCTGCTCAGGGAGCGACGGTCGTGTGATATATGGGGTGAGTGAGCGAACAAACAGAGATGGTGCTCCGGCGCCTTGAAAATCAAGGGTCGTATGATATATTGATGAATGGATTCTGCTTACAACCTAACACTACTCCTAGGAAAGCAAGTAAAGATATTGAAAGTGCATTACAGAAGAAAATAAGTTGCTCCGTGGGAGGCTTGTTTTGGTGTTTGAACCCTTTGAATGTAGCTTGAGTCTTGTATTTATAGGAAGAGTCCCTGGATGAGTAATTGTTGCGTAGATACAGCTGCACCAAAATGGATTCAGTTGCATCCTCAACTTGTGATACTCGCAAGTGCACGAGCCGTTTGGTAGTATAGCATATGTAAGTGCGAGGTCGATCCCACGAGGATTGGTGATTGAATGATCCAATTCATTTTCCCTACACAAAACAGAAATGAAAAAGAAAGGAAATAAATAAAACAAGGAAGAAAGAAAATAACTAACTCAAGTAGATAAGTTCCCAAGTTCAATTAGATTAATGGATTGATTCTAGCTAAAGTATGATTAAGCCATGGTGTGTGGTCATAACCTTGTGTTCCTAATTCCCTAATTTGATCATTTGTTGTCTAACCTAAAATTAAGCATTAGGAACCCATTAAGCATAGAAGAACAATTTAAACAACCAAGCATGTATCTAATCCCTGTTGTCGAATGTCCATACATACTCTTCCTATTCATAGTTCAATTCGAATTAAAGCATGGTGTCTACTCTTAATTCAAACCAAGATAGCTAACATGCAAGCCTAAATGGTGATCAATCATTCAAACTAGCATATTAACTTATAAGCATAATGAATAAGAACAAAAATCATAATTGAAACTTGGAAACGAATCAAACTTGAAACTAAAGAAAAGAATTTACATAACAATGAAAATTAAGTAGAACTTGGAAAAACTTAAGGAGAATTTCAGCACAAAGATCTCATTATAACAATTGAAAACTAGAAAGAGAAACTAAGAGAATTTGAGGGAGAGAAGGGAAGGGAGCTCTAGAGAAGTGTTTGAGAGCTCCCCCCCTTGGGGTGTGTTTACAAGCTTGGGAAACCTCACTATATATAGGCCTAAGGAAGCTGAAAATCTGAATTAAGTATGGCTAATGCATACAACACTTTGTTTTATAAAATCTGAAATGGTTGATGCACTTCACTAATGCATACAACACTTCCATTATAAAATCTGAAATGGTTGATGCACTTCACTAATAAATCCCACCAGCAGCCCTAGCTCATCTTCATGTCACCATGACCAAGCTTCCAACCAGAAATAATAGCTCATCCTGAGGTCAGCATGACCAGAAACTTCAAGGGCTTGCGAATTGGGCTTCCCTTAAGCAAATTAAGACTTTAAGCACTCAAACTTGAAGTTCAGAATGTCTTCTTTCCAGCCATATATCATTTGGGCCAATCCAAGGTCGGAGGAGGAAGTTAAGGCCAAAACAAATTGCTAACTCATTTTGCGCGCTGATAAAATCCATCCTGAGCATGGCTCTGTGTTTGCTAGGTAACAGACTCCACAATTATCCAATGGGGCTGAATTTCGGATATGTTATAGTATACACCCATTGGAACAACTTTCATGAAGAATGTGGCCTCATCCGAGCTATGTAGGTTGCTGAAACAAAGCTTGCAATATGACCTACGAAACTGGGCTGGCAGGGGACTGTAGCCAAAATTGAGTTTGTCTTTAAGCTCTTCATCCATTCATCCAAATTAGGCCCTAGCATGCATGGATTGCATCATTTACTATCCAAAGCCCTCATTATTACCTAAAGCTCAATGAACTGAAAGATAAACACAAAAAGGATTAAAAGCACAAGTTTAACTCAAAAACATAACCAAATCATAAGATAGAAGGGTACAAAATGATATACAATTATGAACCGATCAAATACCCCCAAACCTAGATTTTGCTAGTCCTCGAGCAAAACAAAAGGAAAACAAAGATAAAAACAAACAAGAAGTTAACTAGACCACTTTCGTAGGTAACTCGATTGCATTGAGCATATGCAACAAGCCTTTAAACCTCTAGGCATCCCTAGTAGGAGGAGTTGTGTCTCCTGAGGGTTTAACAGATACGATACCCACAAACGTTTTACTGACTCTGTAAAACAAGGTAATTAGAAAACTTAAAAGATTGTTAGTCCGTAAGCAAAATAAAAAACAAAAACAAAAATAATTACAAAAACAAAACAAAAATAAAAATAAAAATAAATAAATAAAAACTCAAAACAATCTTTCCGAACATTTTATGAAGATAAATGACTCATGCACATGACTCAAAAGTTTAAAAGCTCAATTTTAGACATTATTTACAAGGCGGCAAAGTTCAAAACATAACATGTTCAAAGTGTATTAGTGTGATAGCCAAATGCAACAAATTCCCCAATCTTAGTTTTCACACAATTTCAAAAATCATACCAAGCACAAATGCTACTTCAAATCTCACCGAAGTTGTCCTCTCACAAATGAATCACTCAGAAGATGGCTACAATGCAACACTCAATTATGAACATGAGATTAGAGTTAAATCATAAGGGACTTAACTCAAAATAGGAAAATGAAGAACTTGCATTAATATGATCTCAAGAAGGATGCCAAACACTTAAAAGTAGAAAAATGGATGCAATTTAACCACATGACATTTAAGATCAATTTAGGTCTTTAGTATAGGTTGTAATGGGGCCAAGGGTGTAAGGTGAGTAAGAAATGAAAGGTATGGATAATACAAAGTCCAAGGAACTCGCAATGTAAGAGCATAAAACAATTGTTTACAAGACTTCGAATCATCACGATTAGATTTTTTTTTCTTTTACATGATCAAAACTCCTTATACCTTCATTTACATTGATTCAAACTCCTTTCCAAACACCAAATTATTTTGAAGGCCCAAAAATGAATTTTCAAACAACCGCCACTTAATCACAACTTTCTCTTTTCTTTCACCAATTGTGTGATTTTTTTTTTTTTTTTTTTTGGATGTAAAATCCCTTCCCAAACTTAGCTTGAAAAACACATCCGAATTAGAGCTCATAAATTCCTTAGAAAGGTAAATATTTGTTTTTCGGGCTAAGGTGAGGAAATATAATTGGTAAAATGAAAGAAAAGGTTTACATGTAGGCTCAAAATGGTAAACAATGGAAAATCATGCTTAAGCATGCATAAGGTTAGCTTGAAAGGCACAAACGATCCAAAGAAGGCCTTAATATATCACTTCTTAAAATGTCATGAAGTCAAATTGCATAAGAATGAATGACTTTTAAGTGATCAACCAAATCAATGAATAATGAGATCAAACAACAACTTTGATGACAAGAAAATAAGAGTATGTGTATAACACTCATGAAATGAAGCACAAGGCTCAAAAGCTCACATTATATGGTTATATAAGTCTAATTTATGCTTGATACAATTATTTGGGTCATGCAAATCCTTTAATTGGAAAATTATGAAACAAATGGCAAGTGCAAAGAAGGTTTCGAACATGTCATGCTAGAACGATGCCAAATTAATTAATTAATTAATTTTTTTTTTACAATAAAAATTTACAAGGAAAACAAAATAAATAATAAATAAAATTCAATTTTCATTTAAGTCATGCAAACATTTATCACAATCTCATCAAATGTGTTCGGAAAGTGAATAAAATCAAAATCAAAATAAAAGCAAGACTTAACAAAATAAAATAAAAATAAAAACAAGCAAATAAAAAAATAAAAAAAAAAATTAAGGAAAAACCAAATTTACATGCTAAACTCCAATACCCCCAAACCTAGAAATGAACATTGTCCTCAATGTTTAAAATTTAGGCACAAGCAATGTCAAACATAACAATTGAAGGTTTTAAAGCAAATAAATAAATAAATAAAACAAAAAACAAAAATAAAATAAAATAAAATAATTACAAAATAAAAATTACAAAACAAACAAACAAATAAAAAGAAATGAAACAGTAAAACAGTCGAAACAAAAAGCCCTAAACAGACAGTCTTACGCAAACCAAAACCCAAACAATTAAAAGCCCAACCCAAAAGAAAGTTAACCCACCTTGAAACCTAAACAACGGTGAAAACCCGACCCACAATAAAATCCGAAGCCCAGACGTTTATTTTTTATTTTTTATTTTTATTTTTTTTAATTTAAAAAAAAAAATGTGCATTGGGAGCGCAAAGAGTGTGATTTCTGAAAGGGAAGAGCGTGGTCCCTGATGCCTTGGTTCCTGGGGAGTCACGGGTGAAAGGGGTGAGGGACGTGTCGGCGTGCAGAGGCAGCAGTCACATCCCCCAAGCCAGAATTATTGGCTTCTTGGGTGAAGCGGGACGACTTTTTCACTAGAAGGTGGTGAAAGGTGAAAATGCAATTAAGGGGGTTGGGAAACGGGTGCGGCGACATATAGAGATAAGCGGTAAGGGCCGCACAGAACTCAGAACCGCAGCGGCTAGGGTTTAGCAGACTAAGTCTATAAAAGGTAAAAAGAAAGGGTAAAAACACACAAAAGAGAAAAGAAAGAAAGAAGAAAAGAGAGTGAGAAATCAAATGGCCTCTAACTACCCATTTTCGTTGGATCTCAACCTAGCTCCACCGACTCAGACACGAGGCCAAGCAGCGGCACCAGTATGGATGCCCTACTTTGCTTCCGCACGGGGGCCTGTGACAGTAACTGACTCAATACTCCTGGACAACGATGTTGCCATTGGAGTGGCTAGAAATTTAGTGACTCCTAAAGATATACGTGTTCTGGGGACAAGGGATGACAACAGGGTCGTGAGCGATGCACTGGCACTGAGCGTGCAGAGTACGGCAACAGTCGCAAGTTTGGGTCATCGCCTACTTGCGAAGTCCTATGAGGTAGAGGTGCTGAAAGGTCAGTTGGCGGCGGAGCGAAGTATGGTTGAGGAGTGTCAGACTGCTATAAAAAGCTTGAAAAGGGAGAGGTCAAGGATAGTGGAGGTGAATCGACACCAGCTAGAAGTATTGCGGGACGAGAATAAAAACCTATCAAAAATGGTAGAGTTGTACTCTCGCGACATGCGAAAACAGCTGGAGGACCTAGACCGACCGGGTAAACGCAAACAAGCAGATCGCGAGAGTAGTTACGCTCAAGCTAAGATTGCGATCTTTGGGAGCTCAAGTGATGAGCCCCAAGAAGCTGTGCGTGAAGCCCCGGAAGAGGACAGCCAGAGGGCCAAACTCAAAGCTCCAATGGTCGAGACACCAAGCACCGAGAAGAAATGATTTCCTACTGCATTATTGTCGTTTTAATTTTATTTTGTCATTTTTGTATTTTCGTTATTTTGTTTCGGAAATAAAAGAGTAAGGTTGCAGAAAGAAAAAGAAAAAGAAAACACACTTCCCAACTAAAATAAAACAAAGACGACAAACGGAAAAGAAAACACATTTCCCTAACTAAAATAAACTAAAGATGATAGCCGAAAGGGAAAAGCAAAAACACAAAGCTCTAGAAAATGAAAGTAACGGGCAAAAACATTAAACACCAGAAAACACGGAGGAAAAAAAAAGAAAAGTAAAGTAAAGGTGCTCCCCCTTGAAGCGATTAGGTCGAGCATGCCCGGGAAATCCGAAATGGTGTTGGCTCTCTCTCATCAGCATATGTCTATTTAAACCACACCTCTGCAAGCGGATGATACCCAGCATTTCTTCCTGCAAACTCAAGGAAAAACATCAAAAAATTCAGAAGCAAAACAAATGGCATCCTCATGCACTCACCTTGATGATCTCAACCTTGAGCTCTCACTTGCACCACCGAATGCCCAGACAAGGGCTCCTCCAAACACTGTCTTTCCAAACTCTTCATATCATCACGGCACGGCCTCAAACTTTGCTGAGGAAATACCGAACTTTTCTGAGGCACTGTCGAACAAAGCAGTGCTGCTAGGAGGCATGATTAGCAGCAAGCTCACTCCGACAGATCATCTGCATGTGGCACAGAGGTCTGATAAGGCAGCGGTAGAGGAGTCCCACAATTTAACTGTGCTCCACGCGGTCTCCGCTACCAATTTGGGCATGCGATTACTGGCGAGGACAAGGGAGTGTGCCGCGATGAGCGAGGAAATAGTTTCCTTGAAGGCTATGGTGGCGGACTTGCAGAAGCGGCTCTACTGTGCCAATCAGCACGTGGAAGCACTGCAGAGAAAAAATGAGGACCATGTGGAGCTGCTGCAGATTCTACAAGTGCGAGAAAATAGAGGCAAGCCATGATGATGATGGAGATGAAGAAGATGAAGAAGATGATGATGAAGATGATGATGATGTTGTTATTTTGTTTTTTTTGTTTTTTTGTTTTTGTTTTTTTTGTTTTTTTTGTTTTTATGCAATGTTTGAATTGAAATAAAGTTTGTTTTTAACACTCAGAGAAAAAAAAAACTAACTAACCATACCACGTAAATAAATACATAAACTAACTTAACAAAACAAAAACAAAGACTTAACAGAAAATAAAAAATAAAAAAAAATAAAAATAAAAATAAAAATTTTAAAAAAAAAACTTAATTTAAAAACACACGAATATACAAGCAACTCATGGATGACCAGTTAAGGGCCTCAGAAAACACAGCCAGGGGATCCGGGAAGGTTGGAGGGGTCACAATGGTCCCGCTTAAAACCCAAACTTCTTAGACACCGAAGGTGTCGCCTATAGAACTCCTAGACACTGTATTGACGAAGGTGCTCACTGGAGTTACCATAAGTCAGCTCATATGAAAAATGATTTTTATTTTTATTTTTAATTTTTAAACAAAAAAAAAAATATTCTCGTAAGAAAAAGAAACAAAAACAAATTAAGATAACATGAAACAACAAACCATAAACGAAAATGAACTAAGTACTCTAAACAAACTCAAACAAACGATATAAATTATTGTACTAAAAGAAACAAACCAAGAAACCAAAGAAAAAAAAAACAAACAGCACTTTCTATCACCTATTTATCACCATTTGGACAGATTCGTTTCTATGTTTTTCAGCTTCGACCTCTGTTCAGTTTTTAGGCTATAACTTTCCAACCGTAAGTCCAAATTTTACGTTCTTTATATGGTTGGATTCAGCACAGAAAAACAAAGAACTCAACGCGGACCAAAAGGTAAAAACAATGACGGAAAGAAACATAATTCAAAGAAGAGAAAGGATTGAAATGCTCCCCCTTGAAGCGATTAGGTCGAATGTGATGCACTTGGAGGTCGCGACTTCTCCCATTGCTCCACACTTCCCATTCTTATGATTGAGGTTGCCATCTCTCTCCATTTTTATTAAGCTATCATAAATTGCTAAAACAAACACACAAACTTGAAATGGAATTAAAAGGATTAGGAAATAAAAACTAAAATGAAAAGGAAAATCAACACACATCCAATTCCATGCTTCAAAGCAACAAGCACCAATGGGTTGTGTAAGCTGGGACTTAAACCCAGTTCTCTTGCTTGTTGGGCAATTGTACTTTTCTGTTGGACTACAAACACAACTTGTCCATTAACGTCATTAACTTTAAAACTTGAAATTGTCTAGAAAAACATGAAAATGAAAAATAAAAATAAAACAAGTAGGGAAAAGAAATAGAACCAAACTATGTTGCCAATCCCCGGCAACGGCGCCAAAAACTTGTTGCGTAGATACAGCTGCACCAAAATGGATTCAGTTGCATCCTCAACTTGTGATACTCGCAAGTGCACGAGCCGTTTGGTAGTATAGCATATGTAAGTGCGAGGTCGATCCCACGAGGATTGGTGATTGAATGATCCAATTCATTTTCCCTACACAAAACAGAAATGAAAAAGAAAGGAAATAAATAAAACAAGGAAGAAAGAAAATAACTAACTCAAGTAGATAAGTTCCCAAGTTCAATTAGATTAATGGATTGATTCTAGCTAAAGTATGATTAAGCCATGGTGTGTGGTCATAACCTTGTGTTCCTAATTCCCTAATTTGATCATTTGTTGTCTAACCTAAAATTAAGCATTAGGAACCCATTAAGCATAGAAGAACAATTTAAACAACCAAGCATGTATCTAATCCCTGTTGTCGAATGTCCATACATACTCTTCCTATTCATAGTTCAATTCGAATTAAAGCATGGTGTCTACTCTTAATTCAAACCAAGATAGCTAACATGCAAGCCTAAATGGTGATCAATCATTCAAACTAGCATATTAACTTATAAGCATAATGAATAAGAACAAAAATCATAATTGAAACTTGGAAACGAATCAAACTTGAAACTAAAGAAAAGAATTTACATAACAATGAAAATTAAGTAGAACTTGGAAAAACTTAAGGAGAATTTCAGCACAAAGATCTCATTATAACAATTGAAAACTAGAAAGAGAAACTAAGAGAATTTGAGGGAGAGAAGGGAAGGGAGCTCTAGAGAAGTGTTTGAGAGCTCCCCCCCTTGGGGTGTGTTTACAAGCTTGGGAAACCTCACTATATATAGGCCTAAGGAAGCTGAAAATCTGAATTAAGTATGGCTAATGCATACAACACTTTGTTTTATAAAATCTGAAATGGTTGATGCACTTCACTAATGCATACAACACTTCCATTATAAAATCTGAAATGGTTGATGCACTTCACTAATAAATCCCACCAGCAGCCCTAGCTCATCTTCATGTCACCATGACCAAGCTTCCAACCAGAAATAATAGCTCATCCTGAGGTCAGCATGACCAGAAACTTCAAGGGCTTGCGAATTGGGCTTCCCTTAAGCAAATTAAGACTTTAAGCACTCAAACTTGAAGTTCAGAATGTCTTCTTTCCAGCCATATATCATTTGGGCCAATCCAAGGTCGGAGGAGGAAGTTAAGGCCAAAACAAATTGCTAACTCATTTTGCGCGCTGATAAAATCCATCCTGAGCATGGCTCTGTGTTTGCTAGGTAACAGACTCCACAATTATCCAATGGGGCTGAATTTCGGATATGTTATAGTATACACCCATTGGAACAACTTTCATGAAGAATGTGGCCTCATCCGAGCTATGTAGGTTGCTGAAACAAAGCTTGCAATATGACCTACGAAACTGGGCTGGCAGGGGACTGTAGCCAAAATTGAGTTTGTCTTTAAGCTCTTCATCCATTCATCCAAATTAGGCCCTAGCATGCATGGATTGCATCATTTACTATCCAAAGCCCTCATTATTACCTAAAGCTCAATGAACTGAAAGATAAACACAAAAAGGATTAAAAGCACAAGTTTAACTCAAAAACATAACCAAATCATAAGCTAGAAGGGTACAAAATGATATACAATTATGAACCGATCAGTAATCGAGGCTGAATTTACGCATAGTGGAGTCTGATTAGCGCAAGTGGGCAATCCAATCGACATTTGGGATCGTGAAGTATGGTGATGAGACCCCAGAAATCCTGGTGAATCTCGGCCGCCGCGTGTAATCGTGGGTTCTGAACCTCTGGCCGTGGAGACGCATTTATTGCCTGGATAGCTGGTGAACCAACATCTCAAGCTGTCAGAATCTTCGTGAGAATGTCCACGTCTAATCACTCTGATCTTCATCACCAAATCCTGACTTCAGTCACTTCCCACCTTCCCTCATGCATTAAATGCTACTTTGTGGCCAATGGGTTTGCTGCATTAAACAGGCACTACTTCATTAAATGAAGCCTGGGACCCTGTTGTCACGTGATGATTTGCCTTTAATGCCTTGGCCGCAAATTTGTTCGGCCTCGGCCTCGGCCTATGCTTGAGGCCGAGATGATCATGCCTTAGCATTTCCTTCTTTTATTTTTAAGAAGGCGAAGTACCCTGGCGAAACGCTGCGTTTCATCCTCTGCAAACAAGTGCCAGAGCCGAGATAAAGGGCTCCCTCGGCCTGCTCATGGCCGTGATTTATCAGGCACAAACAAATCCAAAGGCCAGATATAACTGTTGTGCATAATGATTTGAAAGAATGCTTGGAAATTGAGATGCCTTTTGAAATAACAGAGATTGTGGAGAGCGATGATGCAAGTTCAAGCAACTCAGTTACAATGGCTTCCCACATTGAGTCCCAAACTAATACTAGCAGTCTTGGAATGTTACACGAAATTTCAAATTCCTTGCACTAATTTGTAGAGCTTTTTCTTGTATCTATACTATACATAATTTAAGAGAACCTACCTTGTTAATCATTTTAACGAATTCGAACAAATTATGCCATTAGTTAATTAAGTTCCAATCCACTCTTCCTGTTTATCAAGTTTGGCAGCGCAATTTCAATTTGATTTTAGATTTTCTACCTTTGCTTGTCAACCTAGATTAAGATTTGTAGACAGAGACTACTTACTAAACCCAAAAAATAGAAAGAAAACAAAACAAGGAAAATAAGAGAACGGATTTACTACCGAATCAATATTAATATACCTAACTCTTCCTTGTTTTACCTGCTCTCACCCAAAGCCCTTTTTCAGTGGGCTAGACCCTATTGGCACGAAATTTTTCGTATTTTCTTTCAATTTTAAGTAGAACTTAGAAAAGTGATTGAGAGGTTGTTGAAGATGCTTTAGTCCTGAACACTGTATATATGGAAGGCTGTGGAGATAGCAATGACATGTGTATCTCCAAATGCTATAAAAAGGCCAACCATGAGTCAGGTTGTGGTGGAACTAAAGGAGAGTTTGGCAACGGAGATTGCTGTGCTGGAACAAGGTAGAGCCATGAAACTGAGTTAACAAATTCCATTGAGATAAGGTCTGATAGTTCGATCCCTATACTAAATCCCTCGGATAGGTAGTTATAGTAAAACTATATATTACTTGGCTAGATCAAATAATATGGGAGCTGGTATGTGTTGGTTTCCTCCTTTTTCTTTTTAGATCGTGATGCAGGAGCATAGGGTGGATCAAGACAGAACTCTACCAAATGCTTCTCCCCCATCAGATCAATTCTTTTTGTATGGGTAATCAATAAGAGTAGCACATGTACTTCAAATCTCATGTAGCTCTTCTTCAAATTAATAGTAACGTATATGCCACTGGCATTAAAGTTAATGATCCTCTTGTTAAACTTAATGTGCTATTTATTGTATTATAATATTAAGAGTTTTTAACTCAAGTAGTCCTCAAACTTATACCCAAGTTTTATTTTGGTCTCTCCACTAAATTATTCATTCAAATGGTCCATCAACTCTTTGTTATTCGGTGCGTTGGTCCTACCGCCTAACTCCGTCAATATTACCATTAATTTGAGGGTTAAAATAGTCAATTTATACTAAAATATTAATTGATTAATTAAAAATCTAAATAAAATACTATAAACATTATAAAAATTAAAATAAAAACTGAAAGGCCCAATAGAAAAAAAATTCAATAAACCCCCTCATCAAAATCCATGGATGCAATCGGTCATCATCAACCATGTCAATTTCGGCCTCTCCACCATTCTCTCTTCTCTTTTCCTTCTATATCCCTCTTTCTCTTTCTTCTCCCCTTCTCTCTTCTCACATCAAGTTTCATATTTGAGTTTTTTTTTTTTGGGAACTAGGCTGCTTAATTAGGATCATCATCATCACCACTAGAGGGAGAGAGGGAAAGAGGGGAGAATAAAGAGAGGAGAGGGAAACGGATCCTGAGCCTCTACATTTAGCATCGGTGCATTTACGTGCATTTAAAAAAATGCAAATCATTAGATTAATCTAATTATTTAAAAAAGCCCACGTCAGCAAACTTGTATTAAACTAAAAAATAATTAGTTTCACCTTATTATTTCCTAGCAAGCCGTAACCACACCCTACCCCACATTGCCAATCATGGCTACACTACTACAAAAAACACTTTGCACGACGAAATAAGTTTGTTGCGCAAAGTACAATTTCGTCGCGCAAGCCCTGCGTGACGAAATTTTGGTCTCACATGATCCGTCGCACAAAGCTCGTAAAGATAGGGTTTGCACGACGAAATCTAATCTTTGTCGTGTAGAGCTAACAGGACCAATTCCAGGACAAATTATTTGGTTATGTTAGATATTCACTTAGGTTTGAAATTGGATGATCTGTATTCAAATAGAACTAAAATATTTATACAAGTGGTGGGTACTTGGTCTTCAAGTACATTCCTATTTGGTTACAATTACCTATAATTACAAGGAATTACAATATCACAATAAAGGGAAAGTAAATCACAGATATTGGAGTGACTGATTTGGTGCAGATTTAGCGCCATCTCTATTATCCCCTTGCAAGCTGATGTGCGAAGAGCGCAACAGCTTGGATTTGAGAAAGGCAAACCGAGGAAGCGAGAGACCCTTGGTAAAAATGTCAGCTAGCAGAGTATGGGTGGAGACATAACGAACATGCAAGGAGCCAGCAAGGACAAGTTCACGGACACAATGATAATCAACAGCAATGTGTTTGGTGCGCGCATGAAAGATCAATTAGAAGCAAGAGCAATAGAGCTTGTGTTGGCACACCAACGCAAAGGAGGTGAGGGCAAAGAGAAATGTAATTCTTATAAGAGTTGTTGAATCCATGAGAGTTCCATAGTTGTGAGAGCCAATTGACGATACTCAGATTCGATACTAGAGCGGGAGACGGTGGGCTGCTTCTTGGAGCTCCATGAGACAAGGTTTGAGCCAAAGAAAATACAATATCCCCCTGTAGAGCGACAATCATCTGGATTACCAGCATAGTCGGCGTCAGAGAAAGCAATCACAGAAGAGTCACCAGGACGAAAAACAAGGCTGTCATGAGAGTGCCAAGAACATAATGTAGAATGCGCTTGATGGCTTTCCAATGAATATTGGTAGGTTGATGCATGAATTGACAAACTTGGTTGACGGCAAAGGAGATGTCTGGAAGGGTGAGGGTGAGATATTGAAGCGCGCCAACAAGACTGCAATACTCAGTGGGATCGGAGAGAGGAGAGCCATGAAGAGAGCTAAGTTGAGAACCAGTGGAAACCGGAGTGAGACAAGGATTAGCCTCATGTAAGGTGGCCTTTTTCAGAAGATCAACCGCATATTTGGCTTGAGTCAAACACAACATATCCGGAGTACGCTTGACCTCAATGCCCAAAAAATAATGGAGATCCCCCAAATCTTTCATAGCAAACTGACGGTTAAGAGACTGAATAAGGGCTTGAACCTGTGACAAAGCATTACCAGTGACAATAATATCATCCACGTAAATCAAAAGGAAGAGAAAATTGCCATCTTTATGAAAGATGAATAAGGAAGGATCCGCCTTGGAAGCCGTGAAACCCGAGTGAATAAGAAACGCAGAGAAGCGGGAGAACCAAGCACGGGGAGATCGTTTGAGACCATAGAGTAAGCAAGCGATGTCGCAGACAAGGAAGAAGCCATCGGAGAAGAAGGAGGGGACGAGGGAGGAGTATTTGTAGGAGGGTGTTCAGCAGAAGAAGGCATATGTGTGTAGAGAAAAACACAGAGGGAAAACTCATTACAATATCACAATAAAGGGAAAGTAAATCACAGATATTGGAGTGGCTGATTTGGTGCAGATTTAGCGCCATCTCTATTAGGTTATGTTAGTAAAGACAAAGACAAAACATAGACATCCCTAAATGGCTTGTCTACCACCTTGTTACTTTTCCTTGTTTTCATATTCCTTGTTTTAGGGATGGAAACTCTCCATGTTTCCCTCCATGTCTTGTGCATTGTTTGTAACTAATAATCACCTTGTATACTTGTATATCTAACCCTTCACCAAGTAAGAAATTCAATTGGCAGATTTGAATTCTCTGCAAAACCTATCTTGTTCTTCTTGTTATACATTCTCAACTCTCTCAATTACACTATATTTGGCATGGTATCAGAGCAATCGATTTTGGTTGCCTCTGCATAACCTTGTTCTTGCCTAAATCTCTACCTATCCTTGCCCATAATTTGCTGTTATATTTTTCCTACCTCATACTTTGCCTTGCCTCAAAATTGGTCTTGATCACAAGCCCTTTTTTGTGCTCTTGTTTGCTGAAGTTTTAAGCTATTTCTTCCTCTACATCCTTTTATATATTTACCTCATGGGTGACACCAACGACTCCATCAACGACTCCACGGGCGACTCCTCTAAAATCGACTCCACCAAGATCGACTCCACAACACCACCACCACCCCGGTCCTCTCATGACTACTCTCCAATTACTCCTGATAAGTTGGATGGGTCCAACTATCCTGCATGGTCTCGTAGTGTTCGCTTGGCCATCACTGCTCGTCGTATGGCTGGTTTCATTAATGGTAAAAAAATTGCCCCTGCTATTAATGATCCTAGCTATGAAGCTTGGGATGAAGACAACTGTTTGGTGCAGTCATGGCTCCTCAACTCCATGACCAAAAATGTACGTGCCTTATTTGATCACTGCTCAACGGCTTATGCGGTGTGGGACGCAGCTCGGAAGACATATACTGTCACACAGAATAGCTCCAAGTTGTACCAACTCCGTCGTCAGTCAGTCACAACCTCTCAAAGTGGTGAACCTGTGAATGTATTCTACGAAAAATTACACATAATATGGCAGGAAATTGACAGCCTCCGTCCCTGCAAACATACCAATCCCGATGATGTGGCTCTTCACCAACAAGCACTTGAGGTGGAACGTGTGTACGATTTTTTGGGAGGACTCGATCCCAACTTTGATTCCGTTCGTAGTCGGATTCTTGCCATGAATCCGCTTCCAGCAGTCATTGAAGCTTATGCACTAGTGGTAGAAGAAGATAATCGCCAATCTTCCATGCTTGGCGGTGGGAGTGCAATGGCGGTCAAGCCATATCGGCCACCACACCGTACGTCCTCCGGACTTCCCCCCCGGGGCCCCAAAACTGACAACGCAAAGGGAACTGAGAAGTGCACTCATTGTGGTGGTGATCATCTTGTTGAGAAGTGCTTCAAGCTTCATGGTTATCCTGAGTGGTTGGATGCTTTCAAATCCCGCAACAAAACACCCAAGGCAGCATGTGTTATAACCGATGCCTCTCCATCTTCCACCCTACTCTCCGACTCCGAATCAGGTACACGACCCACTACATGGATAATTGACACAGGTGCCACTGATCATATGACTTTTGACTCTACTATGTTTTCCACAATATCTTCTAAGTCCCCTCTAATGTTGCTGGTGAAGGAACTATATCACTTTCCCCTTCCTTATCTTTATCTCATACACTACTTGTTCCCTCCATCAATTGCAATTTGCTGTCTGTTGGAAAATTACTTGACTCACATAACTGTTATGTCACATTCTATCATTCCCATTGTCTTTTTCAGGACCTCACGACTCACGCGACGATTGGGCATGGTAAACGAAGAGGGGGGTTGTATTCCTTGACGGTCTCTTCACCACCAAGGGCAGCTCATACTCAAGGTTCCAGCTCACAAGCTCGCAATCAACATCAGATTTGGCTTTGGCATTGTCGTCTAGGACATCCATCCTTTGGCTATCTTCAACGTTTGTTTCCGTCTTTGTTTCGTGGCCTAGATCATTCTCAGTTTCAGTGTGAAACCTGTGTATTGGCCAAAAGCCATCGAACTGTTTTTCCCTTAAGTGATAATAAAACGGAATTCCCTTTTGATTTGGTTCACTCTGATGTTTGGGGTCCTGCTAAAGTTTCTTCCAATGGCAAAAGATGGTTTATTACATTTATTGATGATTGTACTCGCATGACTTGGGTATATTTACTAGCTCATAAAAGTGACATTTCCGCTGCAATCTGTGAATTTCATGCTATGGTTACCACACAGTTCCAAGCTTTCATCAAAGTATTCCGGTCTGATAATGGTGGGGAATATGTGAACAATGTCTTGGCACATTTCTTTCGAGACCAAGGCATCATTCATCAAACCTCCACATCTTTCACTCCGCAACAAAATGGTGTCGCAGAGCGAAAGAATCGACAATTACTTGAGGTTACTCGTGCTTACATGCTGGATAAATCGGTCCCTCACTACTTATGGGGACATGCCCTTCTTTCTGCAGTATATGTAATTAATCGAGTGCCGAGTAGTGTTTTGAAGTTTGAAACTCCACTGAACACCTTGGCTCGTCATGTCTCTCTTCCTACAGTCCTCAAGCTGCCTCCTCGCATATTTGGTTGTGTTGTATATGCTCATGTTCCATCTCATCAAAGAAGTAAGCTGGACCCTTGTGCCATTCGATGTGTGTTCGTTGGGTATGGATCAACTCAAAAAGGATACAAGTGTTACCATCCTCCTACTCGTAAGCTCTTTGTCACTATGGATGCCACATTTCATGAAGATTTATCCTACTTTGAAGCTGCTATGCCCCCTTCTCTTCAGGGGGAGAGAAGGAATGAAGAGAAGGAAGAAAAAATCCAAGTCTGTGACAAAACGATCGATCGCAACCCAGAAGCGGCCGGTCGCTTTCCTGAAACGACCGGTCGCACTGACCACAGCGACCGGTCGCCTTGCTCCAGCGGTGATGAAAATCGATTCTGTGACAAAACGACCGGTCGTAATCCAGAAGCGACCGGTCGTCCAGACTCCAGGGAGGAAAATCGACTCTGTGACAAAACGACCGGTCGCACAGAACCCAGCGACCGGTCGCCAAGCACCAGTGAACTTCAAAATTTGGACAGCGATGAAGGTATTGGAAAATTGTCGTTCTTATTTGGTGAAGATCTCGGAGGAGACAATTCAAATGGTTGCTGCGATCAACAACAAAATACAACCCCTTCTTCTCAACCATCGGACCAGTCGTCTCGTGATGAGGAAACACTTGAGGTAATTCCCGAAGCACCTAATGCTATACCATACACTCTCCCACCTAGGACCACTAGAGGAAAACCCAAGCCTCAATATTGTCCTGACCTTACTGCCAAATCTAAATATCCCATTAATAACCATGTTTCAACTCATAGATTGTCAAAGTCATATGCATCATTTGTCAATCAATTATCTACTGTATGTGTTCCAAATAAGTGGCAGGATGCTATAACAGATTCCAGATGGGCTGAAGCAATGGCAATTGAAATGGAAGCTCTGGAAAAGAATTCTACATGGGAAATGGTCCAGTTGCCACAAGGGAAGAAACCAGTTGGATGTCGGTGGATATACACCATTAAATACAAAGCTGATGGATCCATAGAGCGATACAAAGCTCGATTAGTGGCCAAAGGGTATACACAAACATATGGAATTGACTACCAAGAGACATTTGCACCTGTTGCCAAGATCAATACCGTACGTGTTCTCATGTCATTGGCTGCAAACCTTGATTGGCCACTATTGCAGTATGATGTAAAGAATGCATTTCTTCACGGGGAATTGCAAGAAGAAGTGTATATGGAACCACCACCAGGGACCTCCATGGCACTTGGTCCCAACACCGTGTGCAAGCTGAGAAAATCATTATACGGGCTAAAGCAGTCACCACGAGCCTGGTTTGGAAAATTCACAGATTCTATGAAGCGCTTTGGGTACACTCAGAGCCACTCGGATCACACTTTATTCTTAAAGCGTCGTGGTGACAAACTTACGGCCCTTATCATTTATGTTGATGATATGGTGGTTACCGGTAATGACAATGAAGAAATGAAGAATCTGCAGAAGCTCCTTGCTAGTAAATTTGAGATGAAGGAATTAGGTGAGTTACAATATTTTCTTGGCATAGAAGTTGCTAGATCAACACATGGCATATTTCTATCCCAACGAAAATATGTGTTAGACTTGTTAACAGAAACTGGAATGCTTGATTGTAAGCCAGCTGACACACCTATTGAGCAGAACCACAAGTTAGGGATGTATCCAGACCAAGTACCCACTGACAAAGAAAGGTATCAAAGATTGGTTGGGCGACTGATTTATCTATCACACACACGCCCCGACATAGCTTATGCTGTGAGTATGGTGAGTCAGTTTATGCATCAACCAAGTGAGGCACACATGAATGCAGTAACTCGGATCATGAGGTACTTGAAGGCTGCCCCTGCCAAAGGGTTGATATTCTCCAAACATACACATATGAACCCAGAAGGATACACAGATGCGGATTGGGCAGGATCCATCACAGATAGACGTTCTACTTCTGGATACTTTACATTTGTGGGGGGCAACTTAGTCACTTGGAGAAGTAAGAAGCAAAAAGTTGTGGCTAGATCAAGTGCTGAAGCAGAATTTAGGGGAATGGCTCAAGGAGTTTGTGAATTGCTCTGGTTACGGAGATTACTGAAGGATCTGGGAATTAAACCATTGAAAGCTACAAACTTGTACTGCGACAATAAATCAGCTATCGAGATAGCACATAACCCAGTACAACACGACCGTACCAAACATGTGGAAGTCGACCGACACTTCATCAAAGAAAAACTAGAAAGGGGTATAATCAAGTTTCCATTTGTAAACTCGGAAAACCAACTTGCTGACATCCTGACGAAGGCCGTATCAAGTAAAGTTTTCCATGACTCACTGGACAAGTTGGGCATGCGTGATATCTTTGCACCAACTTGAGGGGGAGTGTTAGTAAAGACAAAGACAAAACATAGACATCCCTAAATGGCTTGTCTACCACCTTGTTACTTTTCCTTGTTTTCATATTCCTTGTTTTAGGGATGGAAACTCTCCATGTTTCCCTCCATGTCTTGTGCATTGTTTGTAACTAATAATCACCTTGTATACTTGTATATCTAACCCTTCACCAAGTAAGAAATTCAATTGGCAGATTTGAATTCTCTGCAAAACCTATCTTGTTCTTCTTGTTATACATTCTCAACTCTCTCAATTACACTATATTTGGCAGGTTATATGTCTAAAGTACTGTAAATGCTTAATTTGTTATAAAGCACCGTGATAGATTTTATCTTTGCAGAAACTTGGAGAAAAACAAGTTCACAGGCTCGGTTCCGGTAGGACTGATTGAAAGAAAGAATAATGGTTTTCTATTATTAAGGTATGCCTTTCTTAGTAAATCAAGCCCTTCAAATTCAGTGTAGCTGAATTGGATAATTCCAATGCGTTAATGGCTGACAATTCGATCGTTAGGCTAACTCCCTCCGTGAGGTAGTACTGGTACTAGTACATAATGCTTCTGCTTGAGTTCCATTGTGCCTTTGTAGCTAATCATGAAAAGAAGCATGAATTTGGGCTCTTGTTTTGGCTCTGTTCTAGAATTCTAGTATTGATATAAGTTCTTCACATCACAGAAGTTAGGCTTCATCTCCCAAGTTTGTAATCTTCCATATTTCTTGGATGTTGTTCAAGTCCATGAATTAGGACTCTTGTTTGGCTCTGTTCTTGTATTAACTTAAGGTCATATTACCATAAATATTAGGCCCCGTCTCCAAAGTTTTCAATTTTCTTGCGTATTGTTATGTTTACATTCTCTTGTTTTAATTTTAATTTTTTAATTTTTTTGTAAAGCTCGATGGTGTTATAAAAAATATACAAAATATAGTTTTCCTTTTCCGTAAAGCCAAACACAAAAAATATTATATTATAAATAACATATAAATAAATAGGAAAGCTTTTAAGGTATAATGAAATTGAACAAAACAAAATAATAGGTAAGTAAAAGGAAAATAAATAATAAGTAAAAAGGTGAGTTTGGTACGGTGAAGCACGTCAAAGACGCTGACCTAAAGCCTTTGTAACCTCCCTACGTGCAGGTACTGACGGTCTACAAGACTCCAAGATACGACCCCTTGTACACAAACTCAAGATCCGCTATGAGCACGTTCATATACGGATATGGGTATCCAAGTCACAGAACCATTGCCAAAATAATAATATAAAGTAGAGAATATATATAAAAGTAGAAAAGGAGAGAATTAGTTTGTGGTGGTGATTGTAGTATGTGATATTCTGATGGTGTACTGTGTGTGTATCAAATGTGAAGGAGGAGTGGCCTTTTATAGGCATCCAAAAACATGTAACCTTCACCAACCATAAAAGTTCACCAACCAAAAAATTAAGGCATTCACCAACCAGAAATAAACATGAATATTAAATATTTATAACCCCCACAATAAATAAAATAAAATAGCCAAAATAAATAAATAAAAAAAAACGGTGAAATTTTTAAAACCTTTTAAAATTCCAACAATCCCCCACAAGGTTTTTAAAATTTTACTGTGACAAAAAAAAACAGTGAAAAATATATAATATATATGGCAATATAATACTATGTAATAGGTGTAGGTGCCTTCCGGGCTTGAACCTTCACTTAGTGATGATAGTCTCCATTTGAGGAACCTGAGTGTACACAGTATTGAACTCGACACCTTTGACCAAACTTGAACATATCCCACACATAGTATTAGTTGAGACTTGGATGCGGGGTAGCGCTATTTATGGCCATGCGCTCATCTTGATTCTAATGAGAGTTACTAGAGAATAGCCCAATTCTCATAGTCGCGGCCTCACGACGTCTCTCACTTAGGTGAGTTCTCCAAGAGTACATGTGACCTGCATCCTGCGGGAGATTGCCCGCCTCGAAACTCATTCAGGGATAAATCCCTTCCTAACGTCACATAAAATAGCACTTTTGCCTTAGGGATGAGCAGAAGAATATCTCAAGGATATCTCCATAATTTTATCAGTGCTATATGAGTCACGCAGTATGGATTGTTTCTACCACATTGAACTTCCTTCATGGGATCTCCAATCACAGAAGTTGGGTTACCTCCCTAGGTGACTCCCTTATGGGCTTAAGCACATCCCCCTCGACATTTTGCATTAATAGCCTCCTCCACGAGGCATGCATATTAGGACTAGCCTTCACAAGGCATATATAATGTAGTTCATGTCTTTGTTCTCCATTTTAGCGCGCTTTAAACCTGCATGTTATTAAAATATTTCCTACACAATCTTGCACAAAAATAATTAGTGGATTTCACCTCAGTATAATTGGAAATTAAATACGCATTGATATATAGTTAAGTATAACGGAAATACATCATACATTAAATCTTATGATCAAGAGTACCTCTCAAGTCCATGAAACTTTGAGTATACCTGCTAACACTTACGAACAACAACAGAACGATTAATTCATTAAATTAATTTAACTATAAATACTGAGTATTTCAGGATATTCATACTCCCTTTTTGTGCACTCAAAGTGGCTGAAATCATGATCACATATCCAAGTTGAAATTGTATCTTGTCGATTCTCAATATGAACCTATTAGACAATAAGAAGTCTCTACCAAAATTTTATACCAAGGTAATCATTAGTTGCACACATTTTCATATCAAAATTGAAGACAAGTTAGTCTCATAATAAAATTTTATAATATAAACCAATTTCACACGGACACAACATATTTGCCAAGGAAATATAAAAATTATTATGTCACTTAAATGAATGTAATGAATCTTTCCCACAAGAGCATAAAGAAATTGAAAACACACTCAAAATTTTGGGAAAGAGAAAAGGAAAGCCTACATAAATGAATCTAATATTTTCCAACATAAAAGCAAAAATTGCTTAATGATAGTAACAAATAAAATTACAGGATTAAAGTTCCCTTTAAAAAAACAACTCCCACAAAAGAGGTCCACATGGTTTTAAAATAAATTATTATTACTATTAAAGGCAAATAACGATAAACATTTAAAGGCTAATTAAAATAAGATAAATCCTGACAAAAGAGATATCATAACTTATACAATAAATATACCCAAAAAAAAAATTTAGTTTTAAAGATGTAATCAAACCATTTAAAACTAATCTCGAAAAATTTTATTCAACATAAAATAAGTATTGAAATTAATTTTGTATTTTGAATTCCCAAATAGTTAAGGAAATTCTAAACCCCCACAAATTAGGAAATTCTCAAAATATATGAAGACTGTACCAAAAGTTTATTTATTTTTAAAATTCATAAAATATGCCAACTCACAGTCATCTTGATAGTCATTGTAAATATAATAGTGAAACCACCGAAAGCCTCTAAAAAATAAATGTAAAAAAAATTCAAAAAATTAGGGTTTGAAAGCCTTATACCAAAACTCAAAATTAAATGCCACTTACTGTGATATAATTTATTATTTCATTTCAGTTTTCTCAAGAAGGTTTCACAATGTACTTCTTGGAAATTAACTCAATGTGACATCTGTCAAGGCTTCACAATCAGAAAGACACATTAGTTCACTCAATATATTTGTATCGCAATTAACTCAAGTAAATAATATGAAGCACCTAAAAGCTCTTAACGTGATTTTACATACGTGACATAAAGTAATTGTTAATAAGCTTTAAAACTAGAATAAACATAACTTCTCCGTAACTTAAATGTCCAAGAGATTTAGAAGCCAGCATAAAAGAAAGTTTTCATTTTGTTGTTATCTTAAAGGCTCAAAAACTGATGGCTGTTAGTATAAACCTGAAATTTCAAACGTAACATATCGTAGCTTAAATTTGCATAATTCAAGGCAAATGAAATAATGCATTATTTAAAATTTAATTGGTCGTTCGAGTGATAATAAGATTCTAAAGTGTAACCAGGTAGCAGTACTTTTTCCTTCAAATTTAAAACATTAAAGCAAATATACCCATGTAAAACTCTTTAGAAAAAATTCACAACATATATGGTAGTTGTCAATCGGAATAAAGTATTAAACCAGATCAATTAAATGACATAAACATGGTGCAAAAGAACCCAACGTTGAAAGCAATAAAATTCCAACATTAACAACATGATTTAATGGCAAATATGAATGCAATTTGAAGATTAAATCATATCAACGGAATTTAAACTAATATGCAGTTTTTTCCCAAAATTAATAAAGCAAAACTGCAGCAAGACTATATAATCAAATCATAAAATTTCTTTTCCTCTTTTTTTTTTTTTCCCTTTTGCAAGTTCCAACAAAAACTCATGCCAACCTTAAAAGTATTAACACACAAAAATGTAATTAGATTTCATAAAGTTGGTCATGTTAACAGCAATAATCACCCAACATTATTAACAACTTTATTGCCAAAAAATAAAAACTCTAAAGGTCATGAAATTGACATTAAAGTTTTGAAACTAAAGCTGCATAAAAAAAAACTCGTAATTGAATGCACTGCAAAAAAGAAACGTCTATATAAGTTAATAGCAATTAAGCACTTTTACAACTTTATTGCCAAAATAAATAGGGAAATAGCGGTATATGCCACCAAAATTATAATCTTAAGTGAAAATACCACCCATTTTCAAAAATTGTAAAACTATCACCTATAAATATATATTTATTATCCACTTATTGCACAGATATCACTGTTACAGAAATTTTGGTCTCTCAGCTCCCTATTCACTCTCTCTGCGTTCGCTTGCTCTCTCTCTCTCAGCTCTCTCTCACAGTTCTCTCTTCCTCTCTCAGCGCTTTCTCTCTCCATCGACCACCACCACTCTCTTTCTCCCTTTGTCGCGAAAACCTAAACAGCACTCTCTCTTTCTCTCTCTGCAGTCAATGTTAGGTTTTGTTGAGGGGGTTCTTGAAGATGAAAGAGAGGGTTTCTTCGTTAAATGCTCTCTCCCTTCAACAATCTCTCAGTTCCCTATCTTTTCATGTCTTCAATCGACATCTTTCTCTTCTCCTCTGCTCCTTCAGGGCCTCAAAAAACCCTAATTCTTGGTTTCGATTCTGACTTTTTTCACATACTTCCTCCTCATTCTCAATCCTCTCACAGACAAAATTCGTGCTTTTCTTTAGGTGTTTCTGGGATTTCCAATTTGGTTATGTGCGCAAAACGAGTGATTCTAAGGTAGGTTTTGTATTTGTTATTGACTAGTTTGTCTTTTTGTATGGTTTTCATTTGAGAATGATAATTTCACTAACCTGTGACTGATTTTGTGAAGTTTAGTAATTACAGAGATTGGAAATTTATGTATTTGAACTGTGAATTACTTCATGCTTGGATGAAACTTCTATTGGTCTGATTGATTTTGCTTTATTGATGTAGCCTCTCCAATCAATTTCCAAGTCTGGAATTGCATAACAGAGAGCAGAATGGTCGGGTTGATGATTTATCAGCTTCTAAGGTAAAGGGGGAACTACATAAGTGTTTGAATGGGCCTGTTACAGTTGCTACGGTCTTGTTGCCTCGTGGTTTAATCAATTCAGGGAATCTATGCTTTCTCAACGCAACGCTACAGGCTCTTCTATCCTGTTCTCCTTTTGTTCAGCTTCTGCAGGAATTGAGAACTCGCAAAGTGCCTAAGGTTTCTTTTGTTTATTCGATTACTTTGTATTTACGTGGTTTTAGTAGAATTGCTATTTGCAAAAAACAAAATTTATATAGATTGCTGATATCAGAAAATAGGAAGCTACCTTGCCTATGCTTGTTCTTTTTCTGGCTAATCACTTAACTAATATGTTGTCCATTTGAATTTGATTTTATATAGATTGGGTGCATTTGCAGAGTTCGTCTCTGAATTTGACATGCCTAGTGGTTCAAGTTCAAAGAACAAAGATGCAGGTGTTCTTGAGACTGGTAGGCCTTTTAGCCCTGCCATGTTTGAAGGCGTTCTTTAAATTTTTACTCCAGATGTACGAACTAGGATCTTGGGCAGGCCAAGGTGTGTATCTGATCTGGGTGAATAATTTTCTGTTCTAGGTTTTGTCTTTTTGTATTTTTTTATTTCTATGTTGAGCCTTCTTATTGCAAATTTAATCCTTGATGGTATTGCTGGCTGAAATTGTAAGGCATGATCATTGCAAAAAGATTTAGACACATGCATCTATTTGTGGTCACAAAAGTTGTCCTTCCCTGCCACTTTTTTTCTTTTAAATCCCTTATGGATTCTTATTTTGCCATTAATTTCAGTTATTTCTATGAACCATATGATTTTCATTTTTGAGACCTTGAGTAGGACAGTTTCTGGTTTGGTTTGCCTTTGTATCTCTCACACTAGATGCTGATAAAGCCTCCTTCCAAGGAAAATTCCATTGAGATTTAGTTAGGATTTTATTACTTTTTATTTTTATTCTGATAACTCGGTACTCTAGTTTTTTCACTGGTTTTAGATAACAAGGATGATGAAGTGCGAGTCAGCAGAACAAGTGTGACCTTATTGTCAATCTTAAAACTTCAGCAAACCAAAAAGTAGGTAAACTTAGTTTTCATCCCTTTCAAGCTTGTTCTGGTGCTTTGGATTTTGGATTGCCATATACAATTTAATAAGTTAAGTTCTTTACTTTCCTTTTGGTCTTGGCAGTTGTTGTGGTGGGATAGTGTAAATTTTAAATCCAAAGCTTTTGACTTTGATGATGGTAATAAATTTGCTCATTTTATTAAAATAATCATGAATCATCATTTACAACATAGGTCAGATTACAAATGTTGGTACTACTATATCTGCTTGTTTTTGTAATTAGTGGGGCTAATGCTGATGGAAATCAGTTTGGTCCTGCATAAGTCCTTCATCCTGATGATGTCCTTTTTTTTCCTCATTATTGATACCTTAGAATGTATAATGCTTTTGTCTAATATATGTACGCATTAAATTTTTTTGCAGTTTACGAGTATCAGTCTTCGTAGAGAAGGTGCTGACATTCATGTAGATGTTGGTTTGTGTATCACTCAGGTATTGCTTAAATATTTTACTTCTTTGAAGTTCTTTATATGCTTTAATACGAGAAACTCTTGAAGATTGAGTATATGAGATGGAGAAATAGAATAATCTCTTTTAACTTTGGCAATATCTAATTGTTTTTAGGTCACCAACAAACTCAAGTGTAAGAACTCAAATGGGTTTCATTGGTTTTGTGTATTTGGATCGTTTTTCTGATTGGATATTTTGGGCTCTGTTTTAGGTTGCTTGTTTGCAATTAATTTTGGCTATTTCTATGAACCCTATAATTTCGTACAAGAAATTCAAAAGGGAAAGAAGGTTTGACTAAATTTTCATATGGCCCTTGAAAGAATGCATGTCCTACTTGAACAAGAAAAGTATATGATCGTTTTTGAGTCTTTACACTCTTTGGCTGACCTTGTCCAAGCAAGTATTGGATGTTTTATAGGAACAACAAATTAGTGAAGTACTCATCCTAGCTTCAAATCCCATTGGGAGGTAAAAATGATAACTAGGATTTTAGTTTAATAGAAGAAGTCACTATTTTGTGCAGTGTATATATTGCTGGAATTTATCTGTGACGCACTGTGTAAAGTAAAGTGGGTTTTATACCAATATTAGTCCTATCACGGTTCTTGAATATTCATGTTAATGACTTTTCTTGAGAAATCTTGTACTTGATAATGTCTAATTTTCTGTTTACATGTTAAAAGAAGATATTTTGTCTATTTATATATTCTTCCTTCTGGATGGTGCTTAGGACTTATAAGTTTTGGGAAGTACTCATAATTGTACTTTCGCCTGAGTAGGAATTTTTTTCCCAGTTTGCAAGAATTGTTCATCAAATTTATATAAGTTTGTAGATAGCACAAGCATGCACCTTTGAAGAAGCACATATGCGATTCTCATCCAACCAATTTCGTTGTAACAAATTATGTATCTCTGACTCTGTTTTTTCCCTCAGGCTGGATTAGCTCTTGGAGAGTTGCGAAAGGAAAATAATTCCTAAGAAGCCTTTGGCCAGTAACTAATCCACTTTCAAGTCAAGAACATCTTTTACATCCTCAACTTTTACAGAAGCCTCTCCGCCCATTCCTTGCTCGAGGGTATTTTGACGATGTAGGAGTGTAAAATGTGATTCCATTAAGGACGTCGTGTCCTTTTTGTAATATGTTGTAGATTATGAATATATAATGGGAATGTGGAGTTTTTGTATTGCCTTTGTATTGCTCCCCTATTGTATTTGTATTGTCATCGTATTGCCATTGTAGTGTTGGGTTATTGCCTGGTTATTGCACTTATATTTCTATCTTATCACCTGTTTTTCAAGTCTATCTTGTGAAGGAACTTATAAGGATATTTTGTAAAAGAAAACGTTTGATTGTATTAGTTTATTTTGTAAAGGAAAATGTTAGATCATTATTCTTTATCATATAAATAAGGTATAACAAGCACCGTAGATGTATCTCTTCAAAGTGATTGATTCGTGTTCAGCTATTGGTGTAAGAATGTGATTCCATTATTGCTTTTTTATTGATTATTTATTATTGTAAGAATGTGATTCCATTAAGGACGTCACGTCCTTTTTATAAATCAAACTCATAGTTGCTTTCCCTGCAACAAATTATATTAATTATGAAAACCAACCAAAAAGCAATAAACAAAAGCGATATAAAAGTATTGGCACGTAGATTATGAAGTGGTAACAGACATGCAATACAAAAGCAATACGATAGCAATAAACAATCAATAAAGTGGCAATAGACACGCAATAAAAACGCAATACAAATACAATAAACAAGTTGGGCGCGGCTTTTCTTTTTCTCGTGCAATCTGAAAAGAAAAGGGGAAAGGAACATAAATTGTCAAGAGAAAACTGCAGAAAGAAATAGAAAGTGATTATATCAGACATTTCCCCTTACATTTTTCTTGCCAATGATATACATACCCTATGAAATTGGAGACATTGTTGACACTGAAAGTAGCTGAGGCATGCATCATTTTGCAAACACAATGATGAGATTGAGATATGATGCACATTTCACATTTTCCACCTTATTATAATGGAATTTTAAATTATAGATACAAAATTCTATACGGATAATGATAACCACCCCAAGCTAAGGACGGCTTGGCGTAAATTAATACAACTTCAGTTAGACTATGGCATTATATATATCCCTTGAAATACAATATACAAATTGCTTTTATTTATTGTTTTTTGTTTTTTGGTTGATTTTCTTAATTAACATAATTTGTTGCAGGGAAAGCAACTATGAGTTTGATTTATAAAAAAGACGTGACGTCCTTAATGGAATCACATTCTTACAATAATAAATAATCAATAAAAAAGCAATAATGGAATCACATTCTTACACCAATAGCTGAACACGAATCAATCACTTTGAAGAGATACATCTACGGTGCTTGTTATACCTTATTTATATGATAAAGAATAATGATCTAACATTTTCCTTTACAAAATAAACTAATACAATCAAGCGTTTTCTTTTACAAAATATCCTTATAAGTTCCTTCACAAGATAGACTTGAAAAACAGGTGATAAGATAGAAATATAAGTGCAATAACCAGGCAATAACACAACACTACAATGGCAATACGATGACAATACAAATACAATAGGGGAGCAATACAAAGGCAATACAAAAACTCCACATTCCCATTATATATTCATAATCTACAACATATTACAAAAAGGACACGACGTCCTCAATGGAATCACATTTTACACTCCTACATCGTCAAAATACCCTCGAGCAAGGAATGGGCGGAGAGGCTTCTGTAAAAGTTGAGGATGTAAAAGATGTTCTTGACTTGAAAGTGGATTAGTTACTGGCCAAAGGCTTCTTAGGAATTATTTTCCTTTCGCAACTCTCCAAGAGCTAATCCAGCCTGAGGGAAAAAACAGAGTCAGAGATACATAATTTGTTACAACGAAATTGGTTGGATGAGAATCGCATATGTGCTTCTTCAAAGGTGCATGCTTGTGCTATCTACAAACTTATATAAATTTGATGAACAATTCTTGCAAACTGGGAAAAAAATTCCTACTCAGGCGAAAGTACAATTATGAGTACTTCCCAAAACTTATAAGTCCTAAGCACCATCCAGAAGGAAGAATATATAAATAGACAAAATATCTTCTTTTAACATGTAAACAGAAAATTAGACATTATCAAGTACAAGATTTCTCAAGAAAAGTCATTAACATGAATATTCAAGAACCGTGATAGGACTAATATTGGTATAAAACCCACTTTACTTTACACAGTGCGTCACAGATAAATTCCAGCAATATATACACTGCACAAAATAGTGACTTCTTCTATTAAACTAAAATCCTAGTTATCATTTTTACCTCCCAATGGGATTTGAAGCTAGGATGAGTACTTCACTAATTTGTTGTTCCTATAAAACATCCAATACTTGCTTGGACAAGGTCAGCCAAAGAGTGTAAAGACTCAAAAACGATCATATACTTTTCTTGTTCAAGTAGGACATGCATTCTTTCAAGGGCCATATGAAAATTTAGTCAAACCTTCTTTCCCTTTTGAATTTCTTGTACGAAATTATAGGGTTCATAGAAATAGCCAAAATTAATTGCAAACAAGCAACCTAAAACAGAGCCCAAAATATCCAATCAGAAAAACGATCCAAATACACAAAACCAATGAAACCCATTTGAGTTCTTACACTTGAGTTTGTTGGTGACCTAAAAACAATTAGATATTGCCAAAGTTAAAAGAGATTATTCTATTTCTCCATCTCATATACTCAATCTTCAAGAGTTTCTCGTATTAAAGCATATAAAGAACTTCAAAGAAGTAAAATATTTAAGCAATACCTGAGTGATACACAAACCAACATCTACATGAATGTCAGCACCTTCTCTACGAAGACTGATACTCGTAAACTGCAAAAAAATTTAATGCGTACATATATTAGACAAAAGCATTATACATTCTAAGGTATCAATAATGAGGAAAAAAAAGGACATCATCAGGATGAAGGACTTATGCAGGACCAAACTGATTTCCATCAGCATTAGCCCCACTAATTACAAAAACAAGCAGATATAGTAGTACCAACATTTGTAATCTGACCTATGTTGTAAATGATGATTCATGATTATTTTAATAAAATGAGCAAATTTATTACCATCATCAAAGTCAAAAGCTTTGGATTTAAAATTTACACTATCCCACCACAACAACTGCCAAGACCAAAAGGAAAGTAAAGAACTTAACTTATTAAATTGTATATGGCAATCCAAAATCCAAAGCACCAGAACAAGCTTGAAAGGGATGAAAACTAAGTTTACCTACTTTTTGGTTTGCTGAAGTTTTAAGATTGACAATAAGGTCACACTTGTTCTGCTGACTCGCACTTCATCATCCTTGTTATCTAAAACCAGTGAAAAAACTAGAGTACCGAGTTATCAGAATAAAAATAAAAAGTAATAAAATCCTAACTAAATCTCAATGGAATTTTCCTTGGAAGGAGGCTTTATCAGCATCTAGTGTGAGAGATACAAAGGCAAACCAAACCAGAAACTGTCCTACTCAAGGTCTCAAAAATGAAAATCATATGGTTCATAGAAATAACTGAAATTAATGGCAAAATAAGAATCCATAAGGGATTTAAAAGAAAAAAAGTGGCAGGGAAGGACAACTTTTGTGACCACAAATAGATGCATGTGTCTAAATCTTTTTGCAATGATCATGCCTTACAATTTCAGCCAGCAATACCATCAAGGATTAAATTTGCAATAAGAAGGCTCAACATAGAAATAAAAAAATACAAAAAGACAAAACCTAGAACAGAAAATTATTCACCCAGATCAGATACACACCTTGGCCTGCCCAAGATCCTAGTTCGTACATCTGGAGTAAAAATTTAAAGAACGCCTTCAAACATGGCAGGGCTAAAAGGCCTACCAGTCTCAAGAACACCTGCATCTTTGTTCTTTGAACTTGAACCACTAGGCATGTCAAATTCAGAGACGAACTCTGCAAATGCACCCAATCTATATAAAATCAAATTCAAATGGACAACATATTAGTTAAGTGATTAGCCAGAAAAAGAACAAGCATAGGCAAGGTAGCTTCCTATTTTCTGATATCAGCAATCTATATAAATTTTGTTTTTTGCAAATAGCAATTCTACTAAAACCACGTAAATACAAAGTAATCGAATAAACAAAAGAAACCTTAGGCACTTTGCGAGTTCTCAATTCCTGCAGAAGCTGAACAAAAGGAGAACAGGATAGAAGAGCCTGTAGCGTTGCGTTGAGAAAGCATAGATTCCCTGAATTGATTAAACCACGAGGCAACAAGACCGTAGCAACTGTAACAGGCCCATTCAAACACTTATGTAGTTCCCCCTTTACCTTAGAAGCTGATAAATCATCAACCCGACCATTCTGCTCTCTGTTATGCAATTCCAGACTTGGAAATTGATTGGAGAGGCTACATCAATAAAGCAAAATCAATCAGACCAATAGAAGTTTCATCCAAGCATGAAGTAATTCACAGTTCAAATACATAAATTTCCAATCTCTGTAATTACTAAACTTCACAAAATCAGTCACAGGTTAGTGAAATTATCATTCTCAAATGAAAACCATACAAAAAGACAAACTAGTCAATAACAAATACAAAACCTACCTTAGAATCACTCGTTTTGCGCACATAACCAAATTGGAAATCCCAGAAACACCTAAAGAAAAGCACGAATTTTGTCTGTGAGAGGATTGAGAATGAGGAGGAAGTATGTGAAAAAAGTCAGAATCGAAACCAAGAATTAGGGTTTTTTGAGGCCCTGAAGGAGCAGAGGAGAAGAGAAAGACGTCGATTGAAGACATGAAAAGATAGGGAACTGAGAGATTGTTGAAGGGAGAGAGCATTTAACGAAGAAACCCTCTCTTTCATCTTCAAGAACCCCCTCAACAAAACCTAACATTGACTGCAGAGAGAGAAAGAGAGAGTGCTGTTTAGGTTTTCGCGACAAAGGGAGAAAGAGAGTGGTGGTGGTCGATGGAGAGAGAAAGCGCTGAGAGAGGAAGAGAGAACTGTGAGAGAGAGCTGAGAGAGAGAGAGCAAGCGAACGTAGGGAGAGTGAATAGGGAGCTGAGAGACCAAAATTTCTGTAACAGTGATATCTGTGCAATAAGTGGACAATAAATATATATTTATTGGTGATAGTTTTACAATTTTTGAAAATGGGTGGTATTTTCACTTAAGATTATAATTTTGGTGGCATATACCGCTATTTCCCAAATAAATATGGGAATTAGAAACAACTGTGACCCTTAGGTTAAATCTGGAAAATTCATTTCAACAAAAGGATAAGTAATGAAATATACTTTTGTATTTTGAAAGTATACACACACATGCACAAAATAGAATAGTGTCAAATTTAATTTCTCTATAAATGTAAAAGATTTTGTAACATCCCGACCCAAAATAAAGGAATAGTGAATTAATTAATTTCAAGATTTATGAATTTACAATTTTGCCCACGGAGTAGGGGTAGTTTGGTCATTTTATTTCCTGAAGGAATTGGGGGCAGCGGGTTGTATTTTTACGTAGATCGTACCGAGATGAGTCCGTAGACACGTAGTGGGCTTGAATCGGAGTTGTAACGAGAAAGTTATGATCAAAATACCTTCAGGGGCATAATCGCAATTATTTCAAAATGGGATTTTAAATAAAAATCAGAAAACCCATTTCTCCCTCTCTCTCCCTGCGCAGAAACAGCCCCCCTCCCCTGTTACTGTTCATCCGAACGGTTTTTGCTTTGCCACCACCTCCACCGACCACCAAATCGCATGATATTAGTACCAAAACGTCAAGCTCACTTCCCTCTTCCTATCCCGACTAATCTCCGCCACTGGAACCACCGGAGATGGCCGGAAAATGCAAAAATCCGATCGGTTTCGACCCAGTTTTTAACATAATTTTCGCCGGCGATTTCTCCCTCCTCCGGCCACCAAACCGGTCGATTAAGGTATGCTTTTCCACATATTTTTCATGCTCTAGCTGATGGTTGGATAGGAATTGAGCAATTTCTGCATTGTGATAGTTAATTAAGCGATTGAAAAATCTGCCGGTTTCGACCTCCGTTTTCAGCCACTTCCGTTGACTTTTTGGGGTATGTCCAAGAACAAAAGTGGCTCCAAATTAGGTGTATTACCTAGGGTAGGAGTCTTGGCTCGAGATTCTGAGATTTAACGGCGATGCGATATCGCTTTGGACACCCATGTGCTGCCAGCGCGTGTGGCGGCGCATGGACACTGTATCAGAGGGGCATTTTTGTCCCAATGCGATCCCCTGGTTGTCACGAGCGCGTAGGATTTTACGGATCTCAATTCGGATAACGTTTGAACCCCGAACGGATTTTACATATTGTGTGATTTCCAGGTTCGATATGTTAGAACCGTTGGATCGCTTCCAATTTAATATATGTTGATCTAGGCATTCCTAGGATTGTATAGGATTTCACGGATTGTGAATCGGAGACCCAGATGTTCCGATTCAATAAGTTAAAGTTTATGTTTTACGATAACCGTTTGATCGTGCGATCGTGAGCGATCCGACCGTCCGATCTGAACCAAACTTGTAGGACGTATTTCCTAGACCTTGGGGAACCCATAGGAACTTTCGGATCGTAAAACGGAGGTCGTGGGCCCTGCGAGCCCGGTTGACCAAATATGGGAGGTTTGACCCTCGGTTGACCGTGAGTCTTCTGAGGTAGTTTCACCATTCGAAAAGCATTAGGATAACGTTACCACGAGTCTCAATTGTAATTTGGGTGTTGTTGATTGTGTTGAGATTTTGAGTTTGTTTTTATTATTACCGTATGAGGATTATTGGTTATTATCTTAATAATTTTGATTATGGAATTGACAAGTATGAGTTCATGGTTTTGTTGAGTTATGAAAGTGAGCCGTGGGCTCGGCTATGCTTATTAGGAAGTGAGTGGACCTTGTTTTCAGATAATAAGCATGGTTTTGGGATGGAAAGTTTATGCATATTGTTTTAATGGTTCCTTAAAATATATTATATATTTGATTATTGGATTTAATATGTTATGAGGTATTTGTTATATATATTTGGGTGTTGGACATATTGGAGTATCTTGAGTTCCTATATATATAATATTTGAGAAAGTGCTGTTTTAAAATATTTATATAAGGGATTATGAACTCCACCATCATACGTACCTCCCCCTTGGATGATGATACTTGGAAACAGTGGATATGGACACTGGGATACATGGAAATTGTGGATATGGTTTGGATATGACGAAACCCGGGGCATACCTTAACGGGGTGTCGCTGTAGACCCTTAATTGGGTAGTCTGCGCGCGTAGGGCTGTTTTCAGGCGTACGGGTCTTGATTCTTCGTCCGTACGTGCTGGCTGAGAGTTAGTCCCCCAGTTGGACGGCTCGTCCCTAGCCACATAGTCCGTTTGAGGGCTGATAATTGTGAGCTAGTCAACAATCCCCTGTTGGATTGTTTCCCCAGTACATGATGTGCATCATCATATGTACCTCCCATTGGATACTGATACATGGACATAGTGAATATGGTCTGGATATGACGGAACCCGGGGCATCCTTGACGGGATGTTGCTGTAGACCCTTGATTGGGTAGTCTGCGCGCGTAGGGCTGTTTTCAGGCGTATGGGTCTTGATTCTTCGTCCGTACGTGCTGGTTGAGAGTTAGTCCCCCAGTTGGACGGCTCGTCCCTAGCCACAGTCCGTTTGGGGGCTGATAATTGTGAGCTAGTCTGATGATCCCCGGTTGGATTGTTTTCCCCTGGTACATGATGATGGTGAGAGGTGTGTGTGTAATTATATATACATATATATATACTCATTTATAAGCACATACGTTACATATTGGTATATGTGGTTTTGATTCGGGTTTGAGATACGTGAAATTGTACTTTGTGAGGACCCTGTTTATGTATGAATGTTTAAGCCCTGGATTGGGAAGTGTGGTACGGCAACATACGCCTTGGATAGGGTATGGTTGCGGGATTGAACTGATATAGAGGGAAGAAATTGATAATGGGTTTTATGTTTGAGAGGTTATGTTGCCCAGGCCCGTCGGAGTTTGTCCAGGCCCTTCGGAGATTTGTTTTGCCCAGGCCCGTCGGAGTTTGTCCAGGCCCTTTGGATGTCTTCTTAATACGATGCCTTGGGAGGAAAGTGATAATGTTTCAATGTGTTTTTATCGGATTTAAAATTGTGATAGATCTGAATTGTATAGTTGGTTCTGTTGTAAATATTGGTTTATTACCGGAGTTGTGATCGTTGATGATGAGAACTACGTGTGGCTTGATCCCTCGGCGAGGGTACGTAGGCAACCTAGGGTAAGGCCTAAGTGCAGTCACAGGTTAAACTTTACTTTAAGTGTTTTGAGTGTGGTACGGACCTTGTCGTTGGTCCTGAGATTCAGGTGGGAACGGGTTGTGTTCATGTTAGGAGGTTAAAGCCTCATATGTTGAAATTGGGATAGTTAGACGCTGTAAACTTTGCTTTCGGCTTTCATATTTACGTTTAAGTTATTAATTGCCTCATGTTAAGTACTATTTGGTTTAAGAGCTTGTTGCTAGCTCGGTTTCGGAATATTTTAAGGCCGGAGGCCAATTAGATGAATTGCATGAGATATTATTGTGCATGCTACCTGTTGGGATATTAAAATGTGAATGTTGTGCAGGTTGGAATTTGGGGAACGTTCAATTTACAGGGGAGACTCTGCCGAAGTTTCGGTAGAAAGTCTCGTGCCCTTAATCCTCCTTGGGAAAGGAGGATATAGTTTCAGTGAGTGGGCCTGACATCGGGATGATGTCGGGAATTCCACAGGATTTGTCTCGAGTTCCGAGGAATTTGGGGCGGGTCCTGTCAGATTTAGTTCTCAATAAATTGAGGTTGGTTCCAAAACTTCTGAATCAATTAGCCAACACCGATTTTACAGTTGTTGGCTGCTCCAAAATTTATTTTAAAACATTTCAATAGCAATAAAATCTCATATACTTTTCTACCCATTTTTGAAACATAAAAATCTATAATATTATCAAAATATTAATTGACAAAAAAACAATACACCCATTAAAGACAAAATTTGTTAAACCGAAACCGAAACTGAATCCATAGTAAATATTTCAGAATGAGTAGCAATAGACTGTTCCAATGACATTGAAGTAAATTTTGATAGTAATTAAAATATAAATATATTAAAGTTGTAGATATAACATGATGTTGTAAGGCTAACGGCTGAAAGAAATCAAAAGCAAAATAAATTAGTTTATTTATTTATTTCATAATTGATAGGATATTTATACCAAGTAGCAGTAACGTTGAGCTATAATAATAATAACACATAAATTAGTATGTAGGTTTTTTATTTTCAAACACTAGCAGTAATTGCCCAAACGTTAGCAACAAATTATAAAAATATAAATGTACTAACAATATTTAAAGTAATTGAAATTGCATAGACAACATGAAAGCTTTAAACTGCATCTACCCAAAATAAATCGTAGTTTTCATTTTGAAAATCTAGAACAATGCAAAAGCTGCAGTCAAAGAGTTAAAAGGTATTAAAGCAATAGCAGTACAGGAAGAAAAACAACTTTAACGTACAAAGATTTAATAGACATATGGTTTCACATATATAATCAAACCTATGCTATGATAAAGACACAACCTAACAAATATGATTTATTCGAAATACATGTAAGATAATACTTTGTTTACTACAGTTTGAACCAAGCGGCAAGTGGTAATCTCATAAATCAAGTATTCAATTGAGGCTTCACAACAGTACGGAAAGAAAGTAGTTTTAATCTACAAAGGCTTTAGATTGTTATAAAAAATATACAAAAGATAGTTTTCCTTTTCCGTAAAGCCAAACACAAAAAATATTATATTATAAATAACATATAAATAAATAGGAAAGCTTTTAAGGTATAATGAAATTGAACAAAACAAAATAATAGGTAAGTAAAAGGAAAATAAATAATAAGTAAAAAGGTGAGTTTGGTACGGTGAAGCACGTCAAAAACGCTGTCCTAAAGCCTTTATAGCCTCCCTACGTGCAGGTACTGACGGTCTACAAGACTCCAAGATACGACCCCTTGTACACAAACTCAAGATCTGCTATGAGCACGTTCATAGACGGATATGGGTATCCAAGTCACAGAACCATTGCCAAAATAATAATATAAAGTAGAGAATATATATAAAAGTAGAAAATGAGAGAATTAGTTTGTGGTGGTGATTGTAGTATGTGATATTCTGATGGTGTACTGTGTGTGTATCAAATGTGAAGGAGTGCCCTTTTATAGGCATCCAAAAACATGTAACCTTCACCAACCATAAAAGTTCACCAACCAAAAAATTAAGGCATTCACCAACCAGAAATAAAACATGAATATTAAATATTTATAACCCCACAATAAATAAAATAAAATAGCCAAAATAAATAAATAAATAAAACGGTTAAATTTTTAAAACCTTTTAAAATTCCAACAGATGGTAGGAAACTTAATATGTGATTCCAATTGCAACTATCCTCAATCAAGACTTTATGAATAATGTCTAGAGGCATTTCAAACCACTCATAAACCACTCGTAAGATTGATCGATTTACTGGGCTCTTTGTTAAGTTTCTAATTTAAGTACATCCCTACCCGCACCCAATTAAACAACCTGAAATCCAAGCATCAGTTTGAGATCGAATCTCAGATGTGCGAGAAAATTTCTAAGACAAAAAGAGTTGACAATTACACCAGTCTTACTCATGGAAAATGTCCAATGGGTAAAATTAATAATCATCAATGGGCTATTAACAATTGATCATGGGATAAGAACTTTCATTCTAGAATCACCTTAATTATAGTTTAGCCACTCTAGTTGGCCAGTGATTGAAGCCTAATATTATATCAATGGGAAATTTGTGCACATAATATACTTCACATACGACTTTTTCGAAGTTTCGACAGTGACTAGCTAGCGTGCAGCAAAGATATGTTTTATTAGCTAATGGGATACTTCACTTTCTAGCATTACTCGGTCAATAAATATATCTTACCTAATAATAATTATAAAAATATTGGTGCTTACTTAGTTTTGACATTTTTAGAAACCGTTGTTGACGCAAAACTTTGGTTGAAGAAACCGATGTTGTTTCTGTAAAAGACATCGGGTTTTCCTCGATGCCTTTTACAACCCCTTTAGCATCACCTTATGGAGGCATTGGTATGCAATAGTAAAAGGCATCGGTTTCTCCCCGATGCCTATTAGCCTTTTTGTAGTAGTGCTCATGACTCTCTCCCTCCTTAGCCAAAAACAAAATGACAAATAATAATAATAATAATAATAGCACATTTTCTTTAAGTAAAAAGAAAAAGAAAAAGAAAAAGAAAATACTTTCATTAACTAGTCAATAATCAATTATTTTACAAGCCTTCCACATCAAGCCCAAATTTTCCACAAGGCAAAGCCCGATTGGTCATACTCACAGCTGGAACATGGCACATGGACAGATACGTCCACGACGACCAAGTCAATGCTCAATATTCAAGCAGAAAACAGAACTGTGTTTTCTCAATTTTGTCTTCATAATAATTATAAAAATGGAAGAAAGCTGGCAGAGTTTGATGGCAACAAGTATCCATTTCGATTTATTGTAGATCCTGACCGTCCATAAATCATGGCACATATGGACCATGAACAATGATCATCAATATCATGAGAGAACTGTTCCAACTAATTCTCTCTCAAAACATAAATAGAGAGAGCTCATCAAATTGCAACCCAATTTGAATGATGCTCATCATCATAATTGCGGACCAACCATGACTTGACTTGGCTGTAGCTTCCACGCTAGTTGGTCACTTATGCACAGAACAGAAAATTCTACCAATAACCAAAAGAAATTACAAATTAGTGTTCATGCACATATTAACTAAAGTTTTTACACCACTTGAAAAATGGACTTTGCACTACTAAAAAACTGGGCTAAAAGCACGAATTTTATTTGTGTTCTTTGTTTCAAACAGCACGGATAATCGTGCCCTATGAAAATAGCAACGGTGCAGCCACTTTATAGTGGTCGGTCTCCTGTATAGGGGTTTCTATTGATTATAGAGCACAAATATACTGATTCGTGGCAAATATTTAGAGCACGAAATAAAGCATTTGTGCTTATAGAGTAGATGGCCCCACCAAAACTCCACCTCTTGATAGTAGCTCTTTGAGAATACGAAAATAATACTTTTTTATTCAATATGAACACAAATTTCTCTAAACGTGGCTAAAAGGCAAACTTTTAAAAATAAAAAATAAAAAAATGAAAATAAACTCAGATACCAAAAACAAATAAATTTTGTTACAATAATTATTTTGTACAACTCTGAGTATCTCCGTATTTTATTGATTTGCAGTACAGCCCACTTAATTTGCAACAAAGTCCCTCATGAGTACTGACAATATCATCGTCCAATCTCCAGATCTGCTTTCTTCCTCCAAGTTCTCTAACATCTTCATCTTCCCATTTCAAAACTGCATACAATCAGATTTAGTGAACAAAAACAAAGATGCTAAAAAATTACCAGAAATCAAATCAAAGAAAATTTAATTGATATTAATGGGCATAACAAAATTCTCAAAAAATATAGAACTCAAGATTCATTCATAAACTCACCCATAAACAACAAATTTCATGTCCAAAATCAAAGAAAGAAATTAAATAAGATAAACCTAGATTCTCATATCAGCACCCAAAAAGAGATAAACAAAAAACTAGAAAGAAAATTTACTTGAGAGAAATCACCGGATATGGAGCGGATCTACCTATATCCAATAATCCGATCCGAAATATTTATTTTCATAAATTTTCAAATTAACAAAACTAACACAGAATATATTAAAAAACAATCCATAAAAGAATATGATAATTGCATCCAAAATATTCAATTACACTTCAACATGAACGAAAATCTTACAGCTCCACCAAAATACTTTCATCTTAGTCTTGCATTTCTTGTGTATTTCAGTGACTGAGAGAGAGAGAGAGAGAGAGAGAGAGAGAGAGAGAGAGAGAGAGAGAGAGAGAGAGAGAGAGGTCTGCTTTACCCCGAAAAATAGATGAGTTCTGAGAGAAGGTGAGAAGAAGAAGATGATGAGTAATGGAGAAGAGAGAGTAGATCGAGAAAAATGGGCGACGACTGCATTTGAGAGTAAGGGAGCAGTGTGTTAATAATAGGTTAAGAATGTGAGGTAAGAGTGGGAAAAAAAATAAAAAAAATAAATAGAATAAGGAAAGGAGGGAGCCGTGTGTTGTTGTCCAACTTATTTTTTTTTAAATACTTTTTTTGCAACACTTGAGACACAATTTAAAAAGAGAGTAAGGAGGGAAACAAAATTATAAAAAATAAAAAAAGACAGGAAGATAGAGAGAGAGAGAGAGAGACAGAGAGAGAGGCGCCTCTTAGAGAAATCATTACTTTTTACTTTGTTTACAGTATTGACACAATTTAAAGCATTCGTGCTCTATAGCCATTTAAAAGAACACAAATTCTTTTTACCAAAAAAAAAAAAGAACACAAATTCAATATCCGTGCTCTATCTATAGAGTATAGACTATCTTACTTTTTTTTATAAAAAAAATGAAAAGACTATCATACTTTGATTATGAACAAAAAAATAAAGACTATCATACTTTGAAATGTGTGCGGTACAATGCCACAAAATTCAATATTCGTGCCCAATATTGAGTCATAATAGTGTAAGTAACAAGAGACATGCTTTTTTATTGGTATAAGGCACAAATAATGTTTTATGGTTAGAATTTTTTATTAGTACAATATATAAGAAAAATGCACAAAAGTATATTTTTCATGGTTAAAAAAGCTTCAACTATTCAAAAAGTGTAGTGACAAACTCTATGCTATGATATTTGGCCACAAAATTTGTGCTTAAACCGCTTTAGGCACAATTATTTGCTTTTTCTATTGTCATTGGACACAAAACTATTATGTCTTCTTTACATATCACACAAATACTAGTATTTGTGTAAAATGTAATTCAAAAAGACATGAACTTTGTTTTTGTGATCTTTGGGTCGTGCCTTTAGCCCACTTTTCTAGTAGTGTTGAGACAAAAAGCGTTGGCTTGACTTGTGTTATTTTTATATATAAAATGATATCCATTCAACACAAAGTACTTACTTAAGTTTGTATCTTTGCTTCCCTTGTAGTCATGTCGTGGACGTCCAAGCAACTCCTCTTTCTGGTTGCTGGTTTCGCTCTTAATCTGATGCTGTTTGTTCATTCCCAAGATGAACAATCAGGTAAATATATCAGCAGCAAGAAAAAATAAATCGTTAATTTTGGTAGCATAGTATATATCTAAGATAAGTACCTGTATTTCTTACATATGTATGTTTATATATCTCAGGATTCATTAGCATAGATTGTGGCCTCCAGGCAGATTCAAGTTATTCTGAACCGGACACTGGCATTAACTACATTTCCGATGCAACCTTCATAGACACCGGGGAAAGTAAATCCACATTGCCTAGTTACAGAGATTATCAACAGCGACACAGGTCTGTTAGGAGCTTCCCCGAAGGAGCCAGGAATTGCTACAAGATAAATGTTACACGCGGCAACAAATATTTGATCCGAGCAAGTTTCTTATATGAGAATTATGATGGCCAACATAAGATACCTGAATTTGAACTGCACCTTGGACCTAATTTGTGGGATACTGTGAGCCTTGAAGCTGTACCCACGCACAAAGAGCTCATATATGTCCCACTCCGAAACTATATACATGTTTGTTTGGTGAACACAGGCTATGGGGTTCCATTTATATCTGCTCTGGGACTCAGGCCTTTACCTAATGCATCTTATGAAACGGGGTCATTGGCACTTGTCTCCCGATATGACATGGGCGAAACACCTGATGGGACAGGATACAGGTGAGTCGTCTCCTAGCTAGCTATGAGTTCCCCATATATATATATACATATGTGTGTGTGTGTGTGTTTGCAATCCTTGAAACTTTTAATTTTGATTATATTCTGATGGAATTTTGGCTTTGATTAGGTATCCAGACGATATTCTTGATCGATACTGGGATTACTATGATGACCCCGATGATGATTGGACACAATTAAACACCTCATCCACCATCAAATCTGAATCTGACCACCAACTACCATCTGTTGTTATGAGTACTGCTTCAACGCCAAAAAATCCAAGTGATTCCTTGAGTATTAATTTCTTGTTGCCAGACAGAAATGCAGAATATCAAAATTACCTGTACTTTGCAGAAGTTGAAAGCCTCCAACTCAACCAATCTAGATGGCAATACATTTTTAGGAACGGAGACAGCATTTATAGGCCATTTGCTCCTCAATACTTGTCCACAAGTATCATTTACAGCCCTAACGCTTGGAGCACTGGTGTAAACGATGTTAATTTTTCAATTACCAGGGCTGAGAACTCTACCCTTCCACCTATCCTCAATGCTCTTGAGATTTATATGGTTAAACACTTCGAAGAAGCAGAAACAAACCAAGAAGATGGTAACCACTAACTAATTAGTTCTTCCTTACACAAGTGGCTTTCTCTCGTTTAGTACCTTACCATTAAGGAAGTGTACATATGAATTCTTCTGATGAAATCTTCTGTTTGCGTGTGAAAATATTAGTTGACGCAATCGCATCGATCAAGTCAACTTATAATGTTAAAAGAAATTGGCAAGGAGATCCATGTGCCCCTCAAGATTACGTTTGGCAAGGAGTAAAGTGTAACTATCAAGAATTTGAGTCACCTAGAATCATATCCTTGTAAGTATATGTGACTTCAAACAAACTTCTCCTGATATTTGATTTAATTATGCCTCATCCTGTCTTAATTAGTGAAGTTGCAAAAAATACAATCAGGAACTTGTCCTGGAGTGGCTTAACAGGGGAGATAGCTGCTTCTATATCCAATCTCACAATGATCCAGTCTTTGTAAGTATGTCTTACTGCTTTTGCTAAATGAGTAATTACCAATGTAATTAATAAGAAGGTAGACAATCAGATTAATTTAAATAAGTTAGGCCCTACAATGCCTAAGTTAGTTCGATTGGATCTTTGAGAAAAGATGCGGCAATAGCTAAAATGGACAGAGTTTTCTCTCACGGGAAAAGCTGGGTGGCCCGGGCCGTGTGTGATGACACTTAGCCTGTGAGGAGAGAGGGAGAGAGAGGCGGCGAGACAGAGAGTGAGAGGTGTCTCTCTCAAGTTTTAGAGCTAGGTTTAGAATTAGCTTGTGTGTTGAATTTGGCCATGTATTTATAAGGCTCTAGCCATCTAGGGTTTTTCACAAAATAATTCCTATTTTGAAGGGAATATATTCTTTCCCTTAAATAGAGAGATTGAGTCAATTAGGGATTTAGATTAGAATCAATTCCCTAACTGATGATAATATCCCTAAAATAAGATAATATCCTAAATTGATGATATTATCTTTAATTGATGATTATATTCCCAAATAAAGATAATATCCCTATTTTTTGTCTTAATTAATTAGCCAAATAAATTGGCTCAATTATTGATGTAAAATCCCACATCGACCAATGAAGAGGGGGTGATGTGCCTTATATGTACATGCCCGCCTCCATCTAGCACGAGGCCTTTTGGGAGCTCACTAGCTTCAGATTCATGGGAACTCCAAAGTTAAGTGAGTTGGGGCTAGAGCAATCCCAGGATGGGTGACCCGCTGGGAAGTTGCTCCTGAGTTCCCATAAACAAAATCGTGAGGGCAGAGAGGGAGCCCAAAAGCGGACAATATCGTGCTACGGCGAAGCGATCCGGGACGTGACAATTTGATATCAGAGCCACTCTGCCATGTGGTGCGAGTGTGCTGACGACAACGTTAGGCCCCTAAGGGGGGTGGATTGTAACATCCCACATCGACCAACGGAGAGGGGGTGATGTGCCTTATATGTACATGCCCGCCTCCATCTAGCACGAGGCCTTTTGGGAGCTCACTGGCTTCGGATTCATAGGAACTTCAAAGTTAAGTAAGTTGGGGCTAGAGCAATCCCAGCATAGGTGACCCATTGGGAAGTTGCTCGAAAGTTCCCAGAAACAAAACCGTGAAGGCAAAGAAGGGGGTCCAAAGCGGACAATATCATGCTACGGCGGAGCGATCCGGGACGTGATAATTGAACTATGAGATATTCTTCTTGTCCATGTGGCGCCTTGTGATTGGCCAATGAAATATATGCTCCCACATTATGTAAGTATCTTTTGATGTCTTGAGGAAAACGTAAACACGATATTTTGATTAATTTCATGTAGTGAATTAAGTGCGAGAATCTCCATGCAATCGTGCAGGAACTTGTCCTGTAAGACCTGTGTCTTGGGGAAACAAGAACGGTGAGCAATCCCATATCGCTCAGGGAGGGAAAGGTTAAGTGCTTTAAATGTGTGGACACTTCTCTTCCTAGCACGAGGCCTTTTGGGAGCTCACTGGCTTCGGATTCATAGGAACTCCGAAGTTAAGCGAGTTGGGGGCCAAAGCAATCCCAGGATGCGTGATCCACTGGGAAGTTGCTCGTGAGCTCCCAAAAACAAAAATTGTGAGGGCAGAGAGGGGGGCTCAAAGCGGACAATATCGTGCTAGGGGAGTCGGGTCGTGACAAATGGTATTAGAGCCGGACCCCGACCGGAAGTGTTGACAAGACCCGCCCTGAATTCCTCAGAACCCGAGACGAATCTTGTGGAAATTTTTCGACATCACACCAATGCCGGGCCCACTTACTAAGAACCGAGACTTTCTGCCGAAATTTCGACAGAACCTCCCCTGAAAATTGGACTTTCCCCAAATTTCAACCTGAAAATTTAAAACATATTTTATAACCCAACTGGCATCATGCACAAGTTATCAACATGCAAACACATAATAGGCCTCCAGCCTTCAATTAATTCGAAACAAAACCAGCAAGCTTTTAAGTCGAACAATACATACACCAGAATCGATCAAACCTTTTAAACACAATAATATTTCGCGGCTGCACCTAAGTGAGACCCCAGGCTGCCTACGTACCCTTGGACAAGGGATCAAGCCACACGTAGTTCTCATCTCAACGGTCACAACTCCGATAATAGACAATTATTTACAACAGAACCAACTATACAATTCATATCTATCACAATTCTAAATCCGATAAAAACACATTGAAACATTATCACTTTCCTCCCCAGGCATCGTAATAAGAAGACATCCGAAGGGCCTGGGCAAAACAAACTCTCAAACATAAAACCCATTATCAATTTCTTCCCTCTATATCAGTTCAATCCCACAACCATACCCTATCCAAGGCGTATGTTGCCGTACCACACTTCCCAATCCAAGGCTTAAACATTCATACATAAACAAGGTCCTCACAAAGTACAATTTCACGAATCTCAAACCCGAATCAAAACCACATATACCAATGTGTAACATGTATGCCTATAAATGAGTATATATATATATATATATATATAATAACACCCACCTCTCACCATCATTATGTACCAGGGGAAAACAATCCAATCGGGAATTGTTGACTAGCTCACAAGTATCCGGCCTCAAACGCCCATGTGGCTAGGGACGAGCCATCCAACTGGGGGACTAACTCTCAGCCAGCACGTATGGACGAAGAATCAAGACCCGTACGCCTGAAAACAGCCCTACGCGCGCAGACTATCCAATTAAGGGTCTACAGCGACACCCCGTTAAGGTATGCCCCAAGTTCCGTCATATCCAAACCATATCCACTATATCCATGTATCAGTATCCAAGGGGAGGTACATATGATGATGCACATCATGTACTGGGGAAACAATCCAACCGGGGATTGTTGACTAGCTCACAAGTATCCGGCCTCAAACGCCCATGTGGCTAGGGACGAGCCGTCCAACTGGGGGACTAACTCTCAGCCAGCATGTACGGACGAAGAATCAAGACCCGTACGCCTGAAAACAGCCCTACGCGCGCAGACTACCCAATTAAGGGTCTACAGCGACATCCCGTCAAGGATGCCCCGGATTCCGTCATATCCAGACCATATCCACAATTTCCATATATCTCAGTGTCCATATCCACTGTTTCCAAGTATCATCATCCAAGGGGGAGGTACGTATGATGGTGGAGTTCGTAATCCTTATATAAATATTATAAAGTAATATTCCCCTCCTTAATCCAATTTTTCCCAAAAAAAAAACCTATTCATAGTATAGCTAATAAATTCTCAAGCATATTCTATATCCAGGGGGTACCTAAGATAGAGCTAATAGCACTCAAATCGACATTCTAACCCTTGTCTTTCTAGCATCTCACATCAACAACCCAAGTACCCCACACATAATCAACATAGATAGCAATTCCTCAAATATTATATATATGACTCAAGAAACTCGAATTATTAACAATAATAGGATTACTCACGAATTAACAATCTACTTATAAATATAAATATAAATCTCACAACAAACCATTAAAACAATATGCATAAACTTTCCATCGCAAAATCATAAAAATAATCTCATAGACCCACAAACTCAACATCAATCAAATGGCGGTCCAGATCCATCCAAAAAGGGGTCGTCCTAGTACTTTTCGAAGAGTAAACTACCTCGGAAGACTTATGGTCAACCGAGGGTCAAACCTTCCAAATTTGGTCAACCGGGCCCGCCGGGCCCACGACCTCCGTTTTACGATCCGGAAGTTCCTAAGTGTTCCACACGTTCTAGGATACGTGTCCTTCAAGTTTGGTCCGAAACGGACGGTCGGATTGCTCGAGATCGTACGATCGGACGGTTATTGAAAAACACAAACTTTAAGTTATTGAATCGGAACATCCGGGGCTCCGATTCACGATCTGTCGAATCCTACACAATCCTAGGAATGCTAGATCAACATATATTAAATTGGAAGCGATCCAACGGTTCTAACATATCAAACCCGGAAATCACACAATATGTAAAATCCGTTCGGGGTTCAAACGTTATCCGAATTGAGATCCGTAAAATCATACGCGCTCGTGACAACCAGGGGATCACATTGGGACAAAATACCCCTCTGATGCAGTGCCCACGCGCCGCCACACGTGCTGGCAGCGCGTGGGTTTCCAAAGCGATATCGCATCGCCGGAAAATCTCATAATCTCGGGCCAAGACTCCTATCCTAAGTAATACACCTAATTTGGAGTCACTTTTGTTCTTGAACATAACCCAAAAAGTCGACGGAAGTGGCCGGAATCACGATCCCAAAACGGCAGAATTTCAATTCGAAAATTGGACTATCAATGCTCAAAATTTATGAAATCCTACCCAACCAGCAGCTAGATCATAAAAAATAGTCGAAATTTCATAACTCATTCGTCCGATTTGGTGGAGAAATGAGAGAGAACGAAGGCTTGGAAAATCTGTCAAAATCTGTCCGAAAACAGCTCGGATTTCTGCAATTTCCGGCCAGCACCGGCGGTTCCAGCGGATGAAATTGGTCGGGATGAGAAGAGAGAGGCAGCCCGGTTCTTTTGGGTCCGGCCCCGTGGCCGGAGGCGGCTTGTGGCGACGGCGGTGGCTCTTGGAAGCCACCGGCTGTTTCCCAAAACAAATTAAAAGGGGGCCTGCTGTCGTGAAAACCAGAGAGAGAGAGAGAGAGAGAAATTCTGAGATTTTATTAAAATCCATTTCAATTTATTTATGATTTTGCCACTGAGGGTATTTTAACCATATCTTTTTCGTTACAACTCCGAATCGAGCTCACCGCGTGTCTACGGACTCGTCTCAGTACGACCTACATAAAAATACCAGCCACTGCCCCAAAATCCTTCCGGATTTAAAATGACCATTTTGCCCCTACCTCGAGGGCAAAATTGGAAATTCATATTTAAATAAATTAAATAATTTGGTGGCTAAATAATTTAGGGTCGGGGTGTTACAAGTGTGCTAGCGAGGACGCTGGGCCCCAAGGGGGGTGGATTGTAAGACCCGTGTCTTGGGGAAACAAGAACGGTGAGCAATCCCACATCGCTTGGGGAGGGAAAGGTGAAGTGCTTTAAATGTGTGGGCACTTCTCTTCCTAGCACGAGGCCTTTTGGGAGCTCACTGGCTTCGGATTCATAGGAACTCCGAAATTAAGCGAGTTGGGGGCCAGAGCAATCCCAGGATGTGTGACCCACTGGGAAGTTGCTCGTGAGCTCCCAGAAACAAAAACCGTGAGGGCAGAGAGGGGGGCCCAAAGCGGACAATATCGTGTTAGGGGAGTCGGGTCGTGACATGTCCTCTAGTGCATTAACAGGAGAGAGAGCTCATTTCATATCAAATCTCACTATGATAAAGACTTTGTAAGTATGCCTTTTTGTTTGGAATTTTAATTTGGTAATACTAGTCGCAAATCACTCAAGAGATTAATATGCAAAGATAATAAGAGAGAGTATTTTGGAATTAGAACTCAGAGGTCTGCTCCAGGGAGAAGTCCAGACTTGTTCTTCTTTTCTGTTTTTTTTCGATTGATTCACTTGAGAGAGCAACACTCTACAAAATATCTATTACAAGGCTCTTTAAAGCCCACTTGCTGGTCAGCTTGCCAACCAGAAGGAAAGTCTAGAAATAGCCAATTCAAATGCCGCCTATGTGGCCTCCTAGTAGCCTTACAAACAAAAACAGAAATTTAAAAGTTTCTAACAAAAGTAGCTCGAGCTGTTTTTCTCTACCAGAAAACGCTCTAGCTATTTTTAGTATAGATAGAGACAATTTTATTTTATTTTTTGGTTAAAGTTATTACAACAAAAGCATTACACTATGTTTAATAGCCTTAACTATTCTTTAGGGTAAATAGATTAATTAATTACTAAATTAATGAGCTGATGTTGATCGTCATTACATACATTACAGGGATTTATCAAACAACAACCTAACTGGATCAATTCCAGAGTTTTTGTCCACACTGCCAAAGTTAAGCGCGCTGTAAGTTGTTGTTAATGGGGGCTGAACTGTAATTCCATAATTAATTAATAGAAGGTATGCTGATAGATACAGTGGTTTACCTATGTATGCAGAAACTTGGAGAAAAACAAACTCACAGGTTCTGTTCCTGTCGGACTCATTCAAAGAAGAAAGGGTGGGTTGCTATCATTAAGGTGTGCTTCTTAATTTAATTAGCAAATAAACAATAAAATAATATCTATCAAAATCTTACTACAGTTGCCAACTTGCCATCCACCATTTTGTTGCCAGTTTCTGCGAAAATCCAAATCTATCCGATTCCCAACAAATATCTTGCGAATTAAAGAAGAAACGGAATATCAGTACTCGCGTAGCACTGTACTTGGTTGGATCGTTAATGCTCTTGTCAAGTGTATTAGCTGTCTTCTGGATGGGCTTTAGATGGAAACGACAGCATGGTAAGACTGCCAAGTATTTCTTATTGATAGTGTGACTCCCACCATCCTAGAATGTTTTTTGTAAAAACGAAAAACTTGCTTCATAAACGTGCAATGGTCTCATATGTATGTCAATATTCATGTCCATCGTCATGAATCTTTTCGTTTGTAGAGATGATGAAGAATTTCAAACCAAATACGTTGGTGGAGTGCGAGGGCCAACACTTTGCATACTTGGAGATTGTGAAGATTACTAACGATTTTGCATCAATAATTGGAAGAGGCGGATTTGGAAAAGTCTACCTTGGCACTCTTACAAATGAGACTCAGGTTGCTGTGAAGTTGCTCAATTCATTGTCGAGGCAAGGCTCAAAAGAATTTAAAAATGAGGTAGCTATGTGCAAATATATACGTATATATTTAGAATGTTGCTATTTGTATTACGTTTATTGACCACATTACTGACCACCTCTCTAATAGAGGCGAGTCCAAATACATTAGTGAGGTCCACCTGGTGGTCAATAAATGGGCTAATAAATGTGATACAAATAATATAGTTCTATATTTCTATGAGATTTCGTACCGGATACTAAACAAAATCATTATTAGTTTTGCTAAAAATAGTAGCCATAAACAAATGGCAGGTTGAACTGTTAATGAGAGCTCATCATAGAAATTTGGTTTCTCTGGTTGGGTACTGTAATGAAGGGGAGACTATGGCGCTTGTTTATGAGTACGTGGCGAATGGAAATTTGCAACAGCATCTATCAGCTGGTAACACCTAGCTAATTCTCCTTAATTATTTTCAACGAAATCGGAACAACTTTATGAGGATGGAAAACTTTTCTGTGCAGATGTAACTCAAGACGTTTTGACTTGGAAGGAAAGACTTGAAATTGCAGTAGATACAGCACGAGGTAACTAAACCCTAAAATAAATGTTTTCTTTGAAAAATAATGTAGTCCATATATATATAATGTTATTATGCTTGTATATGTAACATGGCTGACACACACACACACATATATATATATATACTTTTGCAGGACTGGAATATCTGCACAATGGTTGCAAGCCACCAATAGTGCATAGAGATTTAAAGACGTCCAATATCTTGTTAAATGAAAAGTTACAAGCCAAGATAGCTGACTTTGGTCTTTCTAAAGTTCTCTCAACTGAAAGCGCCACTCATGTCTCAACAGCTGCTAAGGGAACATTTGGATACCTTGATCCTCAGTAAGTCTTAATTACTTAATTACCTTTTTTAATCCAGGAGATTTGCGCATTGACAATTAGGTTTGAGTTTCGATGCTCAATCTAATTAGATTTTGTGTTGACGTTATGTCCAGATATTGTAGCACTGGACGGCTCAACAAAAAGAGTGATATATACAGCTTCGGGATTGTGTTGCTAGAGCTTATAACCGGTAGAGCAGCAATAGCAAGAGATGAAGAAGATGTACCTATTCACATATGTGAATGGATGTGTCCTAAATTCGAGAGCATGGAAATTGAAAGCATTGTGGATTCAAGATTACAAGGGAGCTACCTCAACTCTTCTGCTCGGAAAGCCATAGAAATTGCCATGGCATGTGCATCTTCAACAGCAATCCAAAGGCCAGATATAACTGTTGTGCATAATAATTTGAAAGAATGCTTGGAAATTGAGATGCCTTTTGAAATAACTGAGATTGTGGAGAGCGATGATGCAAGTTCAAGCAGCTCAGTTACAATGACTTTCCCACATTGAGTCCCAAACTAATACTAGCAGTCTTGGAATGTTACACGAAATTTCAAATTCCTTGCACTAATTTGTAGAGCTTTTTCTTGTATCTATACTAGTACTATACTATAATTTAAGAGAACCTACCTTGTTAATCATTTTAACGAATTCAAACAAATTATGTCATTAGTTAATTAAGTTCCAATCCACTCTTATTGTTTATCAAGTTGGTTTTTAGATTTTCTACCCAAAAAATAGATTAAGATTTGTAGACAGAGACTACTTACTAAACCCAAAAAATAGAAAGAAAACAAAACAAGGAAAATAAGAGAATGGATTTACTACCGAATCAATATTAATACCCAACTCTTCCTTGTTTTACCTGCTCTCACCTAAACCACCTTACAAGTCTCCCCGTATGTTTTCAACCCAATTTAATCATGCACATGCAACACAACATTGACTTCACTTGCTTCTCGCTGTACCACTGGTCAATGGGTCAAAAGTCTGTAAATGGGGAAAAATCAAAATCATCCTCTCTGTTTTAGAAAATCGCTTTTTGACTCTCTATGAATTGAAACAAAAATGAAATTGTTATAGTTTCACTTTAAAAAGAAAATAAAAATCATAATTAACAAATGTAGATAGTATTGTTGGACTTGGCGTAGTCATATCAAAAGTGATTAGCAATTTTTTTTTGGCACTTGTGCAAGTATATGGATTCTCATATTATATCTCTAAACAATATGAAGTTGCCTTGTTTTCATGGGAGTGGTGTAATTGGAGGGACAAGTACTGTCCATTTGAAAAATAAGTGAGGGCATTATGGGAATGTCAAAAATTCATTAAAACCACCTGTTAAATTTTTTTTTAAGCAGTTTTTAAAAGCTGGCTTGTCCCTGCTTTGAAAAAACAGCGGTGACTGAGCGCAACTACCAAACGCTACCTCATTAATTGGAAAAACAAATTGTCAATCAGGTATATCTTATATCAGCAGCAAGAAAAACAAATTGCTAATTTTGGTAACACAATATAATAGCTAAGCTATATATTCTCTTTCTTGCATATATGTGTGTATATATCTCAGGATTCATTAGCATAGATTGCGGCCTCCAAACAGATTCAAGTTATTCTGAAAAGGTAACAGGCATTAACTATATTTCAGACGCAACCTTCATAGACACCGGCGAAAGTAAATCCATATCGCCTGATTACAGAGACAACTATATACAGCCATCCTGGTCTGTTAGGAGCTTCCCCGAAGGAGCCAGGAATTGTTACAAAATAAATGTTACACGAGGCAACAAATATTTTATGCGAGCGGGGGTTTTACATATGGCAACTATGATGGCCAAAATAAGATACCAGAATTTGATCTACACCTTGGACCTAATTTGTGGGATACAGTTAGGTTCGAAAACGACTCCGCTGTAAACACTTACAAAGAGCTAATAAATGTCGCACTCCGAAACTAACTATATACATGTTTGTTTGGTGAACACAGGCTCTGGGGTTCCGTTTATATCTTCTCTAGAACTCAGGCCTTTACCTCATGCATCTTATCCCACGGTAACGGTGTCATTGGCACTTGTCTACCGGTGTGACATGGCCCAAAGATCTGATAGGAGAGGATACAGGTGAGTCATCTCCAAACCATATATATATATATATATTCCCCTTCTATTGAGAAATCCCAAATTTTATTTGTGGGACACACTTTAGGGTGCCTTACTAATATTTTTTCAAATAAGCTTATTTAAGGGATCCCTCAATGAATTGAAAATCACACATATACACACACACACACACACATATATATATATATATATATATATATATATCTGTGTGTTTGCAATCCTTGAAACATTTAATTTCAATTATATTTATGAGGGAACATTGGTTGTATTAATTGATTTAACTAGGTATCCATTCGATATTCATGATCGCTTCTGGAGTTCCTATAATGAGCTTGATGAATGGACGCAACTAAATTCCTTATCCACCATCGACACTAAATCTGACGACCCTTACCAACCACCATCAGTAGTTATGAGTACTGCTTCCACGCCAAAAGATCCAAGTGATTCCTTGAGTATTATTTTCGGATTGCCGGACATAAATGCAGAATATTATAGTTACCTGCAATTTGCAGAAGTTGAAAGGCTCCAAGTCAACCAATCTAGACTCCAATACATTTTTAGGTACGGATGCCGCACTTTTGGGCCATTTTCTCCTCCTCAGTACTTGTCCTTGTTGAAATTAATACACATTTGTATGTTCAAAAATATAGAAAAATCTAGAAGCTTTGAGATGAGCCTAGACTATTGGAGAATTATCTAGAGAAAGCCACACACTTATGGAGTAAAGAGATCAAGTTGGTGGAAGAATCCAGAGTTGTGGAGAAAAGAATAAGGAGGTGGAACAAAAAGCAATTGAAGTTGGAAGAACTTTCTAGAACAAGAGAATGCCTATAAATAGGCATGCAACTACAATGAAATGTGGAGTGAACCAATCAACTCCCAATCTATGTGGGAGTGTAACAAGAGAACTCCCAAACCATTAGGGAGCCAAGAGCTACCAAAATTAAACTATGTTGAGGAGCAAATAAGCTCACCAATCAAAGTGTAAGGGCCAAATAGCCCAAAACTAATCTAAATCAAGTGTGGTGGCCAATAAGCCAATAAGCTATGAAGAAGGCCAATTAGCCTATACCTCACCTATGTACTATTCTCCTCCAAATATAATAAAATCACTTTGTTTCCCCTACAATCCAACAGTGGTATCAGAGCAACTCACATCACTACCTACTAAATTCCAACAGTCCTATACCATTCACAGCATTGGGGCTTGGAGTGCACAATATGCTAATATTTCAATCACCAGGGCTGAGAACTCTACCCTTCCACCCATCCTCAATGCTTTCGAGATTTATATGGTTAAAAAATTTATAGAAGCAGAAACAAGCCAAGAAGAAGGTAACCACTAATTAGTTCTTTCTTACACGTGTCGATTCATCATTTAGTACCTTACCAGTACGCAGGTATATTTATGAATTGTTCTGATGAAATTTCTGTTTGAATGTGAAAATATTATAGTTGATGCAATCGCATACATCAAGTCAACTTATAAAATTAAAAGGAATTTGGCAAGGAGATCCATGTGCCCCTCAACATTTCGTTTGGGAAGGTGTAAAGTGTAATTATCAAGACCTTGAGTCACCAAGAATCATATCCTTGTAAGTATATATATATGACCTCAAACAAACTTCTCCTGATATTTGAGTTAATTATACCTCATCATGTCTTAATTATTGAATCTACAAAAAATTCAATCAGGAACTTGTCCTCGAGTGGCTTAACAGGGGAGATAGCTGCTTCTATATCCAATCTCACAATGATACAGTCTTTGTAAGTATGTCTTGCTGCATTTGCTAAATGAGTAATTATCAATGTCATTAATGAGAAGGTACACAATGTATTTACCTTACCAATGTAATAGATGAGTATTTGTTTTAATTTGAATGAGTTGAGCTGCTCATGATTTCAGGGATTTATCAAACAACAACTTAACAGGACCAATCCCATACTTTTTGTCTAAACTCCCAAATTTGACTGTCCTGTATGTTATTTGGTTATATGTCTAAAGTACTGTAAATGCTTAATTTGTTAGAAAGCACTGTGATAGATTTGATCTTTGCAGTAACTTGGAGAAAAACAAGTTCACAGGCTCGATTCCGGTAGGACTGATTGAAAGAAAGAATAATGGTTTTCTATCACTAAGGTAAGCCTTTCATAGAAAATCATGGCCTTCAGAAAGAATAATGGTTTTCTATCACTAAGGTAAGCCTTTCTCAGCATCCAAAATATTTAATTATCAGGTATTTCCTTAGAATCTGATTATTGAGAGTTAAAACATCTTCCTTTTTATTTTTATTTTTATTTTTTCTGAAAACAGAGATTTGTAACATATTACAGAGGATATTACAATCGGTGATTATAATTTATCAAAATCTAACTGCATTTTCCATCAACCATTTGATCTCAGTTTGTGCGATAATGCACATCTATCTCGACATGTTTCTTGCATATTGAAGAAGAAGCACAGCTTCGTTATTCCCATAGTAGTGTCAATCGCTGGAATTTTCATCCTCTTATTAGTTGTAGCAGCTATCTGCTGGTGGGGCTTCAAAAGGAAAAGGCAACATGGTAAGACTTCCAATATTTGTTTAAGTAATTTCTTTGGGCGATAAATGATGAAGACTGAAGGTTTGGTTGTATAAGATACATGCTCATTAAGCTTGTAATGTTCTTAGGAGATATCATAGATGCAAAAGCCATCCCTCAATACGGGTCAGTAGAATCAACAAAGCGACAGTTCACATATTCTGAGATACTAAAGATGACCAACACCTTTTGAGAGGGTCCTTGGCAGAGGTGGATTTGGAACCGTGTATCATGGCTACAAGGAACATACTCAAGTAGCTATAAAGATGCTTTCAGCATCATCTGTTCAAGGGTTCCAACAGTTTCATGCAGAGGTAATGTTTGTCAAATCAAATAAATTAACACAATGTCTTGAGCTCAATTTTATGTAATGAATTGACATGTGTTTATTTATGGCCTCTTAAACTGCAGGTTAATCTTCTTATGAGAGTTCATCATAAAAACTTGACAAGCCTTGTTGGATATTGCAACGACGAAACCAAAGTAGGGCTTGTCTACGAGTATATGGCCAATGGGAACTTATTGAACCATCTTTCAGGTTTGGGTGCAAGTAGTACTTCCAAATTTTTGGGAACTCTGTAACTTAATTCTTGCACCACCATATGATTGGGGCTCCTTTGTAAGTTAAGACAGAAAGAAACAAGGCTTACGCTCTTCTGTTCTTCTAATGGATGCAGATAGCAGATCAAGTATCTTGACTTGGGAAGATGGACTTCGAATAGCAACAGATGCTGCACAAGGTCTGCACCTAAAATGATTTTCATGATCCTTTGTTTTTTTATAACATGAATCCCTTTTATTTGTTTGAACTTTTGTGTAAGCGATGTAAGAATTTTAAAATGCAGGGTTGGAGTATCTGCATTGTGGTTGTAAGCCACCGATAATGCACAGGGATGTGAAATCAACAAACATCTTGCTGAATGAAAGTTTCCAAGCCAAAATATCTGATTTTGGCCTATCCAGAAATTTCCCTACTCATGATGGAACTCATGCATCCAGCCTTCTTGCTGGCACTCCTGGCTATCTCGATCCTGAGTAAGTATTTCGCACTTTTAGTTCCCCATGATCATCTTTGGTTGTACTTAAATTCATAACATGTTATGTCAGTGAAGCAAACACAAATTAAATAAAACAGGAACAAGAATTAGGAAATAACAAACAAGTGGACATTTAGCAAAGTCTTTTGCATTAGAAGATATTATCCGAATTGCATATGTGGTTTGGCTTGCAGGTTCTACCTATCAAACAGGTTAAATGAGAAAAGTGATGTATATAGCTTTGGGGTTGTGTTGTTGGAAATTATCACAAGTAGACCGGTTATAACGAGGACACTTGAGAGAATTCACATGAGTCAATGGGTTGGTTTCATGCTAGCAAATGGTGACATTAACAGCATTGTCGATCCGAGGTTGGAGGGAAATTTCAATTCCAACTCCGTCTGGAAAGCTGTGGAATAGCAATGGCATGTGTATCCATAAATGCGATCAAAAGGCCTAGCATGAATCATGGTGGTGGATTTGAAGGAGTGTTTGGCAACGGAGTATGCTCGAACGAAACATAGCCGTACTTGGAGGTGAATTTGAAAATCCCAATGAGTTAATGCCTGACAATTCGATTGCTAGGCTAACCCCCTCTGTCAGGTAGTACTAGTACATGACGCTGCGTTGTTGTAGCTTATCCAGTTATATATAGTACCATGAAAAGAAGCATGAATTTAGGCTCTTGTTTTGGCTCTGTTCTAGACTTCTAGTATTGATTTAAGTTTCTTCTCATCACTGATGTTAGGCTTCAGCTCCCCAAGTTTGTAATCTTCCATTTTTCTTGCATGTTGTTAAAGTCCACATGAATTTGGGATTTGGCCTCTTCTTTTAGGTCTGTTCTTGTATTAAACTTAAGGTCATATTCCCATATATACTAGTCCCCATCTCCAAAGTTTGTAGTTTCAACTTTCTTGCTTAGTGTGTTCACATTTTCTTGTTTTAATTTCTTTTGTGTTTATTTTCTTGTTTTGATACCATATAAGGTTTAATAAGAGTTTAATTAAGTTATGCCTTGAGGCCTAAAACCTTGTGAAATAAGGAAGGGTTTTGGAGCCTAATTAAGGAGTCCTATTTTGTTTCCTTTTTGCGTGAACCAATTCAAGTGGGCTTGAAAGATAAGTCAAGTCGCCCTCGGTGATGAGTAGAGACGACTTGACCTAGCCGTATATAAGCTAAAGGCCCTGCTCTCATCAGACACGTTCTCTAAACCTATTCTCATCATAAAGAGAGAGCTGAAACAGATTCTGAAAGAGAGCAGAAGTCTTGAGCCGTTGCTGCGTTGCTGTGCTTGCTAGGATTGCTGCTGCTGTGGATTGGATGAGTTCAGAGGCTGTATACTCAAGGAAGATGGCTACAGGTATGTCTTCCATGTCTTTATACGTATTACATGTTTGTGTGAAAGATCTAGATTATGTATGAAAGAAATCTAACAAAGAGGGCTCCTCCTCAACCCAAACCCATCTCTCTTAAATCGGAGGCTGTATGGGGAAATCCTAGCAAAGAATTATGTCAATGGCCATATACTATAAAATTTGCTTTTCTTGTCAATAATCTCAATGGCCATATACTTGTAGGACTTTGGAAGCTTATCAAATTCCTCAAAAACTTTTAGACTTCTTGACCTTCGAGTATGAAATTAAATAATTTCTCAAAGACCATAAACCCACCCCCAACAAATCTTCAATCTAAATTCCTTGAACCCTAAAGCCATTGATAGGATTTTTAGTACCTGCGCAAACAGGGTTAAAATCACTTAAAATACTTGCAAGAATACAAGGATATTGTAGTATAGATGCTCATGCAAGGTCGTTGTCCCCAAAGATTGTTTGACTAATTTGTAATTAAACTAACTCTTAATTAATAACTAAATAGATTTTATCAAAGATGTGAAATTTATGAATTTGAAAAGATTAACTTGACAATAAAAGAAATCTGAAAGTTGGGAGGTAATAATAGCAGAGAATAAAAATGTTTTTAAAATTAACAATATAGAGAGAAACTAGGGTTTAGCCGTCGCCGTTACAATCCTATGCAATTTTATCAGTTACTTATGAAGTTCCACATATATGCTTTGAAGGTTAGGTTTTCTTAATGCATATTTTCCTTGTGATGTTCAAGCGAAAACGTATATCTAACATGCAATCCGTCTGTGATGTTCAGATCAAATATAAACATGCAAGACTCATTAAGCTTTGTGAAAACCCTTTGAAAAACCATGCAACCCTTAAGAGCGTGATGTTCGCCTTAAGTGAACTTACAATTATTAATCACAAGAAGCCCTCCTCAATTTCAGGGTGATGTTCCAACAGAAATTGCATCAAATTACTTGTCTAAATATCCTAATGGTGATCAGTCATTAAAATAGATAGATAGTTTAAACACAGTGATTAATAATTCAAAGCAAACATGCATCCATTCATAAGCAAATTAATAAAATTACATATTCATGCTAAGGCTTATGGCCTCGCCCTAGCAAAAGGATTTAGTTACGCATACTCATAACTAAAATCCTAGAAAATATCATTCGAATGAATAAGAATAAAAACACCTGGAAGTAGAAGCTCTTCCAAAAATCCTAGCCAAAGTCGCGTTTCAAAGCTGAAAAGAGAGATATCCTCAAAATATCTGAAACATAACTTATATACCTCCTAAAACTCAGCTCCCCAATCTCCACAAGGAAACTAGGTTAAAATAAAATAAAACTAGGAAATCAAATCCAAATTGGACTAGGAGAATCTGCCAATAATCTGCCCAGCCACGTTTTGGGCTCAAATCTCCTCCAAATCCGGCCCAAGATAGCTTGTTTTAAAGATAAAAACGTTCTGAACACTTCTCCAGAAGGCCATGAACCCATCCGAGGTCATCTTGGGCTCCAAACACGCAATAAAGGCCCAAAACGTCACTATTCCAGCACAGCGCACTGCTCCTTTATTTTATCGCCAGAAAATAACCGCTTGGTAGAAACATCTGAAATTTTGATACGATCAAGCTAAGTGACACACGAACGTCCTCCAACTAGAATTACTCCAAAATTCGTCCATTTGATTATGTTTTGCTCCAGAGGAAGTCGAAAGTCCTATATTGAAAATATAATTCAAAGTATCAAAATTCTTCCAAAATATCAACCAAAATATACTAAGAATGAGGTTAAATATATAATATAAAATATGCCCATCAGCCATCATAGAGAGAAATTCCATGAACCCTCAACCCATAATAGAGAGGAGGGATGGAGAGGGAGAGAGGGAGAGAGATTGGAAAAATGAAAGAACAACAGGAGCCATGGCAGAAAGTGGGCAAGCGGAGGCTTTGTTGGCGAGCTCAGGGAAGTGGTTATTGGGGATTTTTATTATTATTGAGTTTTTTTAATTTTAGTTTTATTTTTATGGTTTTAAATTATAAAATTAGACTTTTAAATCCAGTTGTATAAACAGTTAATTTTTCATAAAAAATAGTACACGTGATGCATTTTGAATGGAAGCATCACCATATGACGTGGTGATACCATACCATTTTATAATTTCTCGAGAAAATGAGAATGGGAAAATTAGCTCCCATTAACAATTGATCATGGGATAAGAACCTTCATTCTAGAATCACCTTAATTATAGTTTAGCCACTCTAGTTGGCCAGTGGATTGAAGCCTAATATTATATCAATGGGAAATTTGTGCACATAATATATTTCACATTCGACTTTTTGGTAGTTTCGACAGTGACTAGTTAGCCTGAAGCAAAGATATGTATACCAAACTATTGAAGAAATCAACAGAGAAATCTAATCTAGCTAGGATGATGAAGTGTTTAAACTAAACCCTAGATGCAGATTTCAAAACCACAACACATTTCAAAAAACAAATTTCAAAATCTCATAATGAAAATCCAAATCTCACCAAGTAGAGAATGCAAAGTAAAAGTTATACTCTACAAAATTCTCAATGGGTGAAGTTGATTTCAAAGATCAAAGCAGATTTTAAAAACCAATTTTAAAACCTCATAATGAAAAATGGATACTTTCATCAGAGAAGAAGATGTAGAGCAAAAACAAAACTCTCAACAACCTCTCCCTGTCAAAAGTGACCGCTACAAGAGCCACGACTCCCTTTTTTCCCAAAAAAGCTAGGTCAGAAAACAATCCACATGGCAGCTAATAATTGAAGCTATAATGAGACAAAAAATCATTAGGACAGAAAACTACAGCTGGCCAAATGTGATGAGTCTCACATGAGCTAGCAGTATCGGATGACTAGACATCATGTTGTATATATATATATACATAGGGAGAGTTAAATATATGTTATGTGTGGGTGTGTGGATCTCTAATTGGAATTTATATTGCACAAGTGGGGACATACACATATGATCATCAAAGACTTTTCCAAGTCAAGCTTTTGGTTGCATCTGCTCTAAATTCAAGATTCTTGATCAACATCAGTCAATTTAATATAGAGACCTTGATAACAACTTAAACTTCTTTCTTCGGTTGGCTGGACTTGAAGAATTAACAAGTCTTTGGAGTACAATTTGCACAAGATAATGAGAGAACACGTTGTCCTATTTCTTCCCCATGGAGGTCGTGTTTTACAAGTCTTCTCCAAACCCCACGGTATGCTGAGTGAAGCCCAAATTTCCACACAATTTTCTCAGCAAATTGGTTATCACCATATAGAAGATGATATGGTCCTTCTGACATGGACGGTTACTCTCATAATATATATAATAAATATGTATAAAATATAAAGGTTATCCATTGAACAGAAATAGTTTACTTAATTTGTCTTAGCTTCTCAAATAAACACATGTCAATTCATCACATAAGATTGAGCTCAAGACATTGTGTTAGTTTATTTAATTTGACAAACATGCCTCTGCATGAAATTGTTGGAACCCTTGAACAGATGATGCTGAGAAAGCATCTTTACAGCCACTTGAGTATGTTCCATGTAGCCATGATAAACGGTTCCAAATCCACCTTTGCCAAGAACCCTCTCAAAGTTGTTGGTCATCTTTAGTATCTCAGAATATGTAAACTGTCGCTTTGTTGATTCTAATGACCCGTATTGAGGGCTTGCTTTTGCATCTATGACATCTCCAAAGAACATGACAAGTTTAATGAGAATGTATCTTATACAACCAAAACCTTCGGTCTTCATCATTTATCGCCGAAAGAAATTACTTTAACATATATTGGAAGTCTTACCCTCTTGCCTATTCCGTTTGAGGCTCCACCACCAGATAGCTACTGCAACTAACAAGAGGATGGAAATTCCAGCGGTTGGCACTACTATGGGAATAATGAAATTGTGCTTCTTCTTTAATTTGCAAGAACCATGCCGAGATAGATGTGGATTATCGCACAAACTGAGATCAAATGGTTGGAAACTGCAGTTAGATTTTGATAAATTCTAATCACTGATTTTATAAAATATAGATGTTATAAAACTCTCAATAATTAATCAGATTCTAAGGAAATACATGTTAATTAAATAACTTTGGATTGTAAGGATATTTGAAAATTAATAGAAAACACTTACGGTATGTTAATACAAAATTAAAAGGACAAACTACAAAAGACCACCCCAATTATAGGGTCATTTTCAAGTTCATACCCATCTTTAGGGACATTTACAAGTACATACTCAAAGTCATGGAAAACCTACAAATTTCTTCCTCCGTAACACAAACCGTTAATAACTCTATTAAATGCTGATGTGTTAACAAAGGCCCCATTTTTAATGACATGGAACTCTAGATGGACAAAAAAATAATAAAAAAATTCTTACACAAAAAGAGTTGACAATTACACCAGTCTTACTCATGGAAAATGTCCAATGGGTAAAATTAATAATAATCAATGGGCTATTAACAATTGATCATGGGATAAGAACTTTCATTCTAGAATCACCTTAATTATAGTTTAGCCACTCTAGTTGGCTAGTGATTGAAGCCTAATATTATATCAATGGGAAATTTGTGCACATAATATATTTCACATACGACTTTCTCTAAGTTTCGACAGTGACTAGCTAGCGTGCAGCAAAGATATGCATACCAAACCATTCTAGTACTAATAATATGTTTTATTAGCTAATGGGATACTTCACTTTCTAGCATTACTAGGTCAAGAAATATATCTTACCTAATAATAATTATAAAAATATTGGTGCTTACTTAGTTTTGACATTTTTAGAAACCGATGTTGACGCAAAACTTTGATTTAAGAAACCGATGTTGTTTCTGTAAAAGACATAGGGTTTTCCTCGATGCCTTTTACAACCCCTTTTAGCATCACCTTACGAGGCATTGGTATGTGATAGTAAAAGGCATTGGTTTTTCCCCGATGCCTATTAGCCTTTTTTGTAGTAGTGCTTATTGCTAAAATATGAATATGGGTTTTCAATATGTTCAGATTATTTATTCTTCTCCATAAGGAGGTATATATATAGGTTTACAGAGTGCTTTACAAGGAATAAGATACTATCAGGAATTAGGAAAGTATCTCCTAATTATACACAGATTTGTCAACTAAATGGAATGGGAAAGTAAATCCCTTAATTAATCAAGGACATAATTCTCCTTGATTAATTAGGAGACTCACGTCAACACTCCTCCTCAAGTTGGTGCATATACGTCACCAATGCCCAACTTGGTAAGTGAGTCATAAAACACTCTGCTACAAACAGCTTTGGTTAAGATATCAGCTAATTGATCTTCTGATCTTACGAATGGTAGGCGGATGATCTTCTTCTCAATTTTTTCTTTGATAAAATGTCTATCCACCTCAACATGTTTGGTTCGATCATGTTGAACTGGATTATGGGCAATATCAATCGCTGACTTGTTGTCACAATGCAACTCCATTGGCTTTCCTGGCTTGAAACCCAGTTCTGTCAAGAGTCTTCTGATCCATAGCAATTCACAAACTCCATGAGCCATTCCTCGATACTCTGCTTCTGCACTAGACCGAGAAACCACATTTTGTTTTTTACTCCGCCAAGTTACTAGATTACCTCCCACGAAGGTGAAGTAGCCTGAAGTAGAGCGTCTGTCAGTAATGGATCCAGCCCAATCAGCATCTGTATATCCCACAACTTCAAGATCTCTATTTTTTGAGAACATTAATCCTTTTCCAGGGGCTAACTTTAAATACCTTAAGATTCGATCAACTGCATTCCTATGAGACACACTGGGTGAATGCATAAACTGACTAACCACACTCACAGCATATGCAATATCTGGTCTTGTGTGGGCTAAATATATTAACCTTCCAACAAGGCGTTGGTACTGTTCCTTATTGGTTGGTTCTTGATCCATACCTTCACACAACTTGTGATTCATCTCAATTGGTGTGTCAGCAGGCTTACATCCAAGCAATCCTGTTTCAGCAAGTAGATCCAATACATATTTCCTCTGTGACAGAAATATACCATTTGCGGACCTTGCTACTTCAATTCCAAGAAAGTACTTCAGATCACCTAAATCCTTCATCTCAAATTCCTGAGACAAATACTTCTGTAGTTTCAATTGCTCTCCTGTGTCGTTTCCAGTCACAACTATGTCATCCACATAAACAATCAGTGCAGTAAGTTTCTTTCCATCACGCTTCAGGAACAAAGTGTGATCCGCATTACTCTGTGTATATCCAAAAAACTTCATGGATTTAGTGAATCTACCAAACCATGCCCTGGGAGACTGCTTTAACCCATACAATGACTTTTTGAGCTTGCAAACTTGATTCCCTTTGTCATGAGTGAAGTTACATCTTGGTGGTAAGTCCATATATACTTCTTCTTCCAGGTCTCCATGTAAGAATGCATTTTTTACATCAAACTGATGTAATGGCCAATCGAGATTTGCTGCTAGAGACAGGAGGATTCTGATAGTTTTGATCTTGGCTACTGGGGCAAAGGTTTCTTGGTAGTCTATCCCATATCTCTGTGTGTATCCCTTTGCCACCAATCTAGCTTTATATCTTTCAACAGATCCATCTGCCTTGAGTTTCACAGTATAGATCCATCTGCATCCCACTGTCTTCTTTCCATGAGGTAATGGCACGAGTTCCCATGTGCCATTCTTCTGGAGAGCTCGCATTTCTTCATTCATGGCTTCTTTCCATTTTTGATCTTCTAGTGCTTCAGTTACACTGTTGGGAACAGGTATTTCGGCTAACTGCTTCACAAAGTGTACCCGTGACTCAGATACTCTGGTGAGAGATACATAATTGTTGATGGGATACTTCCCCTTTGCATTAATATCTGCTTCGTAGTGTACTGGGGGTTTACCACGATTCTTCCTTTTTGGAATCTGATATGTAGGCTCTGCGCCTTCTGAAATGCAATCAGTTATTTCATTAATGTTATCAGTTTCAAGTAGAGAAGTTACCTGAATGACGTCCTCAGCAGATGATTGGTGTGGTACTGGAGCTGAAGAATTTTCCGGAGCGGGCATAAACTCTTCAATTCTCTCCTCCTGAGTGTGATGGCTGGGATCGGACTGAAGCGGAACAATTTCAGCAAAAACTGGGGGGAGCGACCGGTCGTCAGGGTCAGGCGACCGGTCGTTTTCAGGCAGAGTCGTGGGCGACCGGTCGTTTTCATCTGGCGACCGGTCGCTTTCAGGCAGAGTCGTTTGCGACCGGTCGTTTTCATCTGGCGACCGGTCGTTTTCGTCGGGCGACCGGTCGCTATAGATCGACGACCGGTCGTTCTGAGTCTGGAACGAATCTGGAAAAATGGCTGGAGTAAAAAATTCAGAAATGTGAGAAGGATCCTCCGGGGCATCCAAAAAATAGCTCTCCTGTTCCCGGAACGCAACATCCATTGAAGTATATACTTTCTGACTCGGCGGATGATAACACCGGTAACCTTTCTGATGAGGTGCATACCCAATGAACACACACTTGTCGGCACGGGGATCTAATTTGCCGCGTTGGTGATCATGTAAGTGGACAAAGACCACACAACCAAATATGCGGGCTTCCAGGTTTTGGGTGGGAGGTATTTGGCTATGGTGTTGGAGTGTTTGAAGGGGGGTTCGGAATTGGAGGATACTAGAGGGAATCCGATTGATAAGGTAAGCCGCAGAAAGGACGGCTTCGCCCCAAAAAGACCGAGGCATATTTGCACCAAAGAGGGATGCACGAACTACTTCCAGTAAGTGTCGATTCTTTCGTTCAGCCACACCATTCTGTTGAGGAGTGGACGGGCATGAGCGTTGATGGATGATACCGTGAGCTTGGAAGAACTCATTAAGATCATGGTTGAGAAATTCCCCGCCATTGTCAGACCGAAGAACCTGAATTCGGGTATGAAATTGTGTCTCCACCATGTGATAAAACTGTTGAAACTTGGAACTGACTTCCCCTTTAGTTTTGAGAAGGGAAACCCAGGTCATGCGTGTGCAATCATCAATGAACGTGACAAACCATCTAGCTCCCCCGGGAGTGGTAATTTTAGAAGGGCCCCAAACATCAGAATGAACAAGGGAAAAAGGAATTAAACTTTTATTGGAACTTAAGGGAAAGGGAACACGATGGCTCTTGGCCAGTTCACAAATGTCACACTTAAAACTAGAACTCTCTAAATCTGAAAATAATGAAGGAAATAGCTTCTGTAAATATCCAAACGAAGCATGTCCAAGACGGCGATGCCATAACCATACTTCGGAAGTTTTCTTCTCAACACTCGTCCCCCCAATTTTGTAAGCTTGACTGAGGCTGGCTTCACTGTCAGATGCCAGGTCTAAATAGTAGAGTTTGCCCCTCCTAGTACCACAACCAATCATCTTGCTGCTGAGAATGTCCTGAAAAACACAATGAGTAGGCCAAAAGGTTACAGTGCAATTCAAAGCCGTAGTAATTTGGGCAACAGACAAGAGATTATGATGTAAGGATGGAACAATCAACACAGAATCCAAAGTGAGGGAGTCAGAGAGAGAGAGGGAACCCTCCCCAATCACCGGGGAGGGGGTACCATTGGCATTAGACACCACCGATTGAGAAGGCGGTGTATGAAAAATAATTTGTCCCGGATCAAAGGTCATGTGATCAGTGGCTCCGGTGTCAATGACCCATGTGTGTTTCTTTGAGGAACTATGCAAAACATAACCTTGGGTACCTGATGTGGCTACAGAGGCAGAGGCAGGAGCCGGTGCAGGTGGAGCAACAGGACGGACAGGATCCGTGACGGAAGATGTGTGAAGGGAGGTGCTCCTATTCTTGCGAGGAGCTTTGGAGTGGTCCCACCAATCCGGGTACCCAATTAGTTCATAACAGCGAGCACGATTATGTTTGTTCCCACCACAATGAGTGCATTTGGTTTCTGGACGAGAGCTTGTGTTCTGAGTCTGAGAAGCGCCACCGGTAGAGGGTGGAGGGCCCCTCGGACGTTGAGTGGCCAGAACCGCAGTGTCTGGAGTACTGGCCATGATCAGTCGTTGTTGAGCTTCGCGACGTACATATGCAAAAGTTTGGTCAAGATCCAATTTGGGGTCTTTGCGCAGGATCTCCCCCTGGACTTGATCAAACTGAGGATCGAGCCCGGCAAGGAAAAGGTGAACACGAAGACGATCCAGTTCAGTCTGGCGCTCAGTGATGTCGGCGTCACAGTGCATGCGATTCGGGGTGCGATGATCAATCTCCTGAAAGATGGTCTGCAGTTGGCTGTAGTATTTGTGGACGGGAGCACCATTCTGTTTAATGGTGAACGCCCGTTTATTGAGATCAAACAGAAAAGTTTCATCCCCCCCATCAAAGTAGGTTTTCTTCACGGCATCCCAGATTTCCTTGGCGGTACTAAAACGGATGAACCGACCCATTAAGTCTGGAGACATGGAGTCGATGAGCCACCCTTTGACCCGAAAGTTCGCCGTACACCATTGGTTGTAAGTGGAGGAGGACTTAGGGGGCTGCGGAGTGTCGCCGGTGAGGTACCCCAATTTTTCGCGACTAGCAATACGTAACTCCATGACCTGAGACCATAAGGCATAATTGGTCTCGGTCAAGGTGATGCCGGTAGGAAACGGAGCGTTGTCATTCTGAATAGTAACAATTTGGGGGGATGAGGAAGTGGATTCGGTGGTTTGGGAAACGATATCTATGGCAGCGGAAGGAAAAGAGGTAGGGTTTCGGGGTGTGTTTAGGGTTTTAGGGATTCAGGGGTCAGAGTTTCAGGATTCAGGGTTCCGGGATTCAGGATTCAGGATTCAGGGATTCAGAGTGTTTGAGGGTTTCGGGGTGTGTTTGGGGTTTCGGGATTCAGGATTCAGAGTTTCAGGATTCAGGGTTTCGGGATTCAGGGTTTCGGGATTCAGGATTCAGGATTCAGGATTCAGGGATTCAGGATACGAGGGATTCAGGGATTCAGGATTCAGAGTTTCAGGATTCAGGGTTTCGGGATTCAAGATTCAGGATTCAGGATTCAGGGATTCAGGATACGAGGATACGGGTTCGAGAAATTCAATACGAGGATTTAGAGACAACCTAGGATCGATTGCTCTGATACCATGCTAAAATATGAATATGGGTTTTCAATATGTTCAGATTATTTATTCTTGTCCATAAGGAGGTATATATATAGGTTTACAGAGTGCTTTACAAGGAATAAGATACTATCAGGAATTAGGAAAGTATCTCCTAATTATACACAGATTTGTCAACTAAATGGAATGGGAAAGTAAATCCCTTAATTAATCAAGGAAATAATTCTCCTTGATTAATTAGGAGACTCACGTCAACACTTATGACTCTCTCTCCCTCCCTTGCCAAAAACAAAATAATAATAATAATAATAACACATTGTCTTTTGGTAAAAAGAAAAAGAAAAATACTTTTATTATCTAGTCAATAATCAATAATCAATTATTTTACAAGCCTTCCACATCAAGCCCAAATTTTCCACAGGGCAAGCCAGATTGGTCATACTCACAGCTAGAGCATGGCATCATTGACATGGACAAGTACGTCCACGACGACCAAGTCAAAGTCAAAAGGCCTAGCATGAGTCAGGTGGTGGTGGATTTGAAGGAGTGTTTGGCAACAGAGTATGCTCGAACGAAACATAGCCGTGTAGGTGAATTTGAAAATCCGAATGAGTTAATGCCTGACAATTCGATTGCTAGGCTAACCCCCTCTGTCAGGTAGTTCTAGTACTAGTACATGACGCTGCGTTGTTGTAGCTTATCCAGTTATATATAGTACCATGAAAAGAAGCATGAATTTAGGCTCTTGTTTTGGCTCTGTTCTAGACTTCTAGTATTGATTTAAGTTTCTTCTCATCACTGATGTTAGGCTTCAGCTCCCCAAGTTTGTAATCTTCCATTTTTCTTGCATGTTGTTAAAGTCCACATGAATTTGGGATTTGGCCTCTTCTTTTAGGTCTGTTCTTGTATTAAACTTAAGGTCATATTCCCATATATACTAGTCCCCATCTCCAAAGTTTGTAGTTTCAACTTTCTTGCTTAGTGTGTTCACATTTTCTTGTTTTAATTTCTTGTGTTTATTTTTTCTCGGAAAGTTCAACGGTGCGAGGGAAATTAACTTTATTAAAAACTAAAATGATGTAGGGGACTTGATATTTGATGTTAGGGCTCGTCAATGGGCCGGGCCGGGCTAGCCCGACCCAAATTTAATGAACCTGGGTTGGGTCGAGCCGGACTTTAAAGAGGAGAGAGAAAATATCAAGCCGAGCCTGGCCGGGCTTGTTTAGAAAATTCAAAGCCCAAGCCCGACCCATGGGCCAGGCTTGAGAAAGCCCATCGGATCGGGTCGGGCCGGGCCAAAATGGGCCTACTTCAATCGAAAAAATCATAAACTTAATTATAAGGACATTTTAATCCAAATTTGAGATTAAACTCACTTAATTCCAATATTTTCACATCAAACCAAATTCATAAAACACCCAATAAAGTCACACAACTCAATAAGATTTTCCACAAAAATAATATAACCAAGTATTATTTTTGAGGTTATTACATAATTAGACTGTAATACGTTTTAAGAAATAATTTTAAATTTTAAAAATAATAAGTATCAAAAAAATATTTTTTTTAAAGGATGGTATGAATAAATATGCAAATGTTTGGTGATGTGTTCAAGAAAAGCATGATTATATTTGGTGGTACGATTATGTTTCATGATATGATTATATTTGGTGATGTGATATGTTGTACTAATAATAATAAAAAAATAATAATAATAAAATTCTTTACTTTTTAAAAATTAAAGACAAAATATTTTATTTAATTTCATAAAATATGAAATTACAATTTTGCCTCGATGTAGGGGTAATTTGATCACTTTTTAATCCGGAAAGATTTTGGGAAAATGAGTGGTACAATTACGTAGATTGTACTGAGATGAGTCTGTAAACACGTAGTGGGCTCGAATCGAAGTTGTAACGAAAAAGTTACGATCAAAACAAGTTCAGTGGCAAAACCGTATTTTTTGGCCGTCCACCTCCGACCACAAGGCCGGTACCAAAAGGACCAACCATGACTTGACTTGGCTTAGCAACCCAATTTGAATGATGCTCATAATCATAACTGTGGACCAACCATGACTTGACTTGGCTCTAGCTTCCACGCTAGTTGGTAACTTATGCACAGAAAAGAAAATTCTACCAATAACCAAAAGAAATTACAAACAAGTGTTTACACCACTTGAAAAATGGACTTTGAGACATGAGACAAAAAGCGTAGGCTTGACTTATGTTATTTTTATATATAAAATGATATCCATTCAACACAAAATACTTAAGTTTGTGTCTCTGCCATGTCGTGGACGTCCAAGCAACTCCTCTTTCTGGTTGCTGGTTTCGCTCTTAATCTGATGCTGCTTGTTCATTCCCAAGATGATCAATCAGGTAAATATATCAGCAGCAAGAAAAAATAAATCATTAATTTTGGTAGCATAGTATATAGCTAAGATATATACCTCTCTTTCTTACATATGTGTGTTTATATATATCTCAGGATTATTCATTAGCATAGATTGTGGCCTCCATGCAAATTCAAGTTATAATGAAACGGACACTGGCATTAAATACATTTCCGATGCAACCTTCATAGACACCGGTGAAAGTCAATCCACATTGCCTAGTTACAGAAATGAGTATCAAGACCCATACGGGTCTGTTAGGAGCTTCCCTGAAGGAGCCAGAAATTGCTACAAGATAAATGTTACACGCGGCAACAAATATTTGATCCGAGCACGTTTCTTATATGGGAATTATGATGCCCGAGATCAGATACCAGAATTTGAACTGCACCTTGGACCTAATTTGTGGGATACTGTTAGCCTTGAAACCTCCGTATCCAAGAACAAAGAGCTCATATATGTCCCACTCCGAAACTATATACATGTTTGTTTGGTGAACACAGACTCTGGGGTTCCATTTATATCTGCTATAGAACTCAGGCCTTTACCTAATGAATCTTATCAAACGAAAACGGGGTCATTGGCACTTGTCTCCCGATATGACACGGGCCGAACACCTGATGATAGGACAACATACGGGTGAGTGGTCTCCTAGCTAGCTATGAGTTATGTGTGTGTGTGTGTGTTTGCAATCCTTGAAACTTTTAGTTTTGATTATATTCTGATGGAAAATTGGCTTTAATTAGGTATCCAGATGATATTCTTGATCGATTCTGGTATGCCTATGATGACCTCGATGATTGGACACAATTAAACACCTTATCCACCATCAACTCTGAATCTGACGACACGTACCAACTACCATCTGTTGTTATGACTACTGCTTCAACGACAAAAAATCCAAGTGATTCCTTGAGTATTGTTTTATCGTTGCCTGACAAAGATGCTGAATATTACAGTTACCTGCACTTTGCAGAAGTTGAAAAACTCAACCAATCTAGATTTCAATACATTTTTGGGGACGTAGCCGGCAATTATGGGCCATTTGCTCCTCAATACTTGTCAACAGATACCATTTCCGACACTAACGCTTGGAGCAGTAAACATTTTAATATTTCAATTACCAGGGCTGAGAACTCTACCCTTCCACCTATCCTCAATGCTTTCGAGATTTATATGGTTAAACACTTCGAAGAAGCAGAAACAAACCAAGAAGATGGTAACCACTAACTAATTAGTTCTTCCTTACACAAGTGGCTTCCTCTCGTTTAGTAACTTACCAGTATGGAAGTATACATATGAATTATTCTGATGAAATCTTCCGTTTGTGTGTGAAAATATTAGTTGACGCAATCTCATACACCAAGTCAACTTATAAAATTAAAAGAAATTGGCAAGGAGATCCATGTGCCCCTCAACGTTACGTTTGGCAAGGACTGAAGTGTAACTATCAAAAATCTGAGTCACCAAGAATCATATCCTTGTAAGTATATATATATGACCTCAAACAAACTTCTCCTGATATTTGAGTTAATTATACCTCATCATGTCTTAGTTATTGAATCTACAAAAAATACAATCAGGGACTTGTCCTCGAGTGGCTTAACAGGGGAGATAGCTGCTTCTATATCCAATCTCATAATGATACAGTCTTTGTAAGTGGTCTTACTGCATTTGCTAATGTAATGAGAAGGTAGACAATTCCGTTTAATGTAAATGAGTTGAGCTGCTCATGATTTCAGGGATCTATCAAACAACAACTTAACAGGACCAATTCCAGAATTTTTGTCTAAATTCCAGAATTTGACTGTCCTGTAAGTTATTTGGTTATATGTCTAAAGTACTGTAAATGCTTAATTTGTTATAATGCACCATGATAGATTTTATCTTTGCAGAAACTTGGAGAAAAACAACTTCGCAGGCTCGGTTCCTGTAGGACTGATTGAAAGAAAGAAAAATGGTTTACTATCACTAAGGTAAGCCTTTCTTAGTAAATCAAGCCCTTCAAATTCAGTGTTTGGCTCACCCTAAAATTGAGTCTTTTCTATTTTAATTTGGACAAACTACAAAAGACCCCTCAAACTAGAGTTTTTATCAATAATAACCAAAATTTATACCCCAATTTCATAAATGTCAGTTTTTATAAAAACTTTCAAATATAGCCAAAAACCCACTTAAATTGACACAAATACCCTCAAAATTAAACCAAATAACAATGAACTTACAAACCAAATAACTCACAACTAGTTACGGCTATGAACCCTAAACTCAACTCAAAAACTCAAAACCCCAATTTTATTTCAAGTTTGATGGACTTCACAAATTCAATTGCTCTTCTTTCTTCTCACTCTAAAACTAAAAAACCATATTTTTCCAATCCTTGATTAAATCTGATGTTGAGCTTCTTTGTAGTGGTGTTGAATAAAATGCTTATGCCTTGTCGTATTTGATTTTTCCTTTTAATTTCAAACTAAATTAATATAATAATATTTCCATTGCACTCTTAAATTAAATAAAATGACTCTGCGTTTGTATTCTTTTGGAACAGAAAAACCAACATAAGGCAAATATTGTTGCGATTTTGCTGTGTTTCGCTTGATATGGGTTCCATTGTTTTTGGTTGAAGGTTTTTTATTCTTAGAAAGGGGAAGTTTTAGATATACAAAAGTCGAGCAAAAACAAAACGGGATTTTGACTTTCTTCATGGTCAATCTTTGGGGTTCTATGTTTGTGTTTGTGGTGATGATTAAGAAGCAGCAGAATTGGGACTTTAGTCTTCGTTTATGGAAAAAAATTCCTCTTTTTGTTTTGTTGTTTTAGTAATATAGATAATGTGAAGAGGTTGGTTTTATGGGTAATTATGTTTTAATTTTGAGGGTATTTGTGTCAATTTAAGTGGGTTTTTGGCTATATTTGAAAGTTTTTATAAAAACTGACATTTAAGAAATTGGGGTATAAATTTTGGCTATTATTGATAAAAACTCCTCAAATTATAGGGTTATTTTCAAGTTCATATACCCACATTTGGGGACATTTACAAGTATTCATAGTCAAAGTCACGGAGAAGACCTCCCAAGCTGTTTGGTTGCCATAGAGGGGGTTTGAATGGGGTGGGGTTTGGATCAGGGTGGCTTCAATGGTGGTTGGAAGGGGTGGGTTGCTGATGGCCGCGCTTGGGTAGGAGGAAAGGAGATTTTTTTTTTTCTTTTTCTTTTTTCTTTGTAATATTTAAAAAGTAGAGAATTTTTTTATTATTTGTTTGTCCATCTGGAGTTCCATGTCATTAAAAATGGGGACTATGTTTGACACATCAGCATTTAATAGACTTATTAACGGTTTGTGTAACGAAGGGGGAAATTTGTAGGTTTTCCGTGACTTTGAGTATGTACTTGTAAATGTCCCCAAAGGTGGGTATAAACCTGAAAATGACCCTATAGTTGGGGGTGTCTTTTGTAGTTTGTCCAATTTTCTATTAACATACCATAAGTGTTTTCTATTTTAATTTTCAAATATCCTTAGAATCCAAAGTTATATAATTATAAGGTATTTCCTTAGAATCTGATTTTTGAGAGTTATACAACATCTATATTTTATAAAATCAGTGATTAGAATTTATCAAAATCTAACTGAAGTTTCCAACCATTTGATCTCAGTTTGTGCGATAATCCACATCTATCTCCGCATGATTCTTGCAAATTAAAGAAGAAGCACAATTTCATTATTCCCATCGTAGTGCCAACCGCTGGAATTTCCATCCTCTTGTTAGTTGTAGCTATCTGGTGGTGGAGCCTCAAAAGGAATAGGCAAGAGGGTAAGACTTCCAATATTTGTTAAAGTAATTTCTTTCGGCGATAAATGATGAAGACTGAAGGTTTTGGTTGTATAAGATACTTGCTCATTAAACTTGTCATGTTTTTAGGAGGAGATGTCATAGATGAAAAAGCCCGCCCTCACGGGTCATTTGAATCAACAAAGCGACAGTTTACGTATTCTGAGATACTAAAGATGACCAACAACTTTGAGAGGGTTCTTGGCGAAGGTGGATTTGGAACGGTTTATCATGGCTACATGGAACATACTCAAGTAGCTATAAAGATGCTTTCAGCGTCATCTCTTCAAGGGTTCCAACAATTTTGTGCAGAGGCAATGTTTGTCAAATCAAATAAACTAACACAATGTCTTGAGTTCAATCTTATGTAATGAATTGACATGTGTTTATTTGTGGCCTCTTAAACTGCAGGTTAATCTTCTTATGAGAGTTCATCATAAAAACTTGACAAGCCTTGTTGGATATTGCAATGACGAAACCAACATAGGGCTTGTCTACGAGTATATGGCCAATGGGAACTTATTGAACCATCTTTCAGGTTTGACTGCAAGTAGTACTTCCAAATTTTTGGGAACTCTGTAACTTAATTCTTGCACCACCATATGATTGGAGCTCCTTTGTTCTTCTGTTCTTCTTATGGATGCAGATAGCAGATCAAGTATCTTGACTTGGGAAGATAGACTTCGAATAGCAACAGATGCTGCACAAGGTCTGCAACTAATAAAATGATTTTCATGATCCTTTTTTTAGCAAGAATCTCTTTTATTTGTTTGAAGTTTTGTGTGATCGATGTAAGAATTTTAAAATGCAGGATTGGAGTATCTGCATTGTGGTTGTAAGCCGCCTATAATGCACAGAGATGTGAAATCAACAAACATTTTGCTGAATGAAAATTTCCAAGCCAAAATATCTGATTTTGGACTCTCTAGAAATTTCCCTACAAATGATGGAACTAGTGCATCCAGCCTTCTTGCTGGCACTCCTGGTTACCTTGATCCTGAGTAAGTATTTCACACTTTTAATTTTCCCATTATCATCTTTACTAGTACTTAAATTCACAACAAGTCTTGAAAGCAAACACAAATTAACTAAAACAGCAAGAAGAATTAGGAAAGAAAAAATAAGTGGACATTTTAGCAAAGTCCTTTGCATCAGAAAATGTGATCTGATGAGTTCCATGTATGGTTTGGCTTGCAGGTTCTACCTATCAAACAGGTTAAATGAGAAAAGTGACGTTTATAGCTTTGGGGTTGTGCTGTTGGAGATTATCACAAGCAGACCGGTTTTAACAAGGACGCAAGAGAGACTTCACATAAGTCAATGGGTTGGTTTCATGCTTGCAAATGGAGACATTAACAGCATCGTCGATCCAAGGTTAGAGGGAAATTTCAATACCAACTCCGTCTGGAAAGCTGTGGAAATAGCAATGGCATGTGTATCCATAAATGCCATCAAGAGGCCAAGCATGAGCCAAGTAGTGGTGGATTTGAAGGAGTGTTTGGCAACAGAATGTGGTCGAACAAATCATAGCCGTGTAACTGAATTCAATAATTCCAATGAGTCAATGACTGACAATTCGATGGTTAGGCTAACTCCCTCCGTGAGGTAGTACTGGTACTAGTACATAATGCTTCTGCTTGAGTTCCATTGTGCCTTTTGTAGCTAATCATGAAAAGAAGCATGAATTTGGGCTCTTGTTTTGGCTCTGTCCTAGACTTCTAGTATTGATTTAAGTTCTTCTCATCACAGATGTTAGGCTTCATCTCCCAAGTTTGTAATCTTCCATTTTTCTTGGATGTTGTTCAAGTCCATGAATTTGGCCTCTTGTTTGAACTCTATTCTTGTATTAACTCAAGGTCATATTACCATAAATATTAGGCCCCGTCTCCAAAGTTTTCAATTTTCCTGCGTATTGTTATGTTGACATTCTCTTGTTTTAAATTTTTTTTTTTTGGGGTAAAGTTCGATGGTAGGAGGGAAACTTAATTAAAAACTAGAAAGAAGTAGGAATCTTATTATGTGATTCCAATCGCAACTATATATATATATCCTCAATCAAGACTTTATGAATAATGTCTAGCGGCATTTCAAACCACTCATAAACATGAGTACATAATAGACCACAAGTACAACCAAACCCCCCTACCCCCCCTCAGAAAAAAAAACACAAATCAGTGGAAATAAAAATGGAAGCCAATTAATTAGCAAACAACCAGACAATACAAAATTGTGAGAAGTAGAGTTGTTTTCTAACACCAACCAGTGATGTTATCTTTGCCTCTTTTTCTCTGTTTTAAAGACCTCTGGTTTTTGGGGTGAAACCAAAAAAAAGTTGCTAGTGTCGTTCCAGCCAAATTGGCCACAGAAAAACCACATTGAAAGAAGGAGGAAGAAGAAAATTGGTGGAGAGCAAAGCCGGTTCATTTATTTTGAGCTATCAGATGAGAGGAAAAAGAAGAAAAGAACATAAAAAGGAGAGAAACAGAGAGGAGAGAAGGAAATAAGGAGGAGTATACTGGAAGCTTGGGAGCTGCAGCCCGCATGAGACATGGAGTAATGGGACTTACAAAAGGAATGCGATTTTCCTTATTTTTTTTTGGTGAAAACCAAGGTATCCCTCGTGCGATTGCGGGGACTAACCCTCGAGGTACTGTTGGGCGCAAAGCGGGGACCTCTCCCAACAAAGTCTACTCTATTCGCAAGCGCCTAGAATCGAACCTAGGACCTCTTGTTTAAAGGATCCAAGCCCCTTCCACTTGGACCAACTCCTGTTGGTCGATTTTCCTTATTTTAATCCTTGTGTCAGTCATGAATTTTTTTTTAACAAATCTTTTTTGTCCGGTCTTGTTCCTTGGGTGATTAGACAAAAAACAATGTAATATGATTGGCTAAGTTGTGGGCTAATATTTATTTGTAGTGCATTTGTGAACACATTTAAGCCTACGATGAAAATCAGCACTAGGCCAGGGCCCAGCCAAGCCCCTCTTTAGTTCCGCCCTTGGTTTTAACCGCAATGGTCCTTGTTTTATACCTGAATTTCATTTGGGTGCAATATTTTATTTTTTGTGGTTATGTAATCCTTATACTTCCAATAGTTCATTTGTGTGGCAATTTCGTTTTTCCGCCAATTCTGTTTACTTTCGTCAATGTTAGGGGTAAATCAAACATTTTACTTCTAGTATATATGGTAAATCAAATATTTCAAAATCATAGCATGGCCCTTATCAATGTTGATATACAATATACATTCAAATGATATACCTTATCAAAATTCAGTCTAACAACATGGTTTCAATAAAAAAGAAAACAATCTTATCAAAATTCATTCAAATGATATACCTTATCAATAATGAAGTCCACAAAATAATTTAAAATAATTAATTACTATTTATTATTTGATTTATGAAATTAGTAAAATATTTAAATACTAATTATACATTAAATAAATAATAATTAAATTAATTAAAAAAGAAAACCATTTTGTGCAGTATAGCCGCGCGGCTATACTTTCTAACTATTCGAATATAATTATCGAGTATAGCCGCACGGCTATACTGTTCAAATATTCGTATATTATTAATTTAAATATTCATACGTTATAACAGTAAAGCCGCGCGGCTATACATTTAAAATATTCAAACATATAGCGTATACTATTTAAATATTAATATATTATAAAAGTATAGATGCGCTGCTATACTTCTAAAACATTGGAGTATACTTAATATAAGCTATACTTTTAAAATATTCAACTCCACAAAAGCCAGCAATCCATCATTACTGCAGATTCAAAAGTTGTCCATTACAATTTTTTTCCAATAAAGCAAATGGAAAAAAAAGGAGGAATTGTAACTCCTATAATAATAATAGGACAATGGTCGATAATGAAGAAGATGAACCAAATTAATATTTGGATCAATAAGCAAAAGAAAGAGATCACATAACCAATAGTTCTTCTCTAGAGCATCTCCAGCAAACTCCCTGTCCTCTTATCCTTAGCTACTTTGGCTAAAAATAAGGAAAATCCTCCTTCCAACAGTCCCTACTTGGCTCTCTATTTTGGAAAACCAACTTTTGGCTCTCTACATCTAGCAAGGAGGAGAGAGAAATGGAGGCTCGCCAAATTGAAGAAAAAGAGAAAGAGAGAGAAAAAGGGGGAGACAGATAGAGACATTTGGGAGGTTGGTGGGGTTGGGTTTCTACTTTTCTTTTTAATATATTTGATTTGCAAGAGAAAGAGAAAATAATAATAATAAAATATTTTAGATTAGCCGAAATAGAGAACATTGCTGGGGGAAACACCTTTTAAGTGGTTTGTTATAATAGCTTTCTATCTATTTTAGCTAGAATTGGCTCACTCCGCATTGTATTTCACCAATCCAAACCGTTTATGTTTTAAATAATCATTCAAAGATCATCTCTACAAAAAATACTTGAATCCGATATCGTTTGACCACTCAATTGTGTTATTGAAATTTTAGTACTTTCTTAAAGCACCGTGTTCATTGATTTTGTATGATACAATTGGATGTCGAAGCAGTTTCCGATTTGTCTAATTTTTCGCAAGGATGATCTTTGAATGTAAACTTAAAAAATAGATGGTTTGAATCATCGGAAAAAAAATATTCGTAGAATTTAGGGTATACCTCAAATAAAATTATTTGAAGGATCCCTTAATGGAAGGGGACTATATGTTTATCGTAATAAAAGTATTCTGTTTATCATGACCAATGACCACGAGATCATCAGCCACCAAAGCTGTTCTAGACTGCAAATATTGGTTTAAGCTCTTCGCCTCACACTTGCACATTGTTATTTTCACATGAGTTTGGCCTCTTGTTTTAGCTCTGTTCTATTATTGGTCTAAGGTCAGACCAAGTTTGTAATTTCAACTTTCTTGCGTACAAAAATGAAATAAAATATATTTACCACTCGGTCATATTCATGTGTAAGTCTTCCTCCTTATTTTACAAGCCTTCCGTAGACCCACAGTCCTTCAAAAGCAGGCAAAATTTTCCACACAAGTCAAAGCGAATTGGTCATAAATTAACTACAGAACATACGCACGAGAGCTGCACATACAAACGACCCAAGTCAAATAAACCCCTGCTCTGGGCTAAAGACTACGCAGATTTATGTTCCCCAATAAAATATTATTAATGAATTTTCGTACTAGTTTCCCATTTCACAATTACTGAACCTCATTTTACTCAAATCTGAAAGTTCCCTTCATCGTGGTTATCACTTATTCAATTATTTAAAAAGAAATAATTGAAGAGCATTAGTTTTATGAGAAATATGAAAATATTGTAACAGAAAAGACAATTGCACAAAACACGTACACAATTCTTCATTAATTTGTTTTTCTTTATCAAAGATAGGTATGAACGGTAGACTTGCATGTTGCGGAAAATATTTCGCATTCGACTTTAACCTTAAAATGTCATTCAACTTTAGACTTTGAATAGCAATTCTGATTGTATAAAATGACAACAAATATTAATCTGGTTTCCCAAAGTTGAAGGATGTCGCAAACATTCAAGCCATTCCGCCTTCCATTGCTTGGTGGCTTTGCTCTTATGCTCCTCCTAGTTCATGCCCAGGATGATCAATCAGGTATGTTCAAAACACATTTTTGGTAACATATGTATATAGCATCATCTTATATAAAATCCGTGTCTTCTGTCTCAGGATTCATTAGCATAGACTGCGGCCTTGCCGGAAATTCCAGCTATGCTGAAAAGACAACGGGCATTAAATACATTGCAGACGAAACCTTCATAGACACCGGTGAAAGAAAATCCGTGTTGCCGGAATACAGAAATAGGTATCAACAGCCCTACACGTCACTTAGGAGCTTCCCTGAAGGAAACAGAAACTGCTACGAGATCAATGTTACTGATGGCCACAAGTATTTAATCAGATCAAGTTTCGTATATGGGAATTATGATGGCCAAAATAAAGTTCCTGAATTCGATCTGCATCTTGGAGCTAACTTATGGAGCTCGGTGAAGTTGGAGAGTGCATCTGCTATCACACACAAGGAGCTCATACATGTCCCTGGCCGAAACTACATACATGTTTGTCTGGTAAACACAGGCTCCGGGGTCCCATTTATATCAGCTCTAGAAATAAGGCCTTTATTGAATGGATCTTATATAACAGAAGGGGAATCCTTGGCACTTGACATGCGATTTGACACAACTCTAATTTAACTTCATATAGGTGAGTACATAGTACACGGGCTCGAGAGTATTTCTCTTCCCAATGTCGGAAGACGTCCTAATTTCAAATCGCCTGCCAACAATACTAATGAACTCAATGTGTCTTATTCTCTATGCAGGTTTCCATATGATGCTTTTGATCACATCTGGAATGGCTACTATGACAATGATTGGACACAATTAATTACCACATCCACCATAGACAATACCAATCCTTTCCAACCACCAGAAATTGTCCTGCGCACAGCTGCCACACCGAAAAATAAAAACGGTTCCTTGGAAATTCGGTGGCTGCCTTCTGATAATGTTACGGAATATTATGTTTACATGCACTTTTCAGAAGTTGAGAAACTCCCAGGCAACCAGTCTAGACAGATGTACATCAATAGGGATGGAAAACTCTTTGAAAAAAGTCTTGTTCTTCGTAATTATTACTTGAGCGTCGTAACTAGTCACAACACTAAAGCTCTCAGTAATGGAGGACAATATAATTTCTCAATCTTTAAGTTTGAGAACTCTACCCTTCCACCAATCCTCAATGCTATCGAGTTTTACATGGTAAAAGAATTCTCAGAATCAGAAACAAACCAAGCAGATGGTAAGTAATTCTTCCCTACATGAGCGAATTTTTTTGCTGTCAATTTAGTGCACATGTGTATGATTGATTTTGATGAGGATTTTCTGTTTGATTCCGAAAATATTTAAATTAGTTGACGCAATCAAAGACATCAAGTCAACTTATAAGATTAAAAAGAACTGGCAAGGAGATCCATGTGTCCCTCAAGCTTACTTGTGGGAAGGTCTAAACTGTAGCTATCGTGAAAATGAGTCCCCAAGAATCATATCCTTGTATGTATATCTTCAGTTTATATTTTTCATTTAAATTCCATGTTTCGATGAATTAAGTTACGGTATGTGCAATCCGCAGGGACTTGTCCTCAAGCGGACTGACAGGGGAGATAGCTACTTCTATATCCAATCTCGAAATGATACATACATTGTAAGTGCATATATATGCCTTCCTGTGTACTTGTGAAATGAGTTTACAAATTAATGGGAAGGTACACAGAATATGATCAGAATTTTATGTGGCACAATCAGTTTATTTTAACTGAGTAGAGCTGATTTCAGGGATTTATCAAACAACAACTTGATAGGACCAATTCCGAACTTCGTGTCTCAATTGCCAAACTTAAATGTCCTGTAAGTTTTTGTTACTTTTATATGGGGCAAAACTGCAAATCCTTGGTTACAAACTAAAGCAGGGTGATGGATATAGTGTTTAATTTACAATTGCAGAAACCTGGAGAAAAACAAGCTCACAGGCTCAGTTCCAATTAGACTAATTGACAGAAACAAGAGTGGTTTGCTCTCTTTAAGGTGTGCGTTGTAGAAAACCATGGCTGTAATATGTGTCTGTGTGTGTGTTTTGTTTTTGTTTGTTTGGCCTGCTTCAAATTTCCACCAGTTTTGTAACCAAATTCTGTTTTCATGAGAATTATAACATCAGCGTCTAATATTACAGAGGAGCTTATATTATTGGTACCTATTAGATTGATCAAAATTTAACTAATCAACCATCTTTATGTCAGTTTATGCGAAAATCCAAATCTATCTGGAGCTGTTTCTTGCAAAAGGTGTTGTGAAAATGGACAAACACTTTCACTCACTCCCCTAATGATCTTGTTGTTGATGGACTTTGTGACAAACACAATAATGGATGAATCACACACTCACACACTTTAGAAATCAACCAAGCACAAAGTGACACAAGAATTTATAGAGGTTCAGCAATTGCCTACATCCTCTTGGTGATCCCCTTGAGAAATTCACTAATGAAAGAATAAGTTACAACTTTGGTTTACAAAGAAACCCCCTTAGAACTCTATTCTCTCCCAAGCTCTCTTTTCTCTCTCACCCCTTGCTCAACACTTTGATGCACTTGTGAATGCTCTCTCACACTTGGTGTTTCCCTTCTTTGGTGTCTAGACTACTCAAGACTCAACCCAGCTCTCTCTTGAACTGATTGCCTTCTCTCTCTTCCTCCCTTGGTGAGATAACCTCCCTTTGAACACAATAGCTCCCAGCTACTTAACAACTTTGAGATTAACCACACTTTGTCTTGCATCTTCACTTTCTTTTGTAGGCAGACCTTTGGACTTAGTAGAGGGCTGCAATTACTCCTTCACGTTCTTGCTTTCAGCTACCAAACTAAACACAAGGCTAGGCAAACCAGAAAACAAGCCATAAAGCATGCACCCTTTGTCCCCTTGTCTCCCACCTAGAAAACCCTTTGGTACAAGACAACAAACATCATTTAAATGGTGTTCCAGCTTCTAAGGCACTTTGCCAAACTTCCTAGAACCCATAAAACTCTTGGAAGCTCGAGGGATTAGGTAGGGAACCAACACATGTGAAATGCACCTTGAAAAACGCATGGAAAAACGACACAGCACGTCTGGCGACCGGTCGCACGTTCCTGGCGACCGGTCGCATTGCAATCTGTCTGAAAGCGACTGGTCGCTTTCACCTTGCGACCGGTCGCTGGTCACGATTTCCAGCTTCTCCTCCAGACTTCGAATCTGCTTCAAAACGACCGGTCGCAAATACCCAGCGACCGGTCGCCTCCTCCTTCACTTGCATACTAAATGTGAGCCATTTTTCCAACAAAAGGAAGAAGAACGATTTTGTTATTCCATTACTAGGGTCAATCGTTGGAATTTCAGTCCTCTTATTATGTGCAGCAGCTGCTTGGTGGGGTTTCAAAAGGAAAAGACATGGTAGACTTCCATAAATTTATGGCTATATAGTTTTATACATAGGATGAAAGTTTACATCCTAAAATGCTAATGTGTAACCTTCTTCATTATGGCTCTATATGGCATTAGGAGTTGTTGCAGAAGCAAAAGACACCATTGGGACATCAGTGGAGTCAACAAAACGACAGTTTACATACTCTGAGATCATTAAGATCACAAACAACTTCAAGCGGATTGTTGGAAAAGGTGGATTTGGAAATGTTTATCATGGCTACATCAACGATACTCAACTAGCTATCAAGATGCTTTCGCCATCCTCAGTTCAAGGATTTCAACAATTTCTTGCGGAGGCATGTTTGGCTAAATAAATACAATATTATTGGGTTTGAGCTCAAATCATTTGTTAGAAACTAAGATATTCTTGTCTGTTCGATTACAGGTTGATCTTCTTGTGAGAGTTCATCACAAAAATTTGACAAGCCTGGTTGGATATTGCAATGATAAGACTGGGGTAGGGCTCGTCTACGAGTACATGTCCAGTGGGAACTTGCGTGCACATCTTTTTTCAGGTTTACCTGCACTTGAATTACATGTTCAGTAGCAAAATTTCACTGTTTCTCATATACTTCTAAACTTTAGGCTCTTTATTTGTTATGGATGCAGGTAGCAGCTCAAATATCTTGACTTGGAAAGACAGACTTCAAATAGCAATAGACGCAGCACAAGGTCTGAAACTAAAAGATTTGTAACAATATTTTTGTTAGCTGGCATCTCCTATTAATTTCTTTTCTTTTCTTTTCTTTTCTTCTAATTCATTTCTTGGGATGTGGTGTCTCAACTTGAAATGCAGGATTGGAGTATCTGCACTATGGCTGTAAGCCACCAATAATCCACAGGGATGTAAAATTAACAAATATTTTGCTGAATGAAAATTTCCAAGCCAAGCTATCTGATTTTGGACTATCCAGAACTTTCCCCTCTAATGATGACACTCATGTATCAACCGTCGTTGCTGGCACTCCCGGCTACCTTGACCCTGAGTAAGTAATTTTTTTTGATTTTTTGTTTTTAGTTTATCCATCCCTTAATTGGAGCATTCAAATCAAATATTAGAAACTAAAAAATGTGATGTTTGATTTGCAAATGGTTGTAACTTGTACATGAAGGTACAACCTGTTGTGAAAATGGACAAACACTTTCACTCACTCCCCTAATGATCTTGTTGTTGATGGACTTTGTGACACACACAAGGATGGATGAATCACACACACACACACTTGAGAAACCAACCAAGCACAAAGTGACACAAGTATTTTAGAGGTTCAGCAATTGCCTACATCCTCTTGGTGATCCCCTTGAGAAATTCACTAATGAAAGAATAAGTTACAACTTTGGTTTACAAAGAAACCCCCTTAGAACTCTATTCTCTCCCAAGCTCTCTTTTCTCTCTCACCCTTTGCTCAACACTTTGATGCACTTATGAACACTCTCTCACACTTGGTGTTTCCCTCTTTTGGTGTCTAGACACTCAAGACCCAACTCAGCTCTCTCTTGAACTGATTGCCCTCTCTCTCTTCCTCCCTTGGTGAGATAACCTCCCTTTGAACACAATAGCCCCCAGCTACTTGACAACTTTGAGATTAACCACACATGCTGTCTTGCTTCCTCTTCCCTTTAATACACAAGCCTTTGGACTTCAGAAGAGACTCCTTCTTTCCTCCCACGTTCTGCCCTTGGTTACCTAACATGGACCACAACTTGGGCAGACCAAAGGCTAGTCATTGATAGCTGCAACTTCAGCCACCCTATCTAGAGCTATAAGGTAGGTACTCTTTGAAACAAGTCAACAATCCTCATTCAATGGTGCTCCAGCTTTTCCAGCACCTTGCTAGACCTCCTAGAACCCATAACACACCTTAAAGGCCCGAGGGATTAGGTAGGGAACCAATACATGTGAAGGCCTCTTGAAAAACGCGTGGAAGAAAACAGCACAGCAGCCTGGCGACCGGTCGCACGTTCCTGGCGACCGGTCGCATTGCAATCTGTCTGAAAGAGACCGGTCGCTTGCACCTTGCGACCGGTCGCTTTTCGCGACTTCCAGCTTCTCCTCCAGGCTTCGAATCTGCTTCAAAACGACCGGTCGCAAATGCCCAGCGACCGGTCGCTTCCTCCTTCACTTGCATACTTAATGTGAGCCATTTTTCCAACAATCTCCACCTTGGCGAACTATTAATCATCCCATGGACCATTGTTGAAATCTAAAACCTCTTAAACCTCTTAGAAATCGTTCTAGTAATTTCCAAGAACTCCACCATGGCAATCAACCTCTTTGCCTCAATGCACCTTTGGTGGAAGATGCTCCTCTCAAGCATAGACTTGAGTAACCTGGACCTCTTGTGCATAAAAGAGTTCCCCCTTGCCAAATTCGTTGCTCCTTGTCATCTTGGAACCTTGAATCATGGACTTCCCTTGATATGCAAAACACATACCAAACCTTTGTTCACTAAATCCCCACTTAGCACTCCTTGCTCTTGGATTTAAGAACACCTTTCTTTTCATCTATGCACCTCTCCAACTTTCCCGGTTCATGCTCCCTCTAGCACTTCGAAACGTGGCTGGAACTTCTTGGTCCATCCATCCAAAACCTAGGGATGGTTTGATGGATTCCTTGGGCCCGGACCTTGCACTTGATGATGGCTCCACCTCAAGTAGAACCCCTTTGTGAGTTTGTTGTTGTTGCCCTCCTTCTTCAGCCCTTGTGTCAAGCTCCACCTCAAATGGAGACTCCCATGACCACCTTGGCAAGAAGTTTCCCTTCAACAACATTCTCCTCCTCATCCCTTGTCTTGACTTCACTTTCTGCACCTTTGAAATCAAGCACCCTTGATGATGAACTTGCATGCAAGAAAAAACTTGCTATGACTTCCTTTCCTCACATGTGTCAAACATCAACTTATTTGCACACACATGATATGAGCACCCGGAATCACAAAATCCAACTTGAAGCAGAACTTGAGCCCTTACCCGAAGAGCTAGCCATGACTTCCCCGTTACTCTCCTCCGTAACCGTCAAGACTTCATCACAAATGTCATCATCACATACATTTGCTGAACTTCCGGCTTTCTTCATCTTCTCCTTCCATACCGGACAATTTTGCTTCCAATGATCCATAGACCCACACTCGAAGCACCCTTCTTTGTCTTTGGACTTAGAATTCCTCCCGTTGCTTCTCTTGCCTTCACGCTTGCTTGAACGATTCCCTGCGAATAGACCCGTGTCTTGAGAGTTTTCCTCCGAACGTTGGGACATCCGGTGATGCGTCATCACATCTTGCACCACCTCCTCAAACTTCAAAGTACTCTTCCCAAACATAAGCGTTGTTCGGAAATGTTTATAAGACGGAGGCAAGGATGTTAGAAACATGAGTGCCTTATCCTCCGTATCATACAACACTTCCATCCTTTGCAAATCAGCAACACATCTATTGAAGCTGCTCAAATGCTCCATTAGATTACCTTCCTCCTCCATCCGAAGATTTAGGAGTTCTTCCTTGAGGAAGAGCTTGTTGGACAGCGACTTCCCTACAAACATCTCTTCGAGCTTCTCCCATGTTTGCTTCGCTGTGTCTTGCATCACATTGATGAGCACCTCATCGGTGATGTAGTTCTCGATGGCTCCTCTAGCCAACTCGTCTAGAACACCCCACTCCGCGTCTGTCATGGTTGCTGGCTTCTTCTCCTTGCCTCCCAAGACAACACTGAGATTTTGTTGTGTAAGGGCTGACTTCATCCTCCTTTGCCATAGTGTGAAGTTCTCCTTCCCTGTGAAAGGCTTCAACTCCACCTTCATGGTGACAGATTGTGGTTGCCTCTGCTGCAAAGAGCTACCTCCTTCTTCACCTTCCTTGTCACTTGCCATCTTCAACACACTAGAACTTGCTGCTCAAACTCAGCTCTGATACCACTTGTTGTGAAAATGGACAAACACTTTCACTCACTCCCCTAATGATCTTGTTGTTGATGGACTTTGTGACACACACAAGGATGGATGAATCACACACACACACACTTGAGAAACCAACCAAGCACAAAGTGACACAAGTATTTTAGAGGTTCAGCAATTGCCTACATCCTCTTGGTGATCCCCTTGAGAAATTCACTAATGAAAGAATAAGTTACAACTTTGGTTTACAAAGAAACCCCCTTAGAACTCTATTCTCTCCCAAGCTCTCTTTTCTCTCTCACCCTTTGCTCAACACTTTGATGCACTTATGAACACTCTCTCACACTTGGTGTTTCCCTCTTTTGGTGTCTAGACACTCAAGACCCAACTCAGCTCTCTCTTGAACTGATTGCCCTCTCTCTCTTCCTCCCTTGGTGAGATAACCTCCCTTTGAACACAATAGCCCCCAGCTACTTGACAACTTTGAGATTAACCACACATGCTGTCTTGCTTCCTCTTCCCTTTAATACACAAGCCTTTGGACTTCAGAAGAGACTCCTTCTTTCCTCCCACGTTCTGCCCTTGGTTACCTAACATGGACCACAACTTGGGCAGACCAAAGGCTAGTCATTGATAGCTGCAACTTCAGCCACCCTATCTAGAGCTATAAGGTAGGTACTCTTTGAAACAAGTCAACAATCCTCATTCAATGGTGCTCCAGCTTTTCCAGCACCTTGCTAGACCTCCTAGAACCCATAACACACCTTAAAGGCCCGAGGGATTAGGTAGGGAACCAATACATGTGAAGGCCTCTTGAAAAACGCGTGGAAGAAAACAGCACAGCAGCCTGGCGACCGGTCGCACGTTCCTGGCGACCGGTCGCATTGCAATCTGTCTGAAAGAGACCGGTCGCTTGCACCTTGCGACCGGTCGCTTTTCGCGACTTCCAGCTTCTCCTCCAGGCTTCGAATCTGCTTCAAAACGACCGGTCGCAAATACCCAGCGACCGGTCGCTTCCTCCTTCACTTGCATACTTAATGTGAGCCATTTTTCCAACACAACCTATCAAACAGGTTGAACGAGAAAAGTGATGTTTATAGCTTCGGGGTTGTGCTGTTGGAGATTATCTCCTGTCGACCTGTTTACTCATCAAGGGAACATGAAAGAATTCACATCAGTCGGTGGGTGAGCTCCATGCTTGCAGAAGGAGACATTTATGGCATTGTTGATCCGAGGTTGGAGAGACACTTCAACACGAACGCTGTATGGAAGGCTGTGGAGATAGCAATGGCATGTGTATCTCCAAATGCTATAAAAAGGCCAACCATGAGTCAGGTGGTGGTGGAACTAAAGGAGAGTTTGACAACAGAGATTGCTGGAACAAGGCAGAGCCATGAAACTGAGTTCACAAATTCCATTGAGTTAACAAATCCCTCGGTTAGGTAGTTGAACTATTGCTTAGCTAGATCAAATAATGGGAGTTGGGATGTATTAATTTCCTCCATTTTCTTTTTAGATCGATTCTTTTTTTATGCGTAAAATCAATAAGACCTAGCACATGTACTTCAAATCATGTAGCTCTTCTTCAACTAGTAATATGCATATGCCATTGGCATTAAAGTTAATGATCCTTTTGTCAAACTTAATGTGCTATTTGTTGTATTAATATGTAATAACTAATTGTATTAAACTTAATGTGATAGAAAACATCTATATGCTCTATTAAATTAAAGTTGGAGAGAGAGGCATGTACTAATATGAAAAGGTTTGATGTGTATAAAGAAAAAGTGTACGAGCTGTGCAAGAAGACTTGAGATGAGAGGGAGAATAATAAAAGTCTCCTCCAAGAAATGAAATAGAAGCTAACCGAAAGCTTACAAAAAAAAACTCCCCTGTTTTTATCTTCAGCCACAAGACAAAATGAAAAAACTTTTAACAAATTAATTTTTCGTTGCCTAGGATTGTATTGAATTGTTAGTGTGGTTGGCGTGATACAAGTCATGATGTGTAAGTCTCACATTAGAGTAATACATACCACTATTATCACAATTTGAAAATTAGGATTTGTTACTCATGTCATCCATGCTACTTGGGCTTAGCATATAGTTGATAAGTGCTTTTCTTTTTCTTTTGAGGACCTTTTCTATTGAGAGGGGAGATAATACACTAAACTCACACACACAACATGGATGCTAGGACTCGAACCTAGTACCTTGTCTGGGAGAGCAATTACTCCAAACGACTGCACTAGTGGGTCCTTTGCAGTGCTTTTCTTTTTCTTGATAATGCTTGGAAGATGCAATATTAATAAATCCACTCATTATTATCCGTAGTTTAAAAATGATGGGATATTAAAAATTAGTAGTGGTTTAAGACTGAAAAAAAAAAAAACTCATAATGGATCTTTCAAGCCCATTGACCCACTCAAGTCAAGATTAATCTAATGGTAACGGATATTTCAGCGACCTCTTCTTGCAAGGGGGATATGCATTTCAAGTTTCAACTGAAACAGCCGTGTTCTGGACTTCGGTTGTTGAGTCTGTTGTGCGTAAACACTTCCAAGACCTTGTCGTTGATGAACTATGCAACAATCACAACACAAGTTACGCAAAGATAAATCGCACACGAAACCACAAAAGCAAACACACACAAGAACACACAAGAATTTATAGAGGTTCGGCGTCGTGCCTACGTCCTCTCCGATGATCCCCGAGAAAATTCACTAGTATGAGAAAAATCCCTTTGGTTACAATAAAGAACTCCCTTTGATCTCTCTCTCTCTAGATCTCTTTTTCTCTCACCCTAGGTTTGTATATCTTGAACCTCTTCTAAACCCTAGTCTAAAGTACCTATTTATATGTATAGGCCTTTAGCACAATCATACAAGGAATAGGAAACTAAAAAACCTCCCAAAACTAGGCCAAAAAACCGACCTGTTTTGAAACAGGAAATCGCGATCCGCTCGAGCGCCTGCAGGTCCGCTCGAGCGACTGCGCCAAGATGCCTCTGCCGCTCGAGCGCCTGCAGTTTCCGCTCGAGCGCCTGCATGCTGGGCTGCTTCCTTCTTTCCTTCGTTTAGTCGAGCCAACTCCAACAATCTCCACCTTGGCGAGCCTAAACACCTTTGTGAAAACCATTGATCCCTAGAACATCTTCAAACCTCTTGGAAATCGTTCTAGTAACTCCCAAGAGCTCCACCTCAATCTTCAGCATGTAACAAGATTGAGCAAGCTCAAACAATGTCTGAACTTCTCAGCTGTAACTGGCTTGGTCAAGCAATCTGAAGCGTTCTCATCTGTATGAACCTTCTCTATCGCAATGTCCCCATTGTTCACCCAATCCCTTATCCGGTGGTACCGTATATGAATATGTTTGGATCTTCCATGATACACTTGGTTCTTGGCCAAACATATAGCACTTTGACTGTCACACTTAATCACCACCAGGTCTTGAGCTATCCCGAACTCTTGTGTCAATCTTTGCAACCATAATGCTTCCTTAGAAGCCTCCGTTAGTGCCATATACTCCGCTTCAGTAGTAGACAATGCAGTGACTAATTGTAGCACCGCTCTCCAGCTAATCGGTCCTCCACCACAAACGAAAACATACCCTGTGGTGGACCTTCTCTTGTCTAAGTCTCCCGCATAATCTGAATCCACATATCCCAACACACATGCCTTTCTTTGTTGTCTTTCAAACAAAATCCCAAACCTCTTGGTGCCCTTCAAATACCTGAAAATCCACTTCACCGCATTCCAGTGTTGCTTGCCCGGATTTGCCATGTATCTTGAAACTACACTCACAGCTTGAGCCAAGTCGGGGCGTGTGCAAACCATTGCGTACATGAGACACCCTACTGCGCTTGCATACGGAACATTACTCATCTCATCCTTCTCTTTGTCACTAGAAGGACTCTCTTGGGCACTTAGCCTGAAGTGCTCCGCCAAAGGAGTAGACACGAGCTTGCAATCCAACATATTGAATCTTTCGAGTACCTTAGCTATGTACTTGCTTTGTGACAGCCACAACTTGCCCTCATCTCTGTCTCTCCTTATTTCCATTCCTAGGATCTTTTGTGTGGGTCCAAGATCCTTCATGTCAAACTCCTTCCCAAGTTGGATCTTCAACTCTTGAACCTTTGACATATCTTGACACGCAATCAGCATATCATCCACATAAAGTAGTAACAGAATGATCTTCCCATCCTTGAACACATGAGAATACACATAGCAATCCGATTCACATCTTCTATACCCAATCCGCAGCATATAATTGTCAAAGCGCTTGTACCACTGTCTTGGAGATTGCTTGAGCCCATACAAAGACTTCTTCAACCTGCAAACCAGATTTCCCTTACTTGCTTCAACAAACCCTTGAGGTTGACTCATGTAGATATCTTCCTCTAAGTCTCCATGGAGAAAAGCTGTCTTCACATCCATTTGCTCCACCTCCATGTCCCACTGTGCTGCTATGGAGAGCAATAACCGTATAGAAGTATGCTTTACAACCGGGGAAAAAATCTCATCATAATCAATTCCTTCCTTCTGTAAGTATCCCTTAGCCACTAGACGAGCTTTGAATCTAGTTGGCTCCTTCTCACATATTCCTTCCTTCTTCCTAAACACCCACTTGCAGCCAATCACCTTTCTGTCTTTGGGTTTAGGGACCAACTCCCAAATGGAATTCCGGTGTAGAGATTCCATCTCATCCATCATAGCACTCATCCAACTTTCCCACTCCGCACTCTCAACTGCTTCTTGGAACGTAGGTGGGTCTCCTTCACTTATGTTTAGAGCATAGTGAACTGCGTCCGTCTCCCATCCAAACCGTTGAGGAGGTTTGATGGTTCTCTTGGGCCTGGACCTTGCTATGGATGGCGGCTCCACCTGATCTTGAGCCTCTTCTTCTTCTTCATCTTGAGTCTGTTGTTGTTGCCCAAATTCCTCCACCTCAGTGTCGGACTCCACTGCTTCATGGACGTCTCCAATTGGCTGCAAACTCGGAGTACTCCCGAATACTCTACTAGATGATTTTGTAACGGTTGTTTCTGTCTCAAAAACATTCTCCTTCACCTCTGGTTTCTTGACTTTAATCATAGGCATAGTCTTCTCGTCAAAGACAACGTCTCTACTGAGTATCTTCTTCCGGTTCACTGGATCCCATAACTTGAAACCCTTCACACCACTCTCAAACCCGAGGAATATGCATTCAAGAGATTTTGGCTTCAACTTGGTTCTCTCATCACTAGGTATAAGAGCATAGGCACTGCATCCAAATACTTTCAAAATAGAATACTCAATAGACTTGTTAGACCATACCTCTTCCGCACACTTGAAATCAAGATACTTTGATGGTGACCGGTTAACCACATAGGAAGCGTGGTTAACCGCCTCCCCCCAAAATGCCTCGGGCAAGCCTGCATGAATCCTCATGCATCTCTCACGCTCCATGAGAGTTCTGTTCATCCTCTCTGCGGCTCCATTCTGTTGGGGCGTCTTCTTCACGGTAAAATGCCTCTTGATACCTTCGCTCTTGCAAAACTCCAGAAATTTGCTATCTTTATATTCCCCCTCATTGTCACTCCTAAGGACCTTGATCTTCCTTCCTGTCAGGTTCTCTACTTCTGCCTTCCACACCTTGAATTTTGTGAAGACCTCGGATTTCGCCTTCATGAAATAGACCCAAACATTTCTAGAAAAATCATCCAAGAAAGTAACATAGTAGCGAGCTCCACCCAATGACTTAACTGGCGCGGGCCCCCACACATCCGAGTGAATATAGTCAAGCACTCCCGTGCTCCTCTTTTCCTTGTCTTGCAGCTTGAATGTCACTTTCGACTGCTTCCCCATGGTACAATACTTGCAGAACTCAAGTTTGCAATTGTGCACGCTCTTTAGAAGCTTCCGTTTGTGCAACTCTTGCATGGCTCGCTCACTCATGTGCCCTAGCCTCAAATGCCAAAGCTGAGTATCATCTTCTGAGTTCTTCTTGGTAGATATAGCTGCTCCACCGGTCACTGTTGTACCACATAGTCGATACAGGCAGTTAGGTTGAATCTCCCCTTTCATAATCGCGAGTGAACCCTTCGAAACTATGAGTTTTCCTCCCATACACTTGTACGAATATCCATTCTTGTCAAAAGTACCCAGGGAGATGAGATTCTTCTTCAGCTTAGGTATGTACCTAACCATACCCAATGTTCTAACCACGCCGTCATGCATCTTCACCTTGATTGTACCTGTTCCTTCGACTCTACAAACTGAGCCGTCCCCCATCATAACTTCGCCGTCATTATCCGTCTCATATGTGTCAAACCAAGACTTGTTTGAACACATGTGATACGAGCACCCGGAATCCAAAATCCAATCAGAAGCAGAAGCCCTGGAAGTAATAGCAAGTGCATCAGTATTAACAATGCTATTAGTAAGTAAAAGCTCACCGTCGCTCTCTTCCGCGACCCCGGCTTCATCCGGCTTCTTCCCTTTGTTTCTCTTCTCTCGCCATGTAGGGCAATTCTTCTTCCAATGATCCTTTGACCCACACTCGAAACAACCATCTTTCGCCTTGGATTTTGACCTTCCCTTATTGCTCTTCTTGCCCTCACGCTTGCTCGATCTACCTCTCTCTCCGGACTTGACCACAAGACCTTCATCTTGAGAGACTCCACCGGAACGTTGAACCATTCTGTCATGCGTCAGGATGTCTTGCATGACCTCTTCATACTTCAAGGTTCCCTTCCCGAACATAAGCGTCGTGCGAAAGTGTTTATAAGACGGTGGCAGGGATGTCAACAACATCACGGCCTTGTCTTCCGAATTATAAACCTCATCCATTCTCTGCAAGTCAGCAATACACCTATTAAAGGCGCTCACGTGCTCCATCATGCTTGCGCCCTCCTCCATCTTAAGAGAGTGAAGCTCTTCCTTCAAGAAAAGCTTGTTGGACAATGATTTTGACGCAAACATCTCTTCTAGCTTTTCCCATGTTTGCTTTGCGGTGTCTTCCATCGCATTACACAACACCTCATCAGTTAGATGTTGTTCGATGGATCCTCTAGCAAGCTCGTCTAGGTCATCCCACTCTGCATCTGTCATGGTTACTGGCTTCTTTTCCTTGCCTTCCAAAACTTTGCTGAGACCCTGCTGCTTAAGAACATGCTTCATTCTTCTTTGCCAAAGCGTGAAGTTCTCCTTGCCGGTGAACGGCTTTAACTCCACCTTTGTGCTTGATACCCGTTGTGACTTAGTACCGGAACATTCTTCGTCCTTGTCGTCTGCCATCTTCAACACACCGCCGCTCTTAAAGTTATAAGAGCACTTAGGCATAAACCAACGCCCGCCGCAACCGCGGCTCTGATACCACTTGTTGTGCGTAAACACTTCCAAGACCTTGTCGTTGATGGACTACGCAACAATCACAACACAAGCTACGCAAAGATAAATCGCACACGAAACCACAAAAGCAAACACACACAAGAACACACAAGAATTTATAGAGGTTCGGCATCGTGCCTACGTCCTCTCCGGTGATCCCCGAGAAAATTCACTAGTATGAGAAAAATCCCTTTGGTTACAATAAAGAACTCCCTTTGATCTCTCTCTCTCTAGATCTCTTTTTCTCTCACCCTAGGTTTGTATATCTTGAACCTCTTCTAAACCCTAGTCTAAAGTACCTATTTATATGTATAGGCCTTTAGCACAATCATACAAGGAATAGGAAACTAAAAAACCTCCCAAAACTAGGCCAAAAAACCGACCTGTTTTGAAACAAGAAATCGCGATCCGCTCGAGCGCCTGCAGGTCCGCTCGAGCGACTGCGCCAAGACGCCTCTGCCGCTCGAGCGCCTGCAGTTTCCGCTCGAGCACCTGCATGCTGGGCTGCTTCCTTCTTTCCTTCGTTTAGTCGAGCCAACTCCAACAGAGTCAACATCTTGTATTTTGGCCCCAACCTGTCAGTTGATTTTATTCTATTGTATCGATGGCTAATTCAAGGACATAACCGAAATTTCGTCATTAATTTATTTCTTAGTGAAAAAAAATATACGTACATTTGACTTTTTAAGAATTTCCATGGTTAGGAGGACAACTGGAGGGAAGAAGCCAAGAATGTGACATGTTTTTCCACAGAAGGAAGGCTTTGAACGAGCTGATTTAAATAGTGCTTAATTTTCTTTTTAAGAAAAAACAGAGAGAGAATGTAAAGAGTACTTTATATGACGGTGATAAGCTAAATGTGGTTAAGAAAGGACCAACATTTATGTCTTGCTTAAATCTGTGTCTAGCTTCTCAAAGTTTAATGATGTCGCGTACAGTCAAGCAATTCCTCTTCACACTGCACCTTGGTCTTAGTCTTCTGCTCCTAGTTCGTGCCCAGGATGATCAATCAGGTAGGAATATTTTGAAGGAAATAATGTTATCTATAATATATACATAGCTAATGAAGGCTTCTCTGTCTTTTTGTATGTGTATGTCTATCTCAGAATTCATTAGCATAGATTGTGGCCTGCAGAAAGTTAGCTATACCGAAACGAAAACAAAAATTCGCTACATTTCAGATGCAAGCTTCATAGACACCGGTGAAAGTAAATCCATGTTGAATGAGTTTAGAGATCAGATGACTATCAACAACCCTACTGGTCTCTAAGGAGCTTCCCTGAAGGAACCAGGAACTGCTACAACATAAACGTCACAAGTGGCATCAAATATTTGATCAGAGCAAGTTTTGTTTATGGGAATTATGATGGCCAAGAAAAAGCACCTGAGTTTGAACTCCATCTTGGAGCTAACTTATGGGAGTCAATACGGTTTGAGAATGCCTCCGTAGCAGAAGCACACAAAGAGCTTATACATGTCCCGCTGCGAAGCTACATACATGTCTGTCTTGTGAACACAGGCTCTGGCGTTCCATTTATATCAGCAATAGAACTCAGGCCTTTACTTAATGCATCTTATCCAACACAAGTGGGGTCGTTGGCGCTTGAGATGCGATTTGATACTGGTCAAGTACCAACTGATTTTGAAGGATACAGGTGAGTGCCTAATCTCCTAGGAGTTAGATGATGAACATATACCTGGTCAACTTTTAATTGCTAATGAGACTGATGAAATATCAAAATCTATTTAGGTATCCATTCGATGTTCATGATCGCTTCTGGTATGCCTATGACCGTGATGATTGGACACAATTAAGTACATCACAGACCATTGACTCTGGATCTAGCAATGATTACCAACCACCTCCTATTGTGATGCGTACTGCTGCAACGCCAAAACGTGTGAATGCTTCCTTGGATTTCTTCTGGCTGCCTGCTGATGACAAGGCATCATACTATGTATACATGCACTTTGCAGAAGTTGAAAAGCTACGAGCAAACCAATCCAGACTGCAATACATTACTAGGAACGGGCGGGTCTTTTATGAGTTATTTGCTCCTGATTACTTGTACACAAATACTATTTTTAACCCTGCCGCTTTTAGTGGAGGACAATATAATTTTTCAATCCGTAAGGCAGAGAACTCTACCCTTCCACCCATCCTGAACGCCATTGAGATTTACACGTTGAAGGAATTCTTAGAGTTAGAAACAAACCCAGAAGATTGTAAGTCTTTCCTTACACTACCTTTCATTACTCTCTGTTTAGTGTTTATATGTATATGATTGATTTAGATGAGATTTTCTGTTTGATTCTGAAAATGTTTTAATTAGTTGACGCAATCAACAACATCAAGTCAACGTATAAGATTAAAAAGAACTGGCAAGGAGATCCATGTGCCCCTCAAGCTTACTTGTGGGAAGGTGTAAAGTGTAGCTATCCTGAAAATGAGTCCCCAAGAATCATATCCTTGTAAGTATGCCTTCAAACAAAGTTACTGAAATTTTCGTTCCCATTCCACTTATGGGTACGTAGTAAATTTAAATTTATGGAACATGCAATCTGTAGGGACTTGTCCTCGAGCGGATTAACAGGGGAGATAGCTCCTTCTATATTCAACCTTACAGTGATTCAGACATTGTGAGTATATATGTCTTCCTGTGAATAAGTTACCAGAAGGCAGACAGCACATGATCAGAATTTTATTTAAATAAATTGAGCTGTTCATTTCAGGGATTTATCAAACAACAACTTGACAGGACCAATTCCTGACTTTTTGTCTCAATTGCCAGACTTAAATGTCATGTAAGTCATTTGGTTACCTGTATCTGGGGAGGGAAAACCTACGAATCTTTTGTTACAAACAAAGTATGGTGAAAGATTAGTGATTAATTTACCGTTGACCCACTAAAGTCAGCCACTTCCACATACATTTGAGTTGTCAGACAAAAAGAAAACATTTGAGTAGAACCAGCCCTGTCGTGGACTAAGATTAATCTAAGATCAGTCAATTAATGTAGAGATTCGCATCCTTTCCATTAATGGCTAGCCTGTAAGTATGGATCATGGAAACCATATCTGATGAGCACATAAACTATCACATTTATTATCCCTAAATATATTTGTTAGTAATTGATTTTCTTACAATTTTAGTTAATTAGGTTTGTTTTTCACTTTTGCACTTGCTTACATACCCATTACATAATTGATGATGATTTCATTATTTTATCTTAAGGTTGAAGAAGATTATTGGATGCTAGTAGGCAAATGGTGGCAAGATTTATTAAAAAGATTGCAAGATGCACCACCTTGCCAAAGAGAAGAGAAATGCATGTAAGTGCATGATCAAGTGTTCAAGTGGAAGACATATTCAATTCATGCATGGAGTGGATGAAGCAACAAACATGATGGTGGCTTGAAGATGTGGAATCATGAACTATTAAAATTGTGAGTTAAGCAAATGAAATGAAGGATGATGAGAAGAGGTGCAACACTTAACCAAAAGAAAAGATTGAATAAACAAAAGCAAGTAGAAGTGGAGCAACAATTGAAGAAAAGAAGAAACAATGAAGAGATGGGTTACGGTTGTGCATTGAAAGATGAAGAATTTGGAGAATGGAGTCATCAACACTATGGAATAAGTAATGGAAGCAAATTGGCAATTGGTTTGATGCAAGTGGAATACATATTGAATTCATGAATGGAGGGATTTAATGAATTTAGAATTGCTCCCATTTTCCTATAAATAGGAGGAGCTATGGCATTGTAAAATCACACCAAGCTCCACAACTCTTGAGCTTTCTCTCTTCCCTCCATCTTTCTAAGTTTTAATTTCTGTTTTTAGTTTAATTTTATTATGGGGAACTAACTCCCTAGCTAAGGCTAGGGAGAAAGCTTTTAATATAAGTGTGTAATTTTTATTAGTTTGATCCAAACTTAAGCTTTAATGTGAATTTGTAGTTTTTGTTCAAATGGAATTTGTAGTTTTCTTTTTAATTAATTGATGAATGTTTGATATTCTATTTCATGGGTTCAATCATGTTTTTCCCATTGTGTAGTAAAAACTTTCATGCTTTTAAAAGAGAAGAGAATTACTAAAGATTAATAGAATTTTGATGAAGATTATTTTTTGATAGTTTGTTGCCAATGGTACAAGTTATGCTTAGAATACTTCTAAAGGAAATTAAAAAGAGCTTTAATTATTTTGAACAACTACAATGGAAAATATTTTGTGGATCAAATTATTAAGAGTTGCATGCTTATGTTAAAAGTGGAAACCCAATGCCTTAGTGTTTTAATCAATTAAATTTTCTTTAAATCAAATCTTGCATAAATCTACTTTTCAATCATAATTGTTCTTTTTCAGCTCTGTTATCTTTACACCGCTCTCTGTGGATACGACACTCGGACTTCCGAGCTACACTGCTATACGACACCTCCCTTGGGTTTTGCAAAGTGGTGCGAACAATATCCATTCATTCAAATAGGTACCAAAAGCCGTACCCAAGACCAGTCAAAAAATTTAGGAACAGTCATGGACAACTTGGGCACTATTATATAAAAGAAGAATGTTATACTGACCACATTTCTTAATCAATCACTTATCACATGATATGGGAGTATACATGTCACATCGAGATTGGGTTTAGATTATCATATGACCACTTGTGTACATGTTATGCGGCTATTGATAGAAGTCAAAAGATCCTAAATGGTTGGGGGAGTGTGACTCTTCTTGGTTGGTTCTCGTTCATCTTTTTCTTTTTATTCAACAACTATCGTTAATGAGATTGAACTCCAGAATTCTCCAATAAAATGAAGATTGGATGTCACTAGACCATATAATCATTATTCTAAATGTATTACAACAACAAAAAAAGAACTATAAAATGTTATACTTCATTGATGGTTATGGTAGCTATGTTGCAGGAGCGCTTTGGTCATTTAGTTTTACCAAAGCATAATAACTAGGTTACTCTTGATCGATTGATCACGATCTTTTACTTTTCTGGGAACTTCGCTTGGATTGATTGACTCTGCTGACTAGGGTTTTTGTCCAATATAAATAGATAACTTCATTCTTTCGTATAGTATTAATATGTAATAGGGTGTAAAAGCTGTAGCCGTTTGTTGAATTGGAAATCATATATATTCTTCATCAGACAAACATCTTTTCCGTTCTTTTGAAATGTGGATCACCCTTTTTTTTTTTTTTTACTAAATAGTAAACCCCGCACTTCTCTTTGTTCACCCCAATATTTAAATCATTAAGCTGTAAGTTTTATTATTGTGTAAAAAGACAAAAAAGGTCATCCAACTTAATACTTAACCCTAGTACATCTATACACACACCCCACACACCCCACCACTCTTATATTAAGTTTTAGAAAAATGCAAATTCCTCTACATCGTATTGCCAGATTACTGTTCTCCCTAAGATCAACACGATTTCCTCCTTCCACATGGGCAGCTCCTCTACCTCCCAACTTCATACTTGTTGCCACCACTCGACACCACATTTTTGAATTGTCCAAAATTACTGGTACAGTGCCTGATATGAGGTCTATATCATACAAAGAGTCCATGGAACAGGAGTTTGTTGTCCACCTAACAAACGAAAGGAAGTCCATTCTGATTGTATACCATGCACATTCTGATCAACAAAAATGTATATACAAATAGGATATAATGTAGGGAAGTTGGCATAGTTTTGCTAACACGTAGCAGTAAAGCTATCCCACAGCCAAAAAGCGTTTTCTTGAAACCCAATTAAGAAGTACAAACTTACCTTTCTTCTGAAATTGCATTATGTGAGTGATGAAGGATTTCTTTATTATTGTGTATTGGGTTAATACACATTCTTGAAGGCATTACAAAAGTTCTCATGCATAGAACGTACTTCCTCCTCTGAGGGTAGCTTGTGGGGTTTAAATAGAAAATTTCTTTTTTTTCTTTTTTTTTTCAACTTGGGGTGTATTTAAGGGTAGTTTGGGAAGATAGTGGGGTTTTCTTAGAAATTTTGAAAATTTAAATTAAAAGTTGGGGTGAACTTAGAACATGGGGTGAACTAAGAGAAGTGTGGGGTTTAAATAGAAAATCTCATAATAGCGCCGCGTGGAAAAAAAATATCGTATAGGCGGGCGGATTTACTACGGTATTTTTTTTTTATAGAAAAAATAGTATAGCCGAACGGCTATACTTGTTTTGACACGTGAGCACCTAAGCACTAGCCAGGTCCCTTTTTTTTCTCCCGTAAATAGCATAGCTTTTTTTTAAAATAGTATAGCCGCGCGGCTATACCTGTTTTCACGCCTCGCCACCGGATCGCTAGGCGGGCGCTGGGCTTGTCCTATTTTTTTTTTTTTTTATAAATAGTATAGCCGATCGGCTATACGTGGGTTTTTTTTTTTCAAAATAGTATAGCCGGGCAGCTGTACGCGGATTTTTTATAAATTGTTTTAATAAATAGTATAGCCGAGCGGCTATACTCATATATATATATATTTAAATAGTATATATATACTAGGATCTTTTTTTTTTTTTAAACAATTTTCTCCCCAATTTTCTTTTATTGATAAGAGTAGTTTAAAGCATTATCCATTACTATTAGAACATTACCCAAGTCTCCTTTGTCCCCTTTGATTTTTTTACTTTGCCAAAGTTATTACCCATATAAAGAATTTAGCATTTTCATGTTTAATATTCGTATTATACACGTATGCATATATTTTTCAATAATACATTTGTTTTTTTGTACACATCTCGGGCTTCTTGATTTAAATTTCTGATTTCTCTAGTATTATTGTTGTGGTTTGCATGCCAGCTTTATTATTCAAAGTCGAAAGTTATATCCTTCAAACAAACTTAAATTAAATAGATAAATGTAACAAGAATTGAGAATGAAGACACTATATGATTTTCTTTGGGTTGTTGTTGGCTTGAAGGTACACCAAGAAGAAGTCATACCTGTTTAATGAGAAAGCTGATATTTATAGCTTCGGGATTGTACTGCTGGAGGTTATCACAGGTCAACCTGTTTTCTCCAAGACAACAGAAGCAATTCACATTAAGAAATGGGTTGATTCTATGCTTCCAAAAGTCGTTGATCCCCGGTTAGATGAAACTTTCAACATTAACTCTGTCAGGAAAGATGTGAAAATAGCAATTGAATGTGAATTACAGATCCCAGCAAAAGGCCAACCATGAGTAAGGAGGTAGTGGTGGGACTAAAGGAGTGTTTGGCAACACAACTGGGTTGAACAAAGCAGAGCGGGGACATTGAGTCGGGAAACTCCATTGAGATAGCGTCTAAGAGTTTGACTGCTGTGCAAAATTATCACTCTGTTGGGCAGAATAATGGGAATTGAGATGCTAGTAGTTACTTTTCTTTTTGACAATATTTTTTTGGAAGTTATTCAATCTTTTTTGTAACAGATGCCAAATTATGTAATATGTACGAGTTGCAAATATTTCGTAATCAATTATGCAGCTTCTTTAAACAAGAAGTAAGAAGCTGACAGCCTGTGCAATATTAATCAATGTTTTCAAAGGCGAGGCATATAGGCGAGGCGTTTTTAGTAGTGCTACGTGAGGCGTAAGCCTTGAAGCATTGAGGCGTAAGCCTTTTGAACATTAATTTATTTTAGTAAGAAAAATTTATGAATAATACAATACAATTAAATTGTACAACTAATTCTTATTGAACCATAACAATCTTTTAAATATAATTAAATATAAGTACTAAATGTGCATCTCAAGTTTTTTTCCCCCTCTATTTCTTTTGCATACTTCCACGCAGGATCTTTTCGATTCATAACTATAAAACAATTAATATTTCTAAGATACAAGTATGATGCATATACGTCAAATTTTTACTATATCATATAAACGAATAAGATAACTAATATATTTTTTAAAAATTGAAAAAAAATAATACGGAACTTCAAATTACAGTTGCGAAGAATTAGAGAGAAAAATAAATGACTTACTTGCAGTCGAAAAATGAAGAGAATTCTTGAAATTGATGGAGATTATCTAGTAAGAGTAGAAATTAGGGTTGTACTATATATGTATATGTGTGTGTGTTAATATATTAATTTATGGGGGAAAAAAAAAAGTTAAGTAGAAAAGCTACAGTCGGAGATAGAAAAGGCAAGAAGATATTAATTTTCTTTCTTTAAGTTTATTACAAATTAAGGGAAGTAAAAAAAAAACAGAAACTTGCGTGTTTTCTTTTTTTCAAAACACTCCAAGTGAAACGACGTCGTTTCACTTTAAGTTTTTTTTTAACACTTCAATCGAAACGACGTCGTTTCATTACAATTGACCTAAAAAAAAAACCACGCGAGTCGTCTTCCTCGCAGAGAGGCAGCCAATTTGCAGACTCCCAAAATTTCTTCCAGTTCTGAGTGTCCAGATTTGCTGCCGCCTTGCTCCGCCTCGTTGCGCCTTGCTCCGCCTCGCTGCGCCTTGAAACGCCTCCTCACGCCTTCCCAGCGCTAAACGTGCAACTCGCGAAACAAACGACGCCTTGAGGCGATTTGCTGCCGCCTCGCTCCGACGCGCGCGAAGGCATGCCTTTGAAAACACTGATATTAATATTGAGCTTTAGGTAATCATTAATCTGCGACCTCCATATCACAAAGACTCTGCCTTCGAACTTTCTCAACATCGTACATTCATCGTTCCCACTTGAACATGAAGCTTTGATAGTTATTAGGAAATCGGGTTCTTGATCTCCTAGAACGTGAAACAACAAATGTGATTGGGAAGCCAAAAAGTAAAGCAATCACACAAACAACACAAGAATTTATAAGGTTCATAAATAAGCTACGTCCCCGGGTTTCTATGAAATTCTCACTACAAAAGAAGGAGGAACAACTACAAGCGCAAGTGTTTTCCTCACACGCTCACTCATAATTAGGGTTCGCAACATCACAAAAAAAGCTCCCTAAACTTCTTAGTTATAACACATAGGCACATGGGTAGGAGTTATAGTCCAAATTAGAAGCAAAATCCTATCAAGAATAATCTTATGCCTATTCCTAATCATTTCATGGATAATCTACTGGTAATGGATCTTTCAAGCCATTGACCCACTACTTGCATATACTTAAATTTGAGTTAAACCAACTGTGTTGTAGACTTTGGACATTTGAGTCGAACCAGCTGTGTCGTAGACTTCAGCTCTAGAGTTAACAAGTTGAGCAATTGATTAATGTGTTAAAAAAAAATTTATATTTTTTTAGAATGTATTATGTCAATTTGCACCTAACAGACATTTCATCGTCAATTTTAGTACCTAATAGGTACCAAAAGCATCTTCTTTATCGCAAACGCATTTCTTGGCTTCTTCCCTCGTGCTGCCCTTCTTCTCCTCCCCTCTCACACCAGCTTCTTCTCATCTCATCCTTTTGCCACTTTGCCAATGAGTTTCCCCAAATGGTAGACCAATACAAAAATATATTATAGAAAAAGAAAAACAAACCAAAAACAGTTGTCGAATGAATGTAATATTCTTTAGAGATGGAAGAGTTCTATAATAATATTGGTATTTCAAATAGTTAAATTCTTAAGTTCTTAAGTTATTACAACCATTGAATCCCGGAAACAGAAGTGTGACAAACAAAAATGTGATTGGCGCAGCCCCACCCTCCATGTTAACATAGTGATAATGGGGATGAGGTTGAAAGGTTCAAACACATAAAATTTTGGCTGCATATTTAATGGCTTTTGACGTAATTAATCAAAGATAAAATACAATATATAATGAGTGGTTCCACGACTAATAACACCAAGACATTTTGTGATAAACCTCACACTTGTTATGCTATAACTGTTGGCGAGTCCTAGTCCTATTCTATTTGGGTTTTATTTATTTTACCTTTTGTGTAGATATTATGTAATTAGGATTCCACTTATTTCCTAATTAAACCCTACTAGGGTTTGTAACCTGTATTATAAATACCTCCTTTCGGAGAATGATATATATCTGAAAATATTCTACCCATATTATTTGACTTGGCATCAGAGTCGACTTTCTGGTGACCTGTGTGTGTTGTGCCCACCCGTGTTCTACTGCGTGCCCTAATTTCTTTAGGGTTCTTGTGCCTGCGCCTTTGTCGTGTTCCGCTGTGTGCTCTGTCGTGTTCGTGCCTCTATTTCCTGTGCTTTTGCCGTGTTCCGCTGTGTGCATCTGCCTTTACTGTGTTCGTGCCTCTACTGTGTGCCTCTACTGTCTTCGTACATCTGCCGGATTTGTGTCTGTGCTGTGTTCTGTTGTATACTCTGCGTGATTTGTTGGGTTTCTACTACAATCATGGGTGATAATTCCATTGTTGGTGCTGCTGCTGCTTCTGCGAATTTGCGTGTCTCTGACTCTATTCCAGGTACTGGCTCTAATACTTGGATAATTGACACTGGTGCTTCTGATCATATGACTTATGATGCTAAATTTTTTGATGAGTTGTCTAGTAACACCCGTAACCCATACATAACTAGTGCTAATGGCTTGCCCTCTCCAATTATTGGCGAGGGCACCATTTCTCTCACCCCAACTCTGTCCTTGTCTCATGCGTTATTAGTTCCCAATATCCATTGTAACTTGTTATCTGTTGGTCGCTTACTTGATACACTTAATGCTTCTGCTACTTTCTATCCTACCCATTGCTCTTTTCAGGATCTTAGGACTCACGAGATGATTGGGCATGGTAAACGGATAGGGGGGTTATATTATTTGACATTGCCTTCTGCACCAGTTCGTGATCGTGTCGTTAATACTGTTCAAAGTTGCAGTGTCAAAGACAAACAACAAATTTGGTTATGGCATCGTCGCTTGGGACACCCGTCATTTGGCTACCTTAAGCGTCTGTTTCCATCTTTATTCCGCTCCTGTGATGAGTCCAGTTTTAAGTGTGAGACATGTATTTTGGCCAAGAGCCATCGCACTGTATTTCCTTTAAGTGACAGTAAAGCTGCAAAGCCTTTTGATTTAGTGCATTCTGATGTGTGGGGTCCGGCTCGCGTTACTTCGAACGGATTTCGTTGGTTCGTCACATTTATTGATGATTGTACCCGACTTACTTGGGTTTTCTTGCTGAAAAATAAACATGATGTTGTTTCTATCCTTCCAGAGTTTTGTACTATGGTGTCTACTCAGTTTCATGCTCGGGTCAAAGTATTTCGGACAGACAACGGAGGTGAATATGTGAATAATACTTTAGCGTCTTTCTTCCGTACTCAAGGGATTATTCACCAGACGACAACCCCTTTTACTCCTCAACAAAATGGTGTGTCTGAAAGAAAGAACTGACACTTGCTTGAAGTTGCCTGCTCACTCATGTTGGATATGTCTGTTCCCCATCACCTTTGGGGGCATGCTGTTCTGTCTGTTGCCTATTTGATTAATCGTACTCCTAGCCGGGTTCTTGATTTCAAGACTCTGCATGATGTGTTTGGTGACCATGTTTCCCCTGTCTCCGTTTCCAAGTTGCCCTCTAAAGTTTTTGGGTGTATTGCTTATGTTCATGTCTACTCTCATCAACGGAGTAAACTTGATCCTTGTGCTCTGCGATGTGTCTTTATTGGTTATTCTTCTACTCAGAAGGATTATAAGTGTTATCATCCACCTACCCAGAAGGTGCATGTTACTTTGGATGTGACTTTCCATGAAGAAGTGCCTTATTATGTATCTCCCTCATCTCCAATTCAGGGGGAGAGGGGGAGTGAATTGAAGAGTTTCGGAGTGAAAAATATGGAAGATGTTGGACCTGAAGAAGGAATTTCTGAAGAACATGAAGAAGGATTTTTTGAAGAACAGGAAGCGACCGGTCGCATGGAGGAAGCGACCGGTCGTGAACGAATCTGCCTAGATACGACCGGTCGCATAGAAGTGAACGACCGGTCGCTAACGAATCTGCCTGAAAACGACCGGTCGCACATAGGAAACGACCGGTCGCCTGCCTCGACGAGCGACGACAATGACGATACGAGTGAAGCGACCGGTCGCCAGGAATGTCACGACCGGTCGCCAGGTGATATTTTGGAATTTTTCGAGCCTCTCTCAGAAGGACATAACAGTGATACTAGCGACTTTCGTACAGATGAAATTGATACAAGACCCCCATCTGCCCTGCCACTGCCTCAATCAAGTTGTGATAATGAGGTACTTTCTAGTGATATGCCTACCTATTCTTTGCCCCCACGTACTACCCGTGGGAAACCTAAAGTACAATATTCTCCTGATATACATGCCAAGTCTAAATATCTCATTAACCATTATATGTCAACTCATCGTTTATCTAAGTCATATGCATCATATTTGTGTCAATTATCTAGTGTATGTGTGCCAACTAAGTTGCAGGATGCTCTATCTGATCAAAACTGGGTAGATGCAATGCATGTTGAGATGGAAGCCTTGAACAAGAATGCTACTTGGGAGATAGTTCCTTTACCAAAAGGAAAAAAGGCAGTTGGGTGCAGATGGGTGTTTACTTTGAAGCACAAGGCTGATGGTTCCATTGACCGTTACAAGGCAAGATTGGTAGCAAAAGGGTATACTCAGACATATGGAGTAGATTACACAAAGACTTTTGCTCCAGTAGCTAAGCTCAACACTGTACGCGTACTCTTATCCTTAGCTGCTAACCGTGACTGGCCGCTGCTACAATTTGATGTCAAAAATGCATTCCTCCATGGTGATCTCAAGGAAGAAATATATATGGATCCTCCGCTAGGTATCCCTGTGACTTCTAAGGAGGGTGTGGTGTGCAAACTACGGAAATCCTTGTATGGATTAAAGCAGTCTCCAAGAGCGTGGTTTGGAAGATTTGCTGCATTTATGAAGAAGTTTGGATATGTGCAAAGTAACTCTGATCATACTTTGTTCCTGAAGCGTCATAAAGGTAAATTGACGGCTTTAATTATTTATGTTGATGATATGATTGTGACTGGAGATGATCATGTAGAGATACAGAGTCTTCAGAAGTATCTGGCTTCTGAGTTCGAGATGAAATCATTGGGTGATTTAAAGTATTTTCTTGGGATTGAAGTTGCCAGATCTAAACATGGTATTTTTCTATCCCAAAGAAAGTATGTTTTGGATTTACTTGCAGAAACTGGAATGTTGGATTGTAAACCGATTGATACCCCTAGTGAGCAGAATCATAAGTTGGGGATATATCCCGATCAAGTTCCAACTGATAAAGAACGTTATCAACGACTTGTGGGGAAGTTGATTTATTTGGCTCATACTCGTCCAGATATTGCGTATGCTGTAAATATAGTGAGTCAGTTTATGCACTCTCCTAGTGTAGATCATATGGGGGCTGTGACTCGTATTTTAAGGTATCTGAAAGTAACTCCTGGCAAGGGGTTAATTTTCTCCAAGTATGGCCATACAAATGTAGAAGGGTATACAGATGCTGATTGGGCAGGTTCAGCCACAGATAGGCGTTCGACATCTGGGTATTTTATGTTTGTGGGTGGCAATCTTGTTACGTGGAGGAGCAAGAAACAAAAGGTGGTGTCTAGATCTAGTGCTGAGGCCGAGTATCGGGGAATGGCCCATGGTGTATCTGAGTTACTATGGTTGAGAAGATTGTTGAAAGACCTTGGTTTTGGGCCTAATAAACCCATGGAGTTATATTGTGACAATACGGCTGCGATTGCAATTGCTCATAATCCTGTACAACATGACCGTACAAAGCATGTGGAGGTTGATCGAAATTTCATTAAGGAAAAGTTGGATGCGCAGATTGTGTCCTTCCCCTTCATCCGTTCAGAGTATCAGTTAGCTGATGTTCTTACGAAAGCTGTTTCTACAAGTATCTTTCTCAACTCGCTTGACAAGTTGGGCATGCGTGACGTCTTTGCTCCAACTTGAGGGGGAGTGTTGGCGAGTCCTAGTCCTATTCTATTTGGGTTTTATTTATTTTACCTTTTGTGTAGATATTATGTAATTAGGATTCCACTTATTTCCTAATTAAACCCTACTAGGGTTTCTAACCTGTATTATAAATACCTCCTTTCGGAGAATGAAATATATCTGAAAATATTCTACCCATGTTATTTGACTATAACATGTGGTTAAGTTTGGGACAGTCTCAATGTTAGACCAACTAGTAGTCGGCTAATTGTCCGTCTCTCTAAAATCTTATCCCTATTCTGGATCTAGAACTTCGGTTCATTTTAACCCTCATGCTTAGCTTGCAAAACTTGGTTGATCATCGTCTTTTATTTGTTTTGTGCATGTTGCCATGATAGAAAATTTTGAAATATCATGCTTCATAGAACCTCTTGTAACACTTCAAACTAGATTTATAGGAATCTTCTGCCTCAGTTTGGTTTGTAATGGACAAAGGACTTGTTAGGAGGTAGAAATTGCTACAGAGACAGAAATGAGGAGAACAAAGTAAAGCAAGGAGAACAACAGGAGACAAGAATGAAAGCAGGAATTGAAAAGCTCAAAACTAACCATTCTAGACTAAGAACGGAGAGCTCTTTCAAGGGCTTTTTTTCTCCTGAATACTTGTACACAAGAACTCTTTTCACCCGTTTGGCTGTTGGTGGAGAAGTACAATATAATTTTTCAATCTTTGCAGCTGAGAACTCTACCCTTAAACCCATCGTCAATGCCATTGAGCTTTACATGGTAAAAGAATTCTTAGAATCAAAGACAAATGAAGAAGATTGTAAGTAATTCTTCCTTAAGTTTCATCGCATCCGATTTAGCGCCTTGATGATTGATTTTAATGACATTTTCTGCTGACCTTCTGAAAATATTAGTTGACGCAATCACGAACATCAAGTCAACTTATAAAATTACAAAGAACTGGCAAGGAGATCCATGTGCCCCGATAGTTTTCTTGTGGAATGGTCTAAATTGTAGCTATCATGAAAATGAGACCCCAAGAATCACATCCTTGTAAGTATCTTCATACAAAATTATTCAAGTCATTCCATTTTAATTCCAAAATTTATGTCCTAATGAAGTTATGGAACATGCAAGCAGGAACTTGTCCTCGAGCGGATTAACAGGGAAGATAGCTGTTGGGTTCATTCTTACACATGATTTATCATGTTATTCACCCTTTATTTTGAGTTAGTTCTTGAAATTTTATAGCATTTTACTTCCTTTTTATGTTTTCATAGATTTTACCTTGGGTAGAATGAAAATGAGCTAAAAATGCATTATTTGTTATAAATTCTGTTTTTGTTCATTTTCGTAGGTCAACTTCTTGGCCTTGGATCAACATGCCCCGGTACTTGGATGAGGTGAAGATCTTCATGAAACTTGTTCCAATAGATGTTGACTACAACATATCCAAATTTGAGCTCCATTGAACAAGTGTAGCCTATCCAACTGATCCTGCATGTTACAACAGCTCCAGAGATTTGTCTTGGGCCAGTTTTTACCTCCATATTGTCATGTTGATTCTTCTTGTTGTTGGAAAAATGGCTCGCATAAGGGATACAAGCTTCTGGAGAAGCGACCGGTCGCTGGGCATTTGCTACCAGTCGTTTTGAAGCAGATTGCAAGTCTGGAACGAAAACAGCGAGCGACTGGTCGCTGAAGACTCTGCCTAAAAGCGACCGGTCGCCGAGTACTAGCGACCGGTCGCTCAGAACCTGCTGTTTCGTTTTCCAAGGTGTTTTTTCAACTCTTTTGTCATGTGCTATCGCTTTCTACCCACTTGCAAGGTCAGTTTAAGTCATTTCTGACTTAAATAAAAGGTGGCAAGTTGCTGGGAAGCTAAGAGAGCAAATTAAGGAAGGATGTTGGCTTGTTTCAAGGAGTACCTACCCTATGGTTCTAGATAGGGTGTGGCTTTCTCTAGATAATTCTCCAATAGTTTAGGCTCATCTCAAAGCTTCTAGATTTCTCCACATATTTCTTTTGCACATTCCACACATTTCTTTAGCACAAATGTGCATTAATTTCAACACAGAGGCATGTTTGTCAAAATAAACTACTGCAGACTTTCTAATCCTCAGTCACATGTAATATACTAAGATGTTGCATTTATGGCCTCTTCATTTGCAGGTTGATCTTCTTCTGAGAGTTCACCATATAAACTTGATTAGCCTTGTAGGATATTGCAATGATAAGACCAACAAAGGGCTCGTTTACGAGTACATGGCCAATGGAAACTTACAAAAACATCTTTCAGGTTTGTTTTCAATTGAAATTCTTCGTTAGCCAAATTCACCATTTCTTTAGGTGAGGTTTCGTTTATGTGGTTATTTTATATATGCAGGTAGCATTTCAAATGTCTTGACTTAGGAAGGTAGACTTCAAATAGCAATAGAGGCTGCCCAAGGTCTGCAACAAAATCATTTTCATAATCCCTTTTTACTAGCAATTTATGTTCATCATTTATAAAAATAAAAATAAAAATAAAAATTTGTGATAAAATCAGTATGAATTTTGCAATGCAGGATTGGAATATATGCACCATGGTTGTACACCACCTATGATCCACAGGGATGTCAAATCATCAAACATCTTGCTAAATGAAAATTTCCAAGCCAAGATATCTGATTTTGGCCTATCTAGAAATTTCACTACGGAGGATGGTACTCATATATTCGCAGTTGTTGCTGGCACTCCTGGGTACCTTGCCCCCGAGTAAGTTTTTGTTACTAGCCTAACGCGCCATTTCATTTGTTCATATCTGAGCCTATTCTCGACTTTATCTATTTCTACGAGTAAGACACTATCATGTCACGTGCCATATCATCTTAATGTTGATCAACTAAAATTCAGGAAACATGTCGATCTTTTAGTATTGTTGTTTTGACATGACTTGTGATGCACGGTTGGCTTGAAGGTACCACGACTCAAACAGGCTAAATGAGAAAAGTGATGTTTATAGCTTTGGGGTTGTACTGTTGGAGATCATCACAGGTCGACCTGTTTATTCAAACACACATGATGAGAGAATTCACATAAGTAACTGGGTTGCTTTCATGCTTTTGAACGGGGACATTTCCGGTATTGTTGATCGGAGGTTAGAGGGAAGTTTCAATGTAAACTCTGTTTGGAAAGCTGCGGAAATAGCAACAGCATGTAAATCAGCAGATGCCATCAAAAGGCCGACCATGAGTGAGGTAGTGATGGGAATAAGGGAATGTTTGGCAACAGAACTAGCTCAAACAAATCAGACTGGCATTGAAACAAATTTAGTACCCATGAAATGCCCCTCAGTTAGGTAGCTATCTTGATAAAATAATGAAAATTGTGGTGTATTGTTTTCCTCTTCCTTTTCTTTCATCAATGTTTTTTTATGCAACTTGATCAATCTCATTGTACTGTGGGCTCTTTGTCTGGGCCTCAATGCATGAGCTAGTCTTAGGTACTTTGTGGCCTGGCCATGGGGCTCTCTTGCTTTTTTCCTGAATGCATCTCAGTTTTCAGACCCAAAGAAAAAATGATATAGACCACTTGATTTCAGGGATTATTATAAGCATGGACATAAAATATTTTATCAGCTTATCTTGTTTTATACTTTATGTACTAAAAGAATCCCTTTTTGTTGGAGAGGGAATGAAATTTCAATTATTCTTAAATCATTTAATAATTTTTTTTTTTTTATCAAATAGAAAAATTTTCATTCATCACTAACACCAAACAAACGATAGAAGTTTACATACGAACGAAGGGCGTTAATGTGGCCTCATTAAAACTTTGCCATCAAAAACCCCCAATAAAGAAAAATCTGATCATGGAAAAAGAGTACCACCGCACCTCAATAATGCAAACAAAAATCTACACCATAATTCTATCCTTATCTAACTGAATGCTTAGCCATGGGGGAGCACGGTCTGTCCAGAAAGGTCGATATCTCACTCTCAGTCCACACTGGGCTAGGCCATGCACCACCCCATTGCCTTTTCAATGTTGATAGTATTTGTCCCACATTGAAAAGTTAAGGGACCAAGCCTGGGTTTATAAGGAATTGGGTTACTCCCCCCATTGTCAATTGGTTTTGTGGTGGAACCTCAACTTTCTTCACTCAGTGCCCAAAACATCCAAACCAGGTGGACCGCTAGAAGCAAACCCACAGATAAAGTTGTCATCATGATCACGACAGCAGCCCCCCATACCCAGTCCACTTTGCTTACGACCCACAGCCCCATCAGAGTTAAGAATAAAATTGGTTTCAACCAATGGGAGCTTGGACCTGTTGAGGTACCAAGGGGAGCTTGGACCACTCCTCACAAGATTTGAACACCGCCAGCATCTCCATTGTGTTTTCCACCATATTATCCAACCGTGTAATATGTTTCCCATGCAAAGAATCATTACGTAATTTCCACACACTCCACACACAACAAGCAAAGCGCTCCAAGTCAGCTTTCGACAACATTGAAGCCACAACCTCAAAAACATCAGCAAAAGTGCCAACCGCCATATTAATTCGCCGAATAAAATAGGTACACTGCCAAAAAAAATTGACTCATTTTACAAGACCATAGAGCATGGTAGGCATCTTCAGGATATTTCCCACACCTTGAGCACACCTGAGATGCAAGCACCCTTCTATTAAATAAATTGACTGCAGTTGGTAGAATTTCAGAACTTGCCCTCCAAATTAGCATTTTAATTTCGTTGGGTACTGCAAGCTTCCAAATTCGCATTCAAAATCCTTCTTGAGCACTCTGATCCGATTCCCCCATTCCAAAATCGTCATCACACTGCCTCACCGCCACACGGTACCCAATCTTTGAGAAAAAACCAATATTTGCTATCCCCCAGCTATGAAACTGATCCTAAGGCAATGCTGGAAATGATATGTCACCACTTAGAACATTTAATAAATTGAATAATAAATATAAAATTTGAGAGTAAAATGGAAATTAAAAAAAACCATTTATCAAACACTGTGTCTCTCCGACAACCATCATACTTCCTTTTCCCCTAACTTTGCAGTGACTTTGACCGAAAAAACTTTGCAGTGACTATGCGTAGCATGTGATAAAAAAAGAAAGATTTTAAATATCTGCACCAAAACAAAAAGATATATATTATTTTAAATATCTAAAATGTTTCTCTCTTATCTTTTCTTCTTTTAATGCGATATTTTCTTGTCGGGTTCTCTCTACATTTGTTCTTCACTTCAATCAAAAGGTTTGGTCCGACTCTTCAATTAATTTTCAAAAACATCAAACATGCACAGAAACGCGTGCTTTCAGGACATGTACTATCTACAAAATGGAAGAAAGCTGGCAGGGTTTGATGGCAACAAGTATCCATTTCTATTTATTGATCCTGACCGTCCATATGGACCGCACCCCAGTCCCAATGCAGGTCGATGATCATCAATACCATTATCATGAGAGAGAACTGTTCCAACTAATTCTCTCTCTAAACATAAATAAAGAGAGCCTCCTCAAATTGTGACTCACAATGCCTCTGATTTGATGCATATTTTGGTGTCCCTTCCTTGATCCTCATTGGGTTTTAGTTTTGCTAATTAAGCCACCGATTTCCATGCCTTATTTGTCCAACCAGTTGGCTATAAGTCAAGAGAGTTTCAGAACCACCAAAATAACTCCATCACATGCAGCTTTGACATGGCTTTAACTCATAATGCCTCCACCTGCTCTATCTTCTCAACTGCCCCATATTTAATATAACCAGAGAAAATTATGTTTTGTCTGCAAATTATTATGGATATATTTTTTTTTAATACAAGCGAAAATTTAAATTACAAGAAAGGGTTTCTTAACACGCTACCCTGAGACCTACAAATCAAAGTCCTTTTTTCCACTCGATTGGACCCTTATTATGGATTTATAAGAAGAAAAATAAGAGTGAAAAGCTAGCAAGACAAAAGGGGCTCAGTGAGTTATGGTGTTTGTATAATTTTTAGTGCTGGTAAAACCAATTGAACTCTCATTTAATGCCTAAACACAAACTCCACCTTCCCTCTTCAAGAGGAAACTTCAAAAGCGTCATTTTCAATGCCCTTATAAAGTCCAGTTTTTCATAGCATTGAGCTTCAAACAAAAGGAAGCTGCTTCACAGAAATGGGCAGCCATAGCCAATACTTGACAGCTGCAGCCTTGGGTTTGGTTTTTGTATGTGCATTGTTTGCAAGTGGTGGAAATGCACAAGAAGCAACCACTCTTGTTCCAGCCATCATGACCTTTGGTGACTCTGCAGTTGATGTGGGCAACAATGACTATCTCCCAACTATCTTCAAGGCTAATTACCCTCCATATGGAAGGGACTTTGTCAACCATCAGCCTACTGGCAGGTTTTGCAATGGGAAGCTAGCCACTGACATCACTGGTAAGTAGAAAATTAGCTTCAAATTGAAGCCTTTCTCTTTCTCCTTTTTTTTTTTTTTTTTCTTTTACAATATGATAGTGTAGACTACTCTAATGTACGGGGAGGGAGCTCAAACTCGGGTGCAACAAGGCGGGCACAATGCATCTGGTGCATAAACAATAATTAATCGCTTCCTAGAGCAAGAAAAGTGATCTTGTTAGAAACACCAACCTGATTGTTTAAGTTTAAGTTGTCTAGTTAAGTTAGTTTCAACTACATAACATAATTAGTTTCTTTATGTAGCTTAACCTTTCTTACAGGAACAGAATTTTAAAAGTATATATCTTTCTGTAACCAGATTAATTGTTGATAATGATCATTAATTTCTTTATGATTAATTAGCTGCATTTGGGATTGATTGATATTAATGTTAGAGGGACCATGTTAAATAATTGATCAAATCTTATGGTTGTTCATGTGTCAATTACCACCAGTCTCAACTTATGCCGCATCATGCAGTAAGCTATTGTAGTTAGAAATTATAATATGACTCCTCCAGCATTAATCTGGGATTGGATTAGCAGTTAATTAGACTATCCAAGCGTCTTAGTTAACTGGTAAAAACATGCTAATCTGAGTTTCTTTATGCAGCTGACACTCTGGGGTTCACGACTTACCCACCGGCATACCTTAGCCCACAGGCATCAGGGAAGAACCTTCTGATTGGAGCCAACTTCGCTTCAGCTGCATCCGGTTATGACGAAAGAGCAGCAACTCTAAATGTAAAATTCCAATCTTAGTTATGACAGTTAATTTTACACCTATGTACATGTTAATTTCACATGTTTCACACAAAACAATTGAACTTGTTGTGGCAGCATGCAATCCCATTGTCCCAGCAGCTACAATATTTCAGGGAATATCAGGGTAAGCTAGCCAAGGTAGCAGGCAGTAAGAAAGCAGCATCCATCATCAAGGATGCACTCTATTTATTGAGTGCTGGCAACAGTGACTTTCTTCAGAACTATTATGTCAACCCTTATCTTAACAGAGCCTACACTCCTGAGCAATATTCCTCTATCCTTGTTGGCCTCTTCTCAAGCTTTGTTAAGGTATCTTGTCATTGGTGCTTCTCTTTATTAATCTCCTCTTTTGAAAAAAAAAAAAAGTGGTTAAAATTGTATGTTGTGATTTCTGATAGCGAAACTAAGGGCTCGTTTGAGAGGGATGATTTCAAATCAAGGAATTCAGTTAATGTCTATCTAGTGTTTTATAGTTTATTTTTAACTAATTTGCCTTATTAGCATTTCCCAATCTTTTCTTTGAAATCATTTCATTCAAATGGATCTTAACTAAGATTTTGATGCTTCCTTGAAAAACTAGGATTTGTATGGCTCGGGAGCCAGGAAAATTGGTGTGACTTCACTCCCTCCATTGGGTTGCCTTCCAGCCGCAATCACCTTATTTGGATCCCATGAGCAAGGGTGCGTGGATAGAATCAACTCTGATGCCCAAGGGTTCAATAAGAAGATAAGCTCCGCCGCAGCAAATCTCCAAAAGCAACTTCCTGGCCTTAAGATCGTCATCTTCGACATTTTCAAGCCTCTCTATGATGTGATTAAAGCCCCATCGAATTACGGTACTAAACTAAACTAAAATTTCAACCCAAGTAGCCTAACAAAATAGATACTTGAGAAATAATATATAATTGTTTTTTCTATGGATATTTTTTGTAGGGTTTGCGGAAGCAAGGAGAGGTTGCTGTGGAACTGGGATTGTAGAGACAACATCACTGCTGTGCAATCCAAATTCGATTGGAACTTGTTCGAATGCGACTCAATACGTGTTCTGGGATAGCGTCCATCCATCTCAAGCTGCTAATCAAGTTCTTGCTGATGCATTGATTATCCAGGGCATCTCCCTCATTGGATGAAGATATATATGGATCTTTCCGTCTCTTTAAAATGTTGAAGACTGTTACTACTTGCTTTTTAGGTTACTATGTTTACAAAGATAGTGATGCAAAAGATTAATGAGTTGCATGCAATTTATTAATTAATTACAAAAGAAGTTTGAGAAGATCAACAAATGGTTCAGAAATCTACTCACTGATTTTGTTTTCTTCTACTAAGATGTGATTTGCATAAATTGTTTGCTTCGTTAATTGAGGAAAAGTAAAACCAAACAAGAGATCTCAGGGAGAGAGAGAGAGAGAGAGAGAGAGAGAGAGAGAGAGAGAGAGAGAGAGAGAGAGACCTAATCTATAGCAAACAAGAAAACAGAAGCACAAACCAGAAAAAGCTAAACGTTATATTCAAATTGATTAGTACTGAAGAGTCTAAGTGCTGGTCTCGCCTTACTGAAGAGATTTACAGAAGCAATCAATTGTACAGCATCTTTTCCAAATTACACGCAGAGAGAACGAAATGCTTTGACAGAAACTGAACTAGTAAGTAACAAGACATATAGCAAAGGTAAAATGCCACCAGTTTTCAGGTCAAGTAAGAGCGGCACTTTGCAAAAACAGGGCGATGATCTGCACTAGTCCTACTACCATTTGCCACCTTCAAAACTTGAGCTTCTTTGACAGAGTTGTTCATCTCCAACAGCATTTCTGACGTTCTTGTTATCTGTGCTGCATGCGCACGCTACAAGGAAGAGAGAGAGAGAGAGAGCACATAACACAAGAATTATTGACAGTCTCGTGAAAAAATAAATAAAAATCCTCTGAATGAAGTACTCACAGACCTCAAGATTCTCAGAAAGAGGGTGGTGACGAGCCCTTGAAGTTGTTTTGGAGTTCTCAGCTCTGCTTCCTGTAGCTGCTGATCTTGAACATCCCGTGGGTCCACTCTGTTTGTAACCCTTCTTCCTGTTGCCAGCTTCATGACCTCCATGATTCACAGAGTTCATATCTTGGGCATGAACATTACACTTACCATATGTCCTCGACTGTAAAACAGGTGAAAAGAAATTTATATCAGTTCAATCCATAACAAAGCCAGCATAGGACAAGAACATTGTGAAAGCCTTTACATATCAACAGAGTCTTATGAGTTCTAAGATGGCACTTTGTGAGTGGTTAAAACAAAATTATGTGACTGTAACTGAAAAAAAATGAAAAACTTAACTTACATTCTTTTGGAAATTCTCATTCTTGGTGCTACCCCCCCACTGTACTTGTCTGGATGGAATCTGCGGCATCATAAATCAAGTAAGAATAACTTGCTGAGACTAAATACACAAGCAGAAACTCACACACACACACAAATATATATAATATCTATTAGCAAATAAGGTGGATTACTTACCCATGGGAAGTTTTGTGACACCAAAGGATGCTGTGCATCAACGTTAGTACCAAAAGTTTGATACATGACCGGTTGGTGTAGCGGAGGAGACATAGGAGGGCTAGGGGAAACGCTGTACTGGAGTGGGGGGAGGATAGTCCAGTTTGGAGGTTGGAAAGATCTTTGTGGCAATTGATGATAAAAGTAATTTTGCAGATCTCTGCAGCGATCTTCTTTGCGTTGAGCTACAGCCACATACAGTTTTCTGCCTTCGAAAATGGTTCCTGACAAAAACAAACTCAAATCACAGAGGTGTAAACCAAATACAGCTTTAAGAAGACAAGAAGCAGGAAAAGAGACACAATGAGTTTACCATTAAGAGTATTGAGAGCCTTTACAGCTTCTTCAGGAGTTGAGAAACAAACAAAGCCAAATCCTTTGCTCCTCCCGTTATCATAGCACATCACTTTAACCGATTCTATCTTCCCAAAGGCACTAAAGTGCTTTTCTAATTTTTTATTGTCAACATATTCAGCTAAATTCTTAACGTAGAGATTCGAAGACCTAAGTTTCTCAATCGGACTGTTGAGCATCTCATTGTTACAATTTAGAAGCTTTTCCCTCTCAGCTTTCTTTTGAGCCCTTCCTACAAACAAATGTTTTGTTCCTGATCCACATTTTGATTTTGCTTATTAGAGAAAGTTTCAGGCATAATAATGTTACAGACAAAACAAACTAAAATGAGATGAAGAAAGTTGGAGGTTTACCCAGCAGTGCACCATTCATGGCCTCAATCGCCTTCTTAGCCTCTTCTGGGGACTCAAAATTAACAAACCCAAAACCCCTTGACTTCCCGTTGGCATCCTTCATGATGGCAAGACTATCAACCCTTCCATACAGAGAGAACTTCTCTTCAAGCAGATCCTCAGTTACATCTTCGTCCAGATTTTTCACATACAGATTTGTAAATTCTGATAGCCTCTCACTTTTCTTGACAAATTTTGACACATATCTAAAGAGAAATGACAGGACAGAAAACAATTACAACAGCATAAATTTATTGACAAATAAATCATTTTAACAAAAGCGGAAACTATAGGAGAGTCCTTTATATCAATATATAAACTCAGAACCTTTAAGAAACACATGTAACCATCCAGGTTATACAGAATAGAACAATTTTTGGATAACACACATTGCCCAAGAACATCATAAACAATCAACACCAGGAAGACAAGCATATCGAAGGAATAACCATGACCTTGTAGATCATTACTTGTCATTAAAACAATGATCCATTGAGGGCCATCCATTGAAGTTTATTCAGTCAAGAACATTCGAAAGTAAGAAACACAGAACAAAGGAAACAGAGGGCTTACAAATTCTTCCCCATAATAACAGTATCATTCAGAGCACTGACAGCAGCCATAGCTGAATCCTCTGTGTCAAACTGGACGAACCCAAAACCCTTGCTCTTCCCATTTTCTTCAGCTACCTTGCAAGAGAGTATAGTCCCAAAATCGCCAAACATGTCCTGCAACTGAGTGCTGGTGACTGAAGTGTCAAGGTTCTTCACAAAGATATTGGCAATACCAGTTTTTCTTGGAAGAGCATCCCTTTGAGACCACATTATTCTCATGGTTTTCCCCTTCAATTCAGTGTGATTCAGACAAGCCATAGCCTTGGATGCTGATCAAAACAGATAACTCAAAGTAAACAGACGCATCAAAGATCAAATATAACGTATCAAAAAAGGTGGTGCAGAAATCAAACATGAAAGCAGACATAAGAAACTCAGAGAGTAAGAAATCTGGCCAAGAAACAAAAAAACATACATGCAAATATGCAAACAGAGGAGGAGATCTAACTAGAGAATCCAAACAGAGAAGTTGAGCAGAAGAAACAAAACCACCAAGAACCCATTTCAGAAAAATGAAAGTTGGTTCGCCATTAAGCAAGAAAATGCAACCAAAATAACATGAAACAAAGCCACCGAATACCGAATACCCATTTCAGACACTTGAGTAACCAAGAATGCTATTACAAAAAGACATAAAACCCAAGAAACGAAACCACCCAAAACCCATTTCAGGAAAATGAAAGTTGGTTCACCATTAAGCAAGAAAATCCCCCCCCAAAAAAAAAGAGAAAAAAGAGCAACTAAGAGCTAGACAAAAGATCCCTAGCCACTAGAACCAAAATAAAAGCCAGTAGAAAACCCATTTCACAGAATCGAAAACTACAAGGAACCATAAGCAAAAAACAGCCAATATAACGAAGATACAGTCACATAACAAGAGAAATCTACAGAAGAAGCAGAGCTACTATACATTGTCAAACAGAAAACGAAGACGAAAGAGTGGGGTTTTGAGTGTCGTTTCCGTTACCATGGGAGTGAGAGTAGAAGTTGACGTAGGCGTAGCGAAGGGACTCGCCTGAGTGAGCGTTACGGCAGAGGCGAACTGAGGCAATGGGGCCGATGAAACGAAACGTTCCGAGGAGGTCATCTTCCGTGACCTGTGGGTCCAGGTCACCCACATACAGCGAGACCTTCTGCAGAGGATCAACCGGCGGTAGCGGTAGCCGCAGTAGCGGTGGTTTTGGTGGTGGTGGTGGCGGCGGCATTGGGGTTCTTGCGTCTGACGCCTCTGACGCCATTTCCTTGCTGCTCAAGAATCACAGAGTACAGAGCTCAGAGAGAGAGAGGGAGAGGGAGAGAGAGAGAGAGAGAGAGTTTTGTTTGTTTGTAATAACGGTGAGGATGGCGTGTGTGTACTGTACGATATATAAAAGCGAATGCGAAGGAGGAATTTGTACGGACGGAACTCACTCGCTTCGAGTAGGATTTACAGAGTCTACTCGCTTTGGTTATAGCTTTGGATTCTGGGAATGCTGAGCGTCGCGAAGGGCGGGAAATGGCTGAACGACGCCGTTTAAGTGGAGGCGTTTCTTCGTTCACGTGCATGTGCGATACAGCTGTCATCCCATTCAAGAGGTTCCAAGGATAAATTTGTCAATTCATAACTTGGACGGCTGGGATTGTAATGGATTGTTTGTGAAGAAGATCAATCTAACCGATTTCTAACTGAATCGGTTAGGATTAAACCATGTAAGAAAAAGAGGAAGGCAGGCTAGCGACACCCCCACACAATTTTGTTAGAAAAGACTTCAATTTGAAGTGCCCAAAATATTAGGAAGGCTCTCAAACCGCAAGTGAATTGGCAAAAGCATAACGAGTCAATCAATGAGATACATTGACTTCTTGAAATATATATCGTTTTTGCATTAATTCACTTCACACAATTTGTTAAATAATTTACTTTTTTTTAACTTGAAGAATTTTAATCTCTATCAATAAGAGAGAGATTAGGGAAATTAATCATGGTAATGTAATGTTGAGAACTACTGGGTCATTACATTAGTGAGTCCATTGTCACATAATTGCCATCACATAAGTTCTTTGAAAATGTAGCCGTGCTTCCCTATCTATTGATGAAGCATTTGGTGGATGGAGGAAGAAAAAAAAATTGTTCATTCATTAAAAGGATGATAATTCAATTTTAATTTAATCGACATGGGATTTGATTTTAATTCTTGGTTAAATTGCAGGTTGGATTGTAAAATCTACAAATCGACCAATACGATCAACAGATTAAGGATTTATATTCAAAATGTTCTTAAAAAAAAGGATTTATATTCAAAATGTTCCCTAATGCATTGTCGATTAACCCGACGTTACTGTCAAAAGTGAACAACTGTAATTGGAAAGATTTCTGCAAATCATGTAAGTTTGTTGTATACAAATCCATGGTAGTAAAGGAAACTCCAATGTATATAATGGAATGTTCATTCAAAAGAGAACTCAAAGCACTCCTCGTCAATTGAACTGCTTTTGTATTTTGCTCAATTAGTTCCTAACTAGCTTCAAATGACAAAATATGGTAAACTGGTATTGATTTGCTAACTTCTTAACTATATGATTCACATGTGTGTATATAAACCCGATGATGATGAAGAACTAAGATGCTGATGCTGATTTTCTGTGTACCTTGGGCGTTGCACCGCGAGAGCTCATCAAAGCTTCAGCATATTTCACCAACTCAGCTTTCTCGGTAGAATCTGAGTCTTGATCAGATTTGAGGGGCAAATCTGCAGAACCTTCCCTGCTGAAGGTCTTATACCATGAGGAGGATCCGACGTCGCTATTTCTTTGAACACTTTGTACATCCTTGATATCCTGCTGCTTTGGACTCCTCCATCTGGGAAGATCTAAAGAAGCTCTAGATGAACTACGTGAAGTTGCAAATACGTTACTCTGACCCTCAGGCCCAGCATAAGCTGCTGTTGATTTACTTGAGCTGCAATATGGAGACTCGTTATCTTCTGCATATCCAGTTCTATCTGTTGACAAAACCCGGTTTTGGTAATGAACGTCTTTACCAAGTAGGAGTCTCCTTAGCTTGTTGAACAATTTGCTCTTACTGGTGGTGTTGGTTTTTGTTGCTGATGAATTATCAACAGAAAAATCATCAAACTCCGGAGAGTCTGTAAAAAAGGAAGCATGGGAGGATGACCATTGATCAGAATCAAAGTCGACCATCATCCCCTTCTCCCCCATCCCTTCAGTGTTTGCATATTCAACTATTAGCTGTTTGGCTTTCTCCTCCGATCTTGGGCTTAGTGATTTACTTAAGTCCCTTGCCGCTGTTTTACCAGTTGGGGGCTGAAAATTCCGCAGCTCATACCGTAAGCAAGCATTTATCCACCGGAGGTAAACTAATTCTTCAACATCAGAACATCGATCAACTTGGAGTTGCTGAATTTCCTTAGTCAAATCTTCATTTTCTTGTCTTAAACGCACGCTCGCTTCCTTCAATGCTTCTGCCTGTAACAAATTGTACAACGTAAATTTTAAAAGTAATGATCAAGGGAAGCCGGGAAAACAATGAAAGAATATGATCAGCTAATTACCTCTGGATCTTCCAAGATAGAATTTGCAAGGATTTGTGTGGACTCCAAAGTACGAGCCAATTCAGAATTTTCTATTTGCAATTGAAAATTAGACTTTCTCAATTCTTCAGCTTCACCCTCCAAATCTTTTAGCCTTCTTAGCTTCAATTGAATCTCGGAATTATCAGCAGCTTCACTATCGTGAAACTTCTCAACTCTTTTCTTAAGAGTTAAGATCTGTTCCTTGTTCTGTTCAGCTTCGAATCTGAGTTTCTTTTTTAGAATCTTGATTTTGGCCCTAGTAGCCTCAAGCTCAGCCACCACTTTTGCATGATCAGCCACTTGTGCCTCCAGTCTTCGGTTCTCTGCCTCTAAAGACTCAATCTTGAGAGTGAAAAGCTTAGCCTCCATGGTGTTTATCTTTAACTGATTTTGGAGCTCCATAACAGCAGTCTCCTGCTCTTTCAGGCCATAATACTCGAGCAACTGGACCTCAAGATTCCGCTCCCTCTCTCGAAGCATTCTGACTGTGCTTCTGAGGTGTCTGATTTCTTGTTCATGTTCTTCCATTTCTGAAGTTCTAAACGCTTTTGGAGTGTCTACATCTGACCTAGGCGTTTCAACATTCATCCTTGGAGAAAACCCAGAATTTGCAGCAGCAAAGTCAAATTCCTTCACAAGATCATTGAACACTGGCAAGAGTAATCCATCTTTACCTCCACCATGTTTACTGCATGGAGAAACGCTGGATGTGCAATTACCAGCACAGACCTTTGGGATGTATGTCTCTTCCTGGTAAAAAAACAAAGAAATGCTTAGTTCACTGATATTAAATTTAACAGGAACAAAGCCACTCATTTGGTTCTTCATAACTATGATCAAGATGAAATACAGATATATTCCCTCTCATGGTCAAAAAATGAAGGAACAAAGATTTGCAATAGAATGGATTTCATTAGTCACAGCAAAACGCATTACAATATTCAGGAAGCAATCGCTAGACAAACGAACAGTTGAAAAATTAGTGCATGATCAAGTTACGTACTTGCAATCAACCTTCTATGTTTGGTTTCCACCACAAATATTAAGGGAAAATAGGGGCAAAGAATGAATGAGAAATTCCATAATCGTATCTTTAGTTTCTATAATTGGAAAAGTAATCCTTCATCATTCAAGTGAGACAATTAGTTGGATAATCATGAACCTATCACACCAATATAAATCACCTCTTTCTTTATATAAATCATCTCTTCCCTTATATAAATCATCTCTTCCTTTATATAAATCAGATGGAATGCTATCACACCAATAAAATCCTTCAGAACTGATTTTCGTTTTTTATGGTAAAGCTACATCAGCATGTAGAAATAATCTGCTCATATAAGACTTTCTGATCAAGCAACAAAATCATTATTACTGGAAAATTTTGAAATCAATCGAAAACAAAAACAGAGATTTCATAGTGAATATAACTAAGACTTTATGATCCATCTAAACATACATATTTTTCTGAGGCAATTGAAGCATTGCATGAACTGTGTGATTTCCTTGTCACATTAAGGTCATCCTTTCGCCGATGTCTTACTCCTGGATCAACTTCACTTTCTTTATCTACATACATAATATGATCAAGATGATGAGTAATCGAAAACCAAGCAAACAAAGAAAAACTCAACCGAAGGAGATCAATCTAAGGTGAGAAGACAAACCCGAAGAGCACGGCGAGCGTGGAGGAGGCAGGGAGGGCTTGGTCCTTTTGATTTTGAGACGAGAAAAGAGAAATCCAGCAAAAGAGAGAGCAAAAGCCACCCCAAATTTCAACAGAAGAGGCTTTATGTCCCTGTTCTTTCCCAGCACCATATTAAAAACCCCCTAATTGAAAAGCATTAGCCACATAGTTTAGAGAATGATTATGGTTCCTCATCTTCATCATCGTCCATCTACATGAACATGACCCATGAACTCATGTCAGATTAAACCAAACGAGAGAAATTATTAAAGAAGTAAACCCTTACTAAACCTTAACCCAAAAGAATAAACATGAACCATATCATATGAATTAAACCAAAAATGACAACAACAAAAATTCAAATAAAATTAAAAGCCTGATTTTGATCAAAGTTTATACCAGAAACAGAAAAGAATCACATAACCCATTACAGATTAAGCCAAAAAAAATCACAGGAATTAAAAACAAAGCCAAACCCATCTCAATTCAAAAGCGTCTCTACATACCCAGAACAGAGAAAATTTCATATAGCTCATCATGTCAGATTGGCAAAGAAAAAAAAAACATAAAATAGCAAAAGTAAGCAAGACCCTTTTGAATTTATGGTGATTCAAAATGAAACGAGAACTTACAATTATTTAAGGGAGCGTTTCTCGAAGGCACTGAATCAGTAAGGATAAAAAACACAGTAAACGTTTTGATTTGGTCTGTGATTTAAATTTCAGTTGAGGATTTGTTTGTCTCTCTCGTGGGCTGATGAAACAGTTGGTAAAGTATAAAACAAAATCTTACATGAAAATCTTTTTTAAATACAATGTTCAGAAACATCCGCCACTAATTGTTGTCTTATGTCATGTTGGATGTGATGTACAAAAAAGCAGGTCAGAGAGAGGGGGAGGAATGAGAATCTGCTTCCAGGTGGACAAACCAAAAGAAAAAGAAAGAAAACAGGGTTTGTTTTGTTGGAATCTCTCAAATGGAGGAGGAGAAGAAAAATGGAGGGTTTATGGTAAATTTAGAAGGTTTGGTTTTGGACTTTGATGAAAGTACTGGATAGCCTATAAGGCTATAATTAAGAGCGCCCTCTGTTCTCTTGTTGTTTACAGTTTTCTTTTCCCTCCATTTACAAACTATATATTGAGTGGGTGAGAAGGTGGGGAACCTGGAATTTATTATTGGGTTTCTTTTTTTATATATATAAGATATATTCTACTTTAATCTAATCTAAATTATCGAGACGGAGATTCAGGTGCAGAAGCACATCCGTTCTAGTCAATTTGGCTAAGCCTATTTCTGCTATTATTAGGTTTTATTTTTAAAAAATGGAAAACAAAAAAAACAAAAAAGACCAACAAAAAAAAAAAAAGAGGTGTGGACTTAGGTCAACAAGTATGGAAATTACAGAGCTTTAGTGCTTAAGATTTATACTTTGACCAAGAATTAAAAAATTAGATTTAGTTTCCTTATATTTAGTTATTCTTTTATTTTAAGATGTTGTTTTTCCGTTTTCATTCTTGTTCTTTGAAATCCAAATCATTATTGTTCAATTATTTCAATAAAATATTAGGTCCTTCTTATGCACATAGTAATTTCATTAAAATATTGCATAAAGCATACGTTTCTGAAAAAGGTGTTATGTACTTTTTACAAATGTTGAACAATTTAATAACAAGTTATTACGACCGCGTTGGTGGTGACTAACCATAGCATTATTCTTTTAATAATTATTTTTTTTTGGTTCAAAATTCTTAGAGTTTTCCCTTCGGAGTGGACAATCAAAGTTTTCAATATGAACACGCTTAGTTAAAGTAGATGCGAAACACGTGATGTCCGCTACGGTTAATTGTGGGATTTATCTGGATTTATAGTTAATTGTAGTGATGTGGATTAATAATTTTAGTGCGGTTTTTATCTGCGTTAATTTTACTTTTAGTATATTAGTTTATTACTCTCTTGTAATTGGTTTTTTAAATATCTTTAATTGTACTGTTAAAGTTTATTTAAAGAAATTTCCTTTTAAGAAAAACAAAAATTAAATGTGAAACACGTGAAATAAAAAAAGTAAAGGGACCCCCAGTTAACAAGCTTTTGGATGCTGATGGAGAGAGAGCCTGATTGGCAACAGTCTCTAACTCTCAATTGTATGCATAATTTGCATTGAAGTTGAACCTTACCAACTGTAGATTTCAGCCATGTGGTTGGGAAATGAAAATAAATAATATAATCTTGAACCAAGAAACATCCAGCGATTTCTGCTTCATTAAACAAAAGTTTATGCTGGAAGCCTGAAACGCATGCATGCCACCTAATTAACTAACTATATATATCTACCTTTCAAATGGAATGATCAGATTAAGATATGGCTAAATGGCTGGACCAGTGGTTACCAAAGCTCTTAGTTTTTAATACATTGCATCAAATATTAATTATGGAGAATAACTGGCTCCTATATGTTTGAAGCGGTCATTCTTACTTGCTTGGTAATCACAATGTGACACGTACGTACGTTTGTATAAATTTGATTTTTTATATACTTTTAATTGTATATGTGTCAAATTGTGATTTACTGGAAACATAAATGATTCGTTATAAAGAGTTTACTCTTATATTTGTAAATAGTTGACAAAGTTGGCGATCATCAAACTAACCGTTTTATCCTATGTATATAACACATCTGTTTACCTAATGCATTATTCTCAATTTGTAAGTTCCACTCTGTTAATTCTCTAAAAGACCTTGTCTCTAGTCAAAGATTATTTGAAGAATGAACTTACTTGATATCTTGTAGTTAAGTAATGGCGGTAGTTGTAAGGAGCTTGTAATTCAAGTGATTAAGAACATTTACTCATGCATCCGAGGTTCTAGGTTCGATTCACCCCCTCCTCCAATATTATTTTGCATAAAAAAAAATTATAATAATAGTGATAGTTGTTCTTGTGTTTATACTAGCTAGAAAGAATTTGATACTTGGTATAAATTAAAGGAGATGGGAAATTCCAAAGAAAAGTTGGGAATTAGTATGTGAGTAGTCCTTCAAGGCTCCGGACTATATTGTCGGTTGAAGCTTAACAAAGTAAAACTCCTTTTTTAATTGAAGCTCATAAAATTCGAACACGTCGAATATCTAAATTTACGGCTCATCTTGTGCTCATCTTTTATTATCCGGTCATTTGTAAAATGTGACTTTGTCTAATTATTGTGAAGTTTGAACAGATCATCAAGAATATTCTAATTCCAGGGACAGCCTTGTAACAGCAATTAAGTTACTAAGTATATATATATATATACACACACATGGCTATAACATCTTCAACGACATTTCTTTTAACATCAATTTGTGGTTTAAGTTTGAACACGCTGAGTAGCCTTAACTGCCTTTGAATTACGTACGGATCATTGCTAGGCGTCAACATTACATAATTAATAGATTTCAATTTTATCTTGCAGAAGTTTAAAAGCTCCAACCTAACCAGTCTAGTACATGCAATTACTAGGAATTGGAAGACGACTTTATGAGAAATTTGCTCCTGGTTAGTCTTACTACATCACGAGTTTTTGCAATATTAAAGACTTTCAGTCCTTAGGCTAAGGACTCTACCTTCCTCCAAGTCCTCAATGCCATATCGAGATTTTTACGCTGAAAGAGTTCTTAGAATCAGAAACAGACCAATGCAAATGGTAAGTAATTCTTTCTTGCATAAGCTAATTTTACACTATTTAATGGGATGTTCACAGACTACTCACCAAACGACTTGATTTTGCTTTGAGATCAAGATACGTTTGGTGGGAAGCCGTTGAACTTTTCATCATGGTTTCGGTGCCATCCATTAAACCCTCTATTGTGATTGAGATGACCAACCATCAAAAGATTTATTCGTATCAGTTCAAGAATTCGTAATAATTTGAAGAAAAAAAAAACCTCAAAGAATGTCGACCGATACCTCATTTGAAGGCTTTCAATTGACAACTTAATTCTCTATCCGTCAAGAATAGTTTCTTTTTCCATCAATGTTATGTTAGCATTCAAACCTTGTTATGCTTTACTCGCATGCATGTTCAACGTTGTGTGAGTAATAGCTAGTGAGAGTTGAATGAGGACTGATGAATAAGGTGATGAGGGTTGTAGTCACATGTGTTGTAGTTATTGAGAGTCTAGTGAGAACTTTCTCTTTTTCCTTTTAAAGCTTTGGCGTTGATGGTAATTCCATATTGGATAAAATGAACAATTCACATTTAAACTAAGGATTTAGTCTATAAATTTTTTTTTTTAAAAAAATACAAACGATAGTCTAAACTACAAGGAGAGGTAGGTCTCAAAAAAAAAAAATTGTTGAGTCTTTCACAAGGTTGCCTTTTTTCGTCATATATAGAGTATTGCTACTCTTACCACATTCTCATATCACCTTATGTAGCAGTGGCACATGAAGTGGACAACCACATCAATTAAAAAGTGTCAATAAATTATAAAAGAAAAGAAAATGTTAAATTAATTTTAATTGACGTGGTTATCCACCTCATTTGCCGCATAAGTTGGTATGAGAATGTGGTATACAAATGTGGTAAAAGTCATTGTTGTATTATATATACACACACACATATACAGAGAGCTTTCATTGAGGGATCCCTCAAATTAACTTATTTGAGAGGCACCTTTGTAGGGCTCACTTCATATTGTATTTCGCTAATCCAAACCGTCTATGTTTTAGTTTTAGATAATCATTCAAAGATCATTTCTACAAAAAATCACTTGAATCCAATATCGTTTGACCACTCAATTGCGTTATTAAAATTTTAGTACTTTCTTGAAGTACCGTGTTCATTGATTTTGTAGGATACAATTGGATGTTGAAACGGTTTCCAATTTGTCTAATTTTTTTCAAGGATGATCTATGAATGTAGACTTGAAAAATAGATGGCCTGCATGGTTGGAAAAAATTTCATAGGATACCATAAAGGGTGTCTCTCAAATAAAATTATTTAAAGGATCCCTCAAATAATTTTATTTGAGGGACACTCTTTAGGGTTCTCTACAAAAACAAATTCAATGATCCAAACCATCTATTTTGGGATCCTTCAAATAATTTTATTTGAGAGACACCCTTTAGGGTCCTCTACAAAAACAAATTCAATGATCCAAACCATCTATTTTCACATATTCATTCAAAGATCATCATTGCAAAAAATCATGCAAATTGAAAATCATTAAGGCATCTAATTGAGACCAACAAAATCAATGAACACAATGCTTCAAGAAAATATTTAAATTTCAATAATTTAATTGAGTGCTCAAATGATATTGGATTCAAGTGATATTTTGTAGAGATGATTTTTGAATGAATATATACAAAATAGATGGTTTGGATTAGTAAAATATAATGCAGAATGGGCCCTACAACTACAAGAGTGAGATCTCTCAATGGAAGCACTGTATTTTTAAAAAGGGTTATTCGCAGCAATGATCCTTCAACTATACCCGTATTTACAGTTTTGTCACTCAATTCAATTATTAGTTGCAGAGGTCACTCAATTGGATGTTGTGTTGCACTATTAGTCCCTACTGTAAAGTCTCTCTAAAGGTAAGGACTAATGGTGCAACACAACATCTAATTGAGTGACCTCTGTAACTATTTTTGGGAGTTGAGTGACCAAAATGTAACTCCGAGTAAAGTTGAGGGATCATTGCTACAAATAATCCTAACTGAAAAGTCACATTTGCCCATCAATAATCTAAAAGATGCTTATCACGTCATCATTTTAAACAGAAAAAGTAACAGACTTGACGGAAGGATTAATGGTGCAACAAAACACGTACTTGAGTGACATCTGCAACTAATAATTGAATTGAGTGACCAAACTGTAAATACGGGTATAATTGAGGGACCATTGCTGCGAATAACCCTTTTAAAAATTTCTGATTTTTTTTTGGGGGTGAAGTGGAGGCAAAAGCCCAAACAAAAGTAGACCAATACAAATCTGGGCCTAAAACCCCGTCTTTTCAACTTCGCGGGTTCTTACATTTCAACTAAAACCCTGAAAATTCGACCACACAGAGTTCTGCTCCACTCTCTTCAATTCTCCATGCCAGTATCAGACATGAGAGCTCTCAGAGCCATTTACACCCACAAACTCCTCAATCCCACCACTCACAAATCCCTCTCCAAGCCATCTCTCACCCCCTTACAGTCCTTCCAAAACCCTAACTTCTCCCGCCATTTTCACTCCACATGCCGTCTCCAACGCCCCGAAGAACCGAGCACTGTCACCGATTCTCTGAGAACCGAGACAAATTCAAGCTCCAGTGGAGAAATTCGTCGCGTTTGGTCTGTTTTCGGCCCTGCCTCGCACACATTGGTCACCCCAAGAGTCGCAAACAAAAGTAGTGATGTACAAGAACCAAGACGTGAAAGTGAAAGTGAAAGTGAAAGCGAGATTGAAATCCAAAAGGGCTTATCGAGTTTGAGAAATGGGGTCGAGGAGTCTGAGAGGGATAAGACTCCTAGGAATGTGAAGAAGGCCAATTTAGGAACTGGGAATTATAGGGCAATGGCGAGGAGTAATAAGAAGGGGGGAAAGGTCAAAACTAGCTGGGTTTGCTCGAGTTGTGGGGAGACATATGGGCAGTGGTGGGGTGCTTGCCGGTCTTGTCAAGCAATGGGCACGGTGAAGAGGTTTTCGGAGAGTGTTGAAGATGCTGATGGGGGTAAGGTTAGTGGGTTTCAGGTTTCGGAGAAGTTGGTGCGGTCATGGATGGGGAAGGAGGCCGGGGAGGGTGGGCCAATGCGGTTGGCTGATGTGAACCAGGGATTTACTGTGATAGACAGGCGCATTCCTCTGTAAGTTCTTATCTGTTTTTTTGTTTCTGCTCTTTAAAACAATGTTTGGATCCTAAATAAGTTGGGAAAACGTTTTCATAATTGTGTATGTTTGTCTGGTTGATATTTAGGCCTGGACTTTTTGGAAGTGAAGTTGAAAGGGTGCTTGGTGGTGGTCTTGTACGAGGTTTGGTCATATTGTGTGTGTGTGTTTTTTTCATTCTTTACTCTGAAGCTCCTATTAAAAAAGTATTGACTATGAAAGCTAATTGTTTGTTCTCCTTCTCTTCTTGACTATGCTGAACATTTATGAGCTTAGACCTGTTAGATTGCTTTACCACTCTACTTTGTGGATTGTTGCGTTCACAGTGGCTTAAGAAACCATCTTTAAATTTTGAACTGATACATTTTTTTTCAGCTGGTGGGTGGTGGAGTCTGTGTTATGAAAAAGACATATATTTACGCACCATTCTTCTGCCCCAGCTGTTTAGATGAAATATGAATTCTCCTGTCCAGTATTTTGGCTCGTTAAGACCTATGTTTTCAGTTGCTCCTTCTAGAAGCTTTTAGTATTTAATTTAAAGTTGCTGTTCCCGGTGGTTGAAGTGGAAAATTCAACATTTTAACAGTGCTTCTTTCTGTTTTTGAAGGTTCATTGGTTTTGGTTGGTGGTGATCCTGGTGTTGGCAAGAGTACACTCGTGTTGCAGGTAGTAAGTTGTTGTAAAGATTGAGATTTACTTTTGCATTGTATTTATAAATTTATTTATTGGTGTTGCTGAGGATATTTTTCATGTTCTCAATGTTTGTTCATCATGTTGACTATTGTTTTCTTCTTCTCTATTTGTGGTTCTGTTTTCATGTCAACCCATACTTTTAAACTGGAAGATGGCTTCACTAATAGCTGAAGGGCATGAGCTTGGTAAAGCCGCCCCTGTTGTGTATGTCTCCGGTGAAGAGGTTAGCATTTTCTTAAGCCTGGTATTGGCAAATCAGCATGCCTGCTTTAAAGCTTCATTGATGCTTGACTTTCCTACTATCTCATTCTTGTCAAGCATATCATTTTATTTGTTGGTTAGCAGGCCCATAAATGGTTCATAAAAATGAAACTTTTTGTGTATTCTAGTTTTTAGGTACTTTCTTTAACTTGATTAACTTAACTTTCCCCCATTGATTCCTATGAATACAGGAAACTTGTAAAGTTTTGTCGAATTCTTATCTGAAATAAAGGTAACTGCATTTAAGTGTCAAATGGTTCTTTTTCAATTAGAAAAAAGTCTGTTGTTGACCCATTTGTGGAAAATATGGCTAAAAGGCTTTTATAGTTGAGCTTGAATTATCTAATTTTGGTGGTTGAGAAGCCTCAAGTGTCTTGGGTTTCTGGGCACATATTAATCTCCAAATTACAGTGCTGCAAAATTTTGGTTTCACCATGATGTGTCATTTTGCTTATAACTTTAGGCTATGACATGTAGGTTAATTCACATTGATGTCTGGTGGCAGAGTGTTCAGCAAATTGGAAGCAGAGCTGACCGTATGAAGATTGAAACAGAGGATCTTTTCTTGTATGCAAGCACTGATATTGAGGTGCTTAGTTCTGGGCTTGGGCTGACTGAATCTTGTCTTTGCCTTTTACATTATCCTTATTAAACTTGACATAAGTAAGACCATGTTATTGTGATATCTGATGTGCTGTCCATAATTCCTTTTTGTTTGTTTACTTACCATTTGATTTTAATCAGTCTCATGCGAACTTAATGCAAGTTTCGCGATTATACCCAATGGTCAAAGGTTGGTTCACCGACCAATTTAAATAAATATACATCAAGAAGTAGGACTGCAGCTACCAATTTATTTTTTAAGTTAAGCATGTGGTAAAATAAAATTGATACAGTTTATTGGTGTATCACTATTTCCGAATGGTTAAGCCATTTGGACTCCGTCACTGGAGAGCCCAACTTGTGGAATTCAACATAAACTGGGAGGTTGCAATTGTAAGGACTTATTAGGATTCCACTGATATCATGTTGAGGAAATAGGGGAAAAATAAGATGCATTAATCATAACCCTAAAAGGTTTATATAAAGTACAACCTTACTGTCATTGGAAACTATAGAATGCCATTCCCCTGTAACTACTTAGATGTATTGACTAGATATAATCATGTGCTTAAATAGCCTATTTGTAAATTGTTTTTCTTGCAACTCTCTCTGTCTCTGTCTGTCTGTCTGTCTGTCTCTCTCATGTATATTAAATTTGCGTAACTCTCTAGTATGATCCTTAGGTAAGGATCTATTTATCAACCATTATATCAGATACATTCCATCAGATTTGGACTGTTGACATGTGGAGAGGACGAGATGAATCTTAGTAGATTTCAGTTGTTCGTCCATAAATGATCTAATGGCTGATAAACATGTCCTTTTTGATACATCAATCGAAATAATTCAATTAAATGTATTGCAAACATATGTGCACATCCACATTCCGTACTGACCCTATCATGACTTTGAGTACTGGAATGTGTTGCTTTATTGTCCTAATCCGGAACATTGCGGATAAAACTGAAGGATTGATGCGCGTACCTTTTTCAGGATATATTAGAGAAAATTCAGTCTCTCAACCCGCAGGCGTTAATCATCGATTCAATTCAAACAGTTTATTTACAAGGAGTTGCTGGAAGTGCTGGAGGGATCATGCAGGTTAGAACTTTTACCATAACATTCCACCCAGCATAATATGAAGCTTCTCCATATCTGATCTTCATAGGCTGCTTCAACACCTTTGGGGAAGATGGAAGGGATGGCATAGTTTGAAGCAAATTCTGTATTAGATAACTTGTTTCTTAGTAACCTTTGTGAATATTTGCATTATTCTGTGTCAGGTGAAGGAATGTACACAAGCCTTGCTACGTTTTGCAAAGAAGACTAATGTCCCTGTTCTTTTGGTAAGGATACACTGTCCAAACTCTGATTGTTCACGTATTTACTTGCATTTTATTAGTTCAGAATTTGTAAATTGGATTAGGTCAGTGAAGACTAGGATTTATCCTAGAGATTAGAAGCTTCAACAGAAGTTTGATTCTGCATTTATTTTCTGTTCTTAAAAAGGGAGACTGTCAATATCAGGACTTCCATTTTCTAAATTCCATGATGGTCTGTAAAAGATAATAGAATTCTTTTTATTTTCATTTTTATTGAAGGTTATGGAACATCGCGGTCTTCTGTTCTTGCTCCTTTTATTTATTTATTTATTTTTTGCATATCCAGATTGGGCACGTAACAAAATCTGGAGATATTGCTGGACCTCGTGTCTTGGAGCATATTGTTGATGTCGTGCTATATATGGAAGTTGGTACCTTGTTAGATTGTTTTTACTGGATTGTTGAATTTTTTTTTCTCATGCGGTAGTAACTTATCCATTAAATCCCAATGTATCTCTTCTCAGGGGGAAAAGAGTTCAGCCCATCGTTTACTTCGATCTGTGAAGAATCGTTTTGGATCAACTGATGAGGTACACAATGGTACTCAGGCAACTTTCTTTATCCATACATTTATTTTTCCCTTGTTAGCCACATGGATCATTGATCTATTTGTAATAGTTATTTGTTTTATTAATTTAATTTCTATTCATTTTTGCATTTTTTTTACTTTTTTGGTTCCTTGACGTTTATCTTGTCAACTAATTAGCCACATGGATCATTGATCTATCTATTTGTAATGTTTATTTATTTTATTGATTTAATTTCTATTCATCTTTGCATTTTTAACATTTTTTGGTTCCTTAAATATGTTTATCTTGTCAACTTATCTAATCTATTGTCCTAGTAACGTTTCTTGTTTTTTGTTTTTCTCTGTTTTTTGAATTTTCTGAGCTAGAGCTTGTGTAATTCCTTTTTGTTTTTAAAACCTGAAACTTTTTATATTTATTTTCCTTATAATGATCAGCTGCTGAAAGTTTTTATATCGACTTTCCTTATTATGATCAGCTCAACAAAGCTGATCTGAACTATTTGGCTAAAGTTAGAAAGGAAAAAACAACTAGGAGATCTGGGGAGAATGGTCAAACATATTGGGTCTTGGAATCGTGCGCTGTTCTATTTTGGTAAAAGCTCTTCCTTTGAGGTGACTTCTGTTTTCCTTCTATTTAACCATCCAATCTATAGCTGGATGAGGTGTGGCATTCTTGGACTCAGTTGTTGACTTTTGAGAGAAGGAACTATACCTATACCGTTCAAGTCATTGTACCTTGATCCTTGCAGTTTTTTGTATTAGTTATAAATGCTGAAGAGCTTAACCAGAGTTAGAATAGATGCATATTATTGTATCTTCTTTGTGAAGTGGATGAAACTAATTTTCAACTGGACAAGCTTATGTAATTATAAATTTTTGGCTTCTACATATATAAATGTTTATAGTAATCGCCTCTTAATCTGTGTTACTGATAGGGTTTTTTCCTTTGGTCTCAGCTTGGAGTATTTGAAATGTTACAATCAGGACTGCAAGCTGTTTCAAACCCCAGTGAGATGTTTCTATCTGAGCAATACTCAGATTCAGAGTATTTAGCTGGTTTAGCTGTTGCTGTAATAATGGATGGATCTCGTACTTTTCTCATTGAGATTCAGGTTACTTATTCACTGCTTTCATACTTGTTATCTTTCCTTTTGAGTCATTTTTTAACATTTTAATTAGCAATTGTTTGTCCTTTATGGATCAGATTAAATCAGTGAAATTTATTGTCCATCATTAAATTATTTAGCATGAACTTGATGATAATTATGATAGAATACTTCTATTTCCTTTTTATTCCTTGGGGCCAAGGATAGTAGTAGATGTCTTGTTCTTTGTTGAAGTTAGAGCATCTAACCTAACCAATTGGAAATGGTTACAGATGCTCTATGGTTCTTAAACTGAGATTCAAGGGGTAGAAGACGTATGGTTTGGGATTTTATATTCGCAACATGCTCCTCATGTGTGGCCGGACTGAGCAAACACATGGAGAGCCTCACACTTGGAGCATGTGTAGCCGACGATAACACGTGAACTTATTGCCTGCGCTGTGTTAAAGTAGGACTATCCAATTTAAAATCAGTTGGCACTGTGTGGAAAGCCTTACTATTCTTATATTAAGATGCAAGGCTTAGAATGCCCAATGTCAGATGTCAAATTCTCGACATTCTTCTACTGCCATCATTATATCCAATTTAGTCAACTCCTCGGCTCAATCAGGAGGGTTCCTCAGTATTTCTTAGGGGCAGTGAGATAGGTTAGATATATACTATGTTCTAAAATAATTTTTGGATTGGACCCATATCACCGCTTTTCCTAGAATTGCACTAAGCAACTAAATGTATATTAGTATTGTATGTCCTCTGCATTTTGTCTTGCTTGTAATTGCGTTCTCAAACAAATCATTTGACATTTGACCAACTTTCATAAATTTTATGTAGGCATTATGTGTATCTGAATCAACAATCTCCCGGCAAGTTAATGGGGTTCCACCAAGTAGAGCTTCCATGATTATTTCTGTGAGTAATTTTAAAGTTTTTGTGTATATTTTCGATTTATATTATTTGTGCCATAGACAGCAATACACAAGAAACTTCAACGGTGCAATATAAATTAGCAATTTACATCACCCGATTGATTATATGCCATTCCTTAGATGAAGATACTGTGCTATGGCTCATGTTAGTCAAGGCAGTATTATGATTGAATTTGAGCTTAAGGTGAACGGTTTATCCTGATCTCATTGCAGATTCCTTATATTTAGAGTTTAAAAAAGAGCATAATGTCTCCTCTCAAAATAAAAAATAACAAAGAAAAACTATAATGTCATTGTCATCCTACTTCATTTGCACTAAGTCTAAGTTTGATGAAAAGCGAGTTGTCATTTAATCTCTTATATGTTTTAGGTACTTGCAAAGCAAGCTGGTCTAAAGCTCCAGGAGAATGTAAGTAAAATCTTATGATAATTCTTGGTTTCTAAAGTTGATTTTCTATCATTGAATTTAAGCATATCTAAAGATTTTTTCCAGGTTTGAAATATTTATACAACAAGAAATGATTCGGAACACTGTGAAAGGCATGAGAATTTGAAAAATCGTTTAGAGATATTATGGCTAAAATTTATTAGTCAAAGATGAGGCCAGTTTACATCATTATTGCCACCTTGCTTGTGTAAAATACAGTGAAACATGTGGACATTTGTAGCCATCGGTAATTAGTAAAGAAAGTGATACTAAACACTTATACTGATAGGAATAGTGTCAAACATGGTAAATGAAGTTTTCTTATACTGTGCAAACAGAAATCTTTTGATTGTTAAGTTGAGTCATAGGGAAAAAAGCCTACATGCCAGACTCCTTTCTATCTATGAATTCATTGAATTTTGAGTTTACCGATTAAATAAGTTCGTTATTTTTATTATCACTTATACGACTGTCTTATTTATCGTTGGTCAGTTTCCTGTTCCATTATTTTTTTCTTCTTAATAAGAAAGTTCCTTTATCATGTTAGGCCATCTTCTTAAATGTTGTTAGTGGGGTATTCCTGAAAGACACTGCTGGGGATCTTGCAATAGCAGCAGCAATTTGCAGCAGGCATGCATACTATTACTTTCTACTAATCAAACATGTTTTTGTAACTAGATGGCATTTACCTTTTTGTTTTTGCCCCTATGCATTTTTTATTTTAGACATTTAGTATGGTGGTTATATCAGTAACAGAAAAGAAGAACTTCAGAACTTTTGTCTTTGTGTTGCATTTACCACCTACTTCTTTTTTTATAATGTCCCTTCAGATAAATATTTTATTTACCACGTGTTTCTTGTCCTTACTCTTCAGTTTCTTGGAGTTCCCTATTCCCAATAGTATTGCATTCATTGGTGAAATTGGACTTGGTGGTGAACTTCGCCAGGTAAGCATATCATTTCAATGTTATTTCACCATTGCTCTTATATTTCCTTAAAATTGAAGTATATAACAGCATTTCAGATACAACAGATTTTACCACAGGGTTCTGAATAGTAATATTGGTTTTTAGGTTGAATTATGAGAAGATCAGTTTCCTATTTTGGATATGTTGTGGTTCAGATCTTGTATGATTATTATTGTTATAGCCTTGAGTTGCATGTGAGATAATAAGACCTAGTCTTATTACTTGCCATCCGAACTCGGATGTTTTAACTTGTTCACTGTGAATGTACCCTTTTAACTTCATCTTAATAAAGTAATTATGTTTCATGAAATGGAGCAGGCCCAAGCAACCAATATTACACCTCTGAACAAACAACATTGAATATCACCATGTTGCTTTTAAATTCATCTTCCAGGAAGTTACAAGCTGACAACTTAGTGCAGTGTTTCTTCTACAGTCACAAATACATAAGATATGGAGATAATTTGCTAGATTTGACCCCATCCCCTTTCTCCTTTATTTTCTTTCAAGCAATTTTATTTGATGGCAATTAATTTTATTATGTTAGGTTCCTCAAATGGATAAAAGGATACACACACTGGCAAAACTGGGTTACAAAAAGTGTATTGTACCAAAATCAGCCAAGACATCTCAAGGAACGCCAAGTTTTGAGGATATCAAAATAATAGGCTGCAAGGATCTGAAAGAGGTCATCAGCAATGTGTTCAAATGATGCTGATGCAGATCAAATCATTTTGATTTTGTATATATTATTGTATCCGGAAATATGTAAAAGCTGTAGGTTGATGTGCTTAGAGTTGCTTGTCATAGCAGTTGGTGCGCCCGGTCTTTTAGGGCATGACGGATATGTCTTCTCTCTCATTTTGGATGCTTGAAAGAGAATGCAGCTATTATGGTCTTGAACTCCAGTTGCTGTGAGAAAACCATCTTTGCATATTGTGAGGCAAAATTGTTATGGCAACTCATTTGCTAGTATTTTGTTAAGTGCTTGCTTTCTGCTTGTTTCTCGCTTTATATTGCATCAAATCCCATTTTATGCTGTTTTCTTTTATCACGTGCGTGATAAGATTTAGAGGTTTTGTGACGAACTCTATAATGTAGTTGTACACTAACATGAAATAGAAGAATTGCCAGGAAATATATATATTTTTTCCCGGAAAGCAAAAGCAGCTAATACCAAGTTTGTGTAGTTTTTGGGTTTTACTGATATTTACTCGTTTCGACTCCCTAGGGTGGATTTAATAATTTATTCTGAAATAATAAACTTGGTTGGGGGAAGCGTCGACTCATAGTTGCTGATGAAAACTCAAATTTCATTATTTTCACCAATGAACACACGCAACTTCATACATCTAACATATAAACACTCAAACCTGAAACACAACCGGGTTTGGGTGCTCTTGTAAGAAAATAAACTACATCAAACAGGGAACCAGAGATGGTGCGAAATTGAAAAGGGAACAGCAAAACAATGATCTTTGATTTGCCAAATAAGCTGCTTGTTGGTCTTTTTTCCTACTTTGGGTTAGACGCTGCAGTTGCTTCAATATGGTTTTCCCCATCTATCAGTTGGTCTTCTGTATCCTCTTTCTTCATTTCGGCAACCTCTTTGGCGACCTCTTTAAGATCCAAGAAGCTTGGCTGATTGGTTGATGATAATAACCGTGCCCACATTCTGTCAGTAATCACAACCTTGTTCTGCCTCTCGGTCACACGCTACACATTCAAGAAATAAGCAACTTATACAAACAACTCAAACACAAGAATTACAATATAAGGCAGTAGCCGGATAACCCCAAATGATGTGAATTTTATTTTCTGCGGATATTCTTGTATTACTTGCATCATATTTCCTGTCCTAATGGTCCATTAGTTTGTTCAGGGGAAAGGTCGATGCTCAAGATCTATCCCATATAAGTCACATTGTTGCCTGAGACGCTCGGAACTTATGTATCATGTAGACAAGAAGCACCAATCCAGAATGCCATGTACAAAATTTACCATGTTTATATACATGCAAAGAGATCCCCACTTCTGAATCGTATGCTCCTTTCTATTATTGAGATAGCTAATTAAACCAAGAATAACATATAACTTACACAGAATGGAATATACGCGTGCCTTCCGTTAACAGGCCCAACAGTGAAGCCCGTGTATCCTGCCATCGCACCATGAATGGCACTGTGAGCAAGAAGGGTGCAATATACATTATCAGATGCATTGCCTGGAATAGCACGGATCATGTAAGTGGGATCTGCAGGCAGGCACAACAATTGTTGGGTTATATAATTTGTTCCGCAAGGTTACACATGCACAGAATCAAATAATAAAAAGGCAATATTTCAGTCCCCAAAAAAGGCACTGTTCCAGAAGAACGAACCTATATATTTGAGAGTTATATTCATCCTTCTCCGTTTCGTGAAGTGGTCCTACAAGAACATAATCAATACATACAGTAAGAAGTGGCATGCCTCTTATCAAGTCACTCAAAAATGCTCTGGATAAAATAAAACAATAAAATACCAAATATGATGTCTAATTTAATAAAAAAAAACACAGACCACATTTCTTTTTGCCTGTTCTGTAAAACCTTGAAATTTTGGAATGTCACCAAGGATGCCAGCAAATCCACTAGGCACTATCTTCTGGTTATACTAGGACTACTCTGTTGCTTACTAAGAAAAAGGACTTGTAGGGAACTGACTTTATTTGTCTCTCTATGATATTATTTAAGGATTTGAGAAAAGATATTTATGACCAAAAGCTTAAGCTTAAAAGTGTTTGGCTGCTAGACACAATCTTCTCGAGTCCCCGTGTTTTCTTACGGGTGATAGGGTTATTGTAGATACAATGTTTCAGAATTGACATGCTTACAACAGATAAAGAGTAACAAAACTAGACAACCACACAAACAACGCATGGGGAACAACATATCTAATATCAGTCATAGAAATTACATTAGCATCTATACCTTAATATTCTGCGATAACCACAGGCCAACATCCTGGAGAAGCTTATTTCCCGAAGCATCCTGCTCGTCTTTAAGCAGGCTTTCAGAAAGAAGAACTTCTCCTGCACCTTCAGCTATTACTATAACGATGTGGCCATCCTCTTTGAGTCTTTTTTCAATGTATTCATAAAGTCCACCAGGTCCTTCCAGATAAAAAGGTGATTCTGGAATCAGGCAACAATCCACATCTCGGCTGGCAAGAGTAGCATACATTGCTATGAATCCTGCATGACAAGATTATATCTGACAATAAGAACTACATAACACTAGATTAGAACTTCACTTGTTGGTTGGACAACATGAATTTTTGGAGGCTACATAACATCAAGCACCCATGATCATTAGTTTAACATTAGGTTACCAGTGGCTTCTTTGTGTTGATAATTTGCAGAAAATTTTGAATCGGTTGTTAATAACCACAATGACACCCAAACCAAAAAGGAATAGAATTATTATTATTATTTTTTTGGACTGATACAGAAAGGAATAGATGTAACTAAAGAAATACAGACCTTTTTCCAAGGCTACTAATTCTTCTTTTTTATTTTATCAGAGACAACCTAAGTATTAGGTGTGTAAATGACTGAGATAAACCCAAACCAAATCTTATTAACATCTTGGAATGACAGGGATGCATACAGAGGTCTTGAAATAATACAAGTGAAAAGGATCAAGGGCAACATCACTGAAAAAAAAGAGTATAGCAAGAGACAAATATTGCAATGGGCAGAAATGAATTAACAATGATTTACAGGAATCAGAAATCCAGATAATATAAAGAGTCTCAAAGAGTAGTGTATTAGACAAAATCTCCCCCCTCACCATCCATAGAAGGAGAAGCAAACAGCGACTGTTTTAGCATAAACAGCGAGTCTCATCAATGGATATCCTATTAGTAAGTCCACCTGGGCGGATTCAATCGGATTTTGATATTGTCGACCGATTTGTGCGTATATGCAGAAATATTTCCCATTATTGCAGCAGATCCCATATTCAATAACAACAGAAATTGAAACTAATTCATACTAAATTGTATGATACTCATATCTAGTTGATATGCAGAGGGTACAGCCATTACACGTGAAATGGATAAATAAGATAACATCAGGTGGCATAACACCACATTGTGAGCCAATTTTCAGATTATCTTCTGCAACATGCTCTAAAACTAAGTAACTTAAGATTATATAGAGGATTGATACTTTACCACTGTAGCGGCCCATTAACTTGACAACACCAATACCATTCTCAACGCTTTCGGCTTCAACATGAGCTGCATTTATGGCTCGTTGAGCCTCCTCAACAGCAGAGTCAAAACCAAAGGACTTGTCTATAACCTGAATAAAAGTAAGCATGGAATCCAAAATTAAGACTGTTTTGAAGAGTGAATTCTAGTGTTAAATTAAATGCATCAGATCAGTCATGCATTGAATTAGGAGTACCGGAATGTCATTATCAATGGTTTTTGGAATTCCTGCCACTGCAACTTTGAGGCCACGCCTCCTGATTTCCTGCATTGAATAGTGGTAAGTGAGTAACTAAACGCCGTCCTTGAGTCACTTATTTTAACATCCCATATTGTTGCCCAATACTCTCAAGATTGTTAAATCTTCCAAACTACTTTTTCCCAGGAAGCACTGGAGATCACTGCTCGTAGTGTCACATCAAACTGCATTACCTCAAAAATCACCGCAGCTCCTCTCTGAGTTCCATCTCCTCCAATTACATAGACCTAGCAAGCATAAACATACGTTAGTCTATGCACAAAAGTTGTTGAATAAACCAAAGTCCTCATAACTGAAATCTGAAACATATGCAGACAATACCAACCTGATTGATTCCTCTGTCCTGAATGCTGTCCACAATCTTAGAGGTATCATGGCCCCCTCGTGATGTCCCAAGGATGGTGCCACCACGTTTGTGGATGTCATTCACAACCTTTGGTGTTAAGGGGACTGTATTTCTGGCATAAAACCCTCTGTATCCACCCTATATGTAGAAAATTACTTCCTTAGTTCGTGATATTGTTCAAGCATGCATGAGAAAAGATTATAATGAACTGAGTTTTTTTATTTTTCATTTAAAAAAATTATATCCACTGATAGGCCACAATCAAATTATAGTATGTTATTTTTACCTCATAAAGTATGAAAAGTGAGGGAAAGAAATTATTTACTAAAGTCCATTTTTCATGCATCTTTAGCTTTTTATTTTCTCCTATTTTGAAATATGATAATGAAGATTTAGAATGTATTTGAATGTATGTCAAATATGCCTTTACTTACCTCTATTCCAAGAATTCTTTTGACATGATACATGTGGTACAACCCACATACTAGTTCTCTAATAACCGTATTTAGGCCTGGACATAGACCACCACATGTCACAATACATGCATGCACTTCATCTGATTCGAAATATACCTGAAAAATATTCAATGGCATGTCATTTGACTAGAATACATAAATACAAGAACAAAAAATATATGAAAAAACTAGGAATGTAAAACCTTCTGACGTGGTCCAGAGCGCCGAAAGTGTGTCCCTCTTGGGCTATCCTTATGAACAACAATCTACACAAAGAAGAACATTATGGAATTAGAAGACATGCACAAACCTAGTGTCTAAGCTTTTATCCAACCGTGAAGCCTGAACTTGTACGATATTAAAATTTTCATATCACTAGTAATCTGTATAAGATATTTATTCGAAAAATAAATACACAATTAATACAGCAAGCACTGAATATTACTCACCTTTTGGGCAACGGTATCATCCGCATTAACGAAATACTGCCTGGCCAACACAAGACCAATTTGTGAATTATCAAGATCACAATTGAATGAGTGAAATCACATGCATTTTCTGTGAAGCAAGGAACTGAAAGAGCCAAACTTACTTAACAACTGAATAGGAAGGATTGTCTTGTAATGGATTGGGGTATGTCTGCAAGATATCATCAGGAAGGTAAAACTGTAAGTCAGACAGATATCCTTTCCTCTTGCAGCAAAACAAGCAAAATGGTATTAAAATGAAAAATAAAATAAATCTCTAATGTTCATCAGAGTAATTTTAAGAAGCACAGAACATATGAAAGGTTTTTCCTTTTGTCCTAACATATGATCAAATAAATTATTCAATTCCCATTTCTTATCAAATTTAATATTTAAAAAAAACTCATAGAACTTGGGATTAATAATAATAATTAAATTTCACTTTTCCATCTGATTCTAGACCATTATAATATTAATAATAACCAACCATAAAAAAAAAAAACCAGTACACCAATTCCGTGTACTGAGGCGACAAAAACTCAAGAAATTAACATCAGTTAAAACGCAATTCTGAAAAGAAGAAAAGAAGATCACAGCTTTTTGCACTGACTTCACAGACAATCATCTCAAAACGCTTCGTTTTGGCTGACACCTACTATGGCCAAAAAGCTACCCCCACCACAACACTGAACTTGCAGAAATTGCAAGCCCAAGGAAGAGGAAGAAGAAGACCGCATGTGTTTTAGCAGTAACAGTAACTTGATCAAAAATCAAAATATATCACTACAGACTGATCACACAAATTCCTCTGTTTTCCTGAAGCAGAAGAGAAAGAAGGAGAGTTGTAGACTTACAGGGAGGTCAGGAATGTAATCAACCAAGTGAGGAACATCTTCGAGAACGTAGCCACCCTCGCCGGTGACGATTTTGGGCTCGGAGTTGTCGGAAATTGCCATCGTGCCCCTGAAGCCGTTCTCTCTGGGAGAACTGGAACTGGAGCTGGAGCTGGAGGTGGGAGAAACGGCGGAGGAGAAGTAGCGGGGGTGATCTGTAGTCCCAGGGTAAGAGTTGGTCGGGTCGAAGCAGCGGAACCTAGGCCTTGAAATGGTGGCAGAGCTGGCCATATTAGTATTGGGAATCAAGATACTAGTACAAAGTTTAGGAACACCCGGCGTATTTGTAGCCGTTGATGACGATTAATCAGACAGTTCCCAATCCAACGTGTTGACTAAAAAACAGCTCACTATTATTTACTTTGATTTTTCTATTATTGTCCTTTTGTAGGTTGTTTCATGAATGTAGATTCTTGGGAAAGAATTTAGAACAATTGTCCACGCTTCCAGAGCATGTGTTTGATGTTTGTAGACCCTTCTTTGTAGACCTTTTTCTTTACTTTTTACATGAAATGAAACTAGATATTTGTGCTGGTGTTTTCTCTCATGATATTTTCCATGTTTTTTTTTTATACAAACGACATTTTATTTTAATTTAATTTAAATTATGAGGAGGGGGATTCGAACTCGAGTGTAGAGTGTGGAATCCATAAGCTCTAGCACACTTGGTTAAGTTTATACATGCTACCATGTTAAAAATGACACCACATAACTTTGAAATTTAGAATAAAAGCGCTTCAAATTTATGTTATAGTATGTTTTTATTCGCAATATAATTAAGTGAAAGTTCAATACAACCTAACCTAAGTGAATCCTTATTAATTGTTAGAAATCACTCACGTGTCGAAATACTTGTAATGTTACATGTTTAAATATTGGTTTCATTTTTTAAAGATTTTTGGGGCATTGATAGTTCATGCTGGTTATTGGTGACATCCAAAGGCATGCTTGGTTCTTGGGTCATGTGTCACGCCCTTTACTTAGTTTTACATCACATAATTTTAAAGTCTATTTAAGTCATCAAAAGCAATTATTTTGATGTGTGACGTTGTTACAGTCCCGCATGGGCAAAGCTTTTTGGACTTTAGATGTCGACATATAGAAAAGCAACCGAAGAACAGAAAAATTAAGGAAAAAAACAGGTTCCATTCCAATTGTTTCATGTTTACAAAAATATTCCTTTTATCTGTTGGAATTTGTTCAAGAACAAATAATCTTCTACAATATTTTCCAATAGCTTTTTTCCATTTCGGTCAAATGGCAAGAAAATTATGCAATGTGCCTCCTACCTTGCTGCCAAGTGCCAAATCATTTGACTATTTCAAAGTTGGATGTTAAAACCATTAATGTTTAAAATAAATAAATCAATCAAATTATCCAAAATGAGAACCACCATATGAGAAAAAAGTTGGAAAATAACGAAAATAGCTTTTCCATAACAATGAAAATAACTTGCATGCTCTAAAGTGATGCACATATATGTTTACATCACTATCACTTATCTCTGCATATCATTTACAAGTATTCCCCGTCCCAACCCACAACTTCTAAGAAAGTACTTGTTTTTGTTTTCCTTTTAATCTGGGAAAAAAGGGAAATTGATTTGTATAGTGCTTTTTAATTTTGATCAAATTTTTTTTTTATAGTTACAATTGGGAGGAAAGGAACTTCTTGGGGGTTCGAACCTAGGTATCAAGCAGGAGAAACACTTATATAAAACGAGGATATCACTATTTTGCTTTATCCAACCAATCACGATATGTCATGCATGATCATTTTTCCTCATAATATTATGTGATTGCCCAGGAATAGCAAGACAATACTATCACTATTTCATACAAGGGAAAGCACCATTATGGTACATGCTCTCGACTCATTTTGATAATTCCACCACAGAACACATAAGAAGAAGAGTTGATCAAAATTAATTGGATATGTTAAAAAAAAAAAGAAGAAGAAGAAAGCCCAACATACTCTTGTTGGGCCTAGCCTTTTGAATTTTTTGGGCCTCTATTTGTTAGTGAAGCCCAATATTTTCTGAGAATATTTCTCTACTGGTCCAAGATAACAAAAAAAAAAAAAAAAAAAAAAAACCAGATTGAACTCTCTTTTATTTCAACAGCCTCCACTCTTGTGTTGTTCTCAAACCTTTAAAGAGAACAGAGAGACCTGCAAATCCCCAATAGGTTTCTAGGGCTTCAATCAATCTGAGCTACATCACCATGTACAAAGCAGCCTCACGACTCAGGGCTCTCAAGGTCAGTACCAAACTGGGTCCTCCGAAACCCTAACTTCCTTTATAGTTCCCAAGAGGAAATGTAAATCATGTTGGATGATGAATCTGCGGTTCTTAAGATCCGCGCTTAAATTTACTGGGTTTTTATTTTATGTATTTTCTAATATTTTTATGACATTTGATTTGATTTTATAAAATGATTGGTTAATGCGAATTTATAGCATTTTAGTCTAATTAGATTTTGTTTGTAGCTTCAAGTGATGATTTTTTTAATGTTGTATTGACATTTTTATTGGTTGCTGGGGAATTGGAGTAATATAATGGATATAAGTTTATGGTCCTCATGTTTTATGTGTACTTTTCTTTTGCTTTTTCTGTTTAAAATGAGAAATCTAACTCGACCCAATTCAGGCGTTGTTGAATGCATTTCTGGGTGAATTTGTTCTTGGTTTCTATTGTGGTGCTCTGTTCGAATAAGTCTCACTTATGCTTCTTGGTCACATTGGATTTATTTATGTATTTATTTTTGTAAATTTAAAGAGATGGATTTCTTATTATCGGGTTGGTGTCGTGTATTTTAACTTGATTGGTACAGATCCTAAAATTTAGTTTCTGAATAAATATAAATCTATGAGGAGAAATTAAGGGCAGTTACTAGATACAAACAATTTTTGTTCTTGATTATCTACATGGTGGCATTGACTGTTCCATGTTGCACTATTCACTGTCTGAATAGGGCCGTGCCGGAAATTTGGGGGCCACCAGGTTTGCAACAAGTGCAGCTGCTATAAAGCCAGCCTCAGGGGGTATCTTTAGCTGGCTGACGGGGGAAAGCTCCAGTACTCTTCCTCCTTTGGAAACCCAACTCCCAGGTGTTAACCTCCCTCCTCCACTACCTGATCATGTTCAGCCAAGCAAGACTCAGATTACAACTCTGTCGAATGGTGTTAAAATAGCTTCAGAAACATCACCGGTATGTAAGAGTCGTTATGATGTAGCTGTACTTTGTTTTAATGTACCCCCTTCTTTGTTTACTGTTCAATCTTGTTGATTGATTTGTTTCTTCTTGTCTTGACTAATCAGAGTCCTGCGGCCTCCATTGGATTATATGTCGATTCCGGTTCCATATATGAGACACCCGAGTCGAGTGGGGCTTCACACTTGTTAGAGCGACTGGCTTTTAAGAGTACAACCAACCGGAGCCACTTACGCATTGTGAGGGAAGTGGAAGCAATTGGTGGTCACATTGGAGCCAGTGCCTCTAGGGAGCAAATGGGATACACTTTTGATGCTATCAAAACCTATGTTCCTCAAATGGTGGAACTGCTTGTTGACGCAGTGAGGAATCCTGCCTTCTTGGAATGGGAGGTCAATGAAGAGGTAAAATTTCTTCATCAGTATTCTTTGAAAGTTAATGGGCATCATTTTAGGATTGTTTGTTTGAAAAAAAAATACTGTGGTACACTCATTTACCTTTCTAAAGTTCGTTATAAGTCTCCCCATTCTTTGGTAAGAGGGGAGGAATTTGGGGTGATGGAAGGTTGAACTTAACTCAATGAAATATACCTCTTGCAATAAATAGTTTGAGCATTTGAAAGAGAGAAGTCCAATCAAATTTGGGATAATTAGCAAAGTTTAATTTCAGCATATTCTTTAAAATTGGAATTTTTTATGAATTTATAAAAAAATATTGTCTCTATCTTTTTCTATAACCTTGAATGCAATCAAAACAATCTTGTATTTTTGGTCTCCATACATGGTTATTTTTGTCAATTTTTCAAAAACTTTAACTTTGCCATATGTTCATATTCTGTAGAATTTTTTTTGTACAGCTGAAGAAGGTGCGGGCAGAGATTGGTGAACTATCTAACAATCCTCAGGGCTTACTCCTGGAGGCAATTCATTCTGCTGGTTATTCTGGTGCACTGGCAAATCCTCTTCTGGCTTCGGAAGCAGCACTGAACAGATTGAATGGCAGGGTCTTGGAGGATTTTGTTGCTGTAAGATAAAAAAAAATATTATGAATACTGCATGCTCAAGTCAACTATCCCTTATCCTAAAAGTCCGTTGAATACTGCATGCGAAATATTAGTTATTATTTTCGAATAAATAATCTGCGCTCTTGGTTACTTTTCCTTAACCTTTTTATATAAAAAATCCTTATTTATATCCATGTGCTGTGTGGTGTGGCTGCTGACTGGTGGCTGATATGGGAATTTCAGGAGAATTATACGGCTCGTCGGATTGTTCTTGCAGCTTCGGGAGTTGATCATGAGGAGATTGTATCTATCGCAGAACCACTTCTTTCTGACATACCTAGTGGGCCCCGCTCGGAGGAGCCACAATCTAAATATGTCGGAGGAGAGTATCGTCTTCAAGCTAGTCCATCGGTTTGTATTTCTGCTCATTCACAGCTTCAGAGTTGGTTCTCCTTGTCTACTTTTATTCCTCATATTTTAATTTTGCTGCTAGCGTGCTTATCTGCTATATTCCTCTTGTGCCAGGAGACCCATATAGCTCTTGCTTTTGAAGTTCCCGGTGGCTGGCGACAAGAGAAGCAAGCCATCCTTTTGACGGTTCTCCAGGTTTCACATTTATCTGTGGAATGTTTATGAGATTTCATGCATGTCAAATAAATTATGTTTGACGAATTTCTGTGTTTCGTATCATATATCCCCTCTCTGGATTACGTTCTTAGTGACATATGATCATAAGAAAGACTATGCCATGCTTGGATGACAATAACACTTTTGTATTTTGCAGTTGCTTATGGGAGGTGGCGGTTCTTTCTCTGCCGGGGGACCTGGAAAGGGGATGCACTCAAGGCTATGTAAGTTTTACCCAGGTTTTCTAGTTTATTGTTAATTAGCTTGAATGGTTGATTATTTTAACTATGATTTTCCTCCTTTGCTATTTAAGTTTTGTTTTCTAGTTTATTGTTAATTAGCTAGACTGCTTGATTATTTTCACTATGATTCTCCTTCTTTCTGTACATGCAATACTTTTAAACCCCTTAAACTGTACTTTCTATTCACCTCTTTCATTTCTTGTTTTTCTGGCACCCCGTCCCTCCTAAACAAGAGAATGCAGCAGGTTTGATATCTGGTGTTAAATCCGCAGTCTGCTCGTGTGTAATTTAAGAGGCATATACACAGAAACTGTATAGAATAACATCCCTCCTCACTCGCCCCTAGAATAACTGTGTATATATATATCTTGATTATTTTCACTATGATTCTCCTTCTTTCTGTACATGCAATACTTTTAAACCCCTTAAACTATACTTTCTAATAATGTGCGGACATCCGGATAAGAGAATAACTGTATATATATGTATGTATTCTTGTTTCACTAATCATTACTATCATTTGACAACAGATCTCCGCGTTTTGAATGAGTTTCAAGAGATTCAGTCCTTCTCTGCCTTCAACAGCATCTTCAATGATTCTGGGTTGTTTGGCATTTATGCTAGCACTGTAAGGCCCACCCTTTAGTTCTAAATATTCATGGTTAATGTGGCTTGCATTTTGTTGGATAGATTGCTGGGGTAGTGCCTGTGCATGTTGGGTGTGCATGAATTGGACAGTCTTTTTGTGTTAGAAGATAGACCCATTATGTGGTTTATCAATTTGACATCCATCTGATTTTTGTTATCTTAATTTCAAGTCCGGCTGTTGATATCTTCTGTTGGAATTGTGCATGAGGTTTTTCTTCTGCATTTAACTTGAGTTTATGATGTGAATTTTCACATATTGGAGCTAAGTTTCCAATCAAGCTAATTTACAATGGCTTTTCTATACATAAGGAAAGTGAACTTTTATTGGATCTAGAATTTTGCATGGGAGATTTCATCAAAGTGGTCTAGTTGGGGGAATCATCATGTTTTGTATTATGTGATATGAATCATCATTCGGCTTATAATGTTGTTTGGTATATAATTAAAGTACGCTTCTTAATTTTTAGAGTAATTTTCTTTTGTTGCTATTTTTGGATGTAGACCAATGAATTTGCATCAGAACTAGTTGATATAGCAGCTAAAGAATTACTTTCAATTGCAACACCTGGGCAAGGTTTGTTCTGCATTTTCTTGTTTTTCTTCTTGTGGTTGAAAGATTTCTGATTTATGTTTCTCTTTGCTAAGTTTCTTTTTTCCATGTCGGCAGTTACGGACGTACAGCTTAAACGTGCCAAGGAGTCCACAAAGGCTGCAGTCTTAATGAATCTAGAATCTAGAGTATGCCCTCCCTCTCTCTCTCTCTCTCTCACGCACACATACACAGAATCTTCTTGTTTTCTTTGTTGAGTCTTTGAACTCCATTTCTCCTTGCCTCATATAATTATACTACTATAATGGTTCTCTTACACACACATTACAGTATTTGTTGTTTGAGGTTTGGTCATAATTCTTGGGTCTTTTATTTTCATTTTGCAGATGATTGCATCAGAGGACATAGGGAGGCAGGTTTTGACATACGGAGAGAGGTGTGCAATATCTAGATGGAACCATTTTTCCTTATTTCACTTCAATCCTCTTGCTCAAATATCTTTACCTTTTTGGTTTTCTATTTATTTTACATCACTCTGGTGGTATGACATTATTCGATAGGCCTTACTTAAGCCTCTTTATGGTTTAGTAGAATTTTAAAATATTGAAGCATTACAGTGTTTCTTGTGACATGCTAAGCTATACGGTGATTATTAACCATTGCAGGAAACCTGTGGAGCATTTCTTGAAGACAGTAGAAGAAGTGAGTTTGAAAGATATTACTACAATTGCGCAAAAGATTATTTCTTCACCTCTAACAATGGCATCCTTTGGCAATGGTAAATTTCCAATGCTTTACACTGATCTCATCTTGAGATATTACTATCATTTGATTAAAGGATGAGAAAATTAACCCCTCCTGTTTTTGTGGCAGTTTCGAATGTCCCCAGTTACGAATCAGTTAGCAGACATTTCCATGCAAAATGAGGTGTCTCCGCTATAATTTTTTTGAATCACATGGCTTCTTACGACTTCCAAGTTATTTGCCTTGTCGGCATTGTCGAAATAAAATTTTGAGAGGAAAAATTTGATCCAAATTGCAATGTATCAGGATTCATTTTGCCAATATTATGTATTTCTCTCTCTCCCCGCCCTCTCTCTCAATGGGAGAGACACAACCTTTGCCTTTTACCATACTAATATTTGATTATTTTCTTTTCAACCTTTTCTGGGGTTGAAGTTTGTGCTCAGCAGGAGTACCAGATTTAATTTCATAATGGGGGTATAATTCAATCTTTTTGGGATGTAAAACTTTTGCATTGCTTCATTTTCTTGGAGAATGAACCCTTCCGTGGAGGCACTGGGTTGTATAACTAACAAGAACAAATAACTAAAAAGAAGAGCGTAACTTATTCAACTTTTTTTCATTTTTACACAAGGTGTGATTCATAGTATTATTTTGTGGTATTCATGTAGAATGCTACAATCTCTGACAAAAAAGGAAAAGAAAAATGCTACAATCTATACAAAGTGAAATATAAAGAAAAATAATCTGGTTCTGTAGTTTTCTATTACAAATAACAGATTAATACCTTTTCATTCTTCACTAACGGATTAATACCTTTTTCATTGTTTTACTTCCCTCTGTTTCTCTCCCAATTTATCAATCAACTCCATTTTTCAACTTTAGTTTTTTTTTTTTTTTTTCAGAAAAATTACTTTGCCCTATGATTTAAAAGACAATGCGTTTGGTTAAATTTTATTGAGATATTTAGTCATATACCCATTCCTAGTACTAAAACTATAAATAAACCCTACACTATCTAATTTCTATAAACAAACCCAAAAAACACCTAAAAAATAACAGATTGCCCTATTGAATTTAATTTTGATTATTAAATTACTTTGATGCCCTATTGAGTGTTTTTGGCTTTTTTATGAGGTTTTGAGGTTGGGTTTGTTTTAAGAAATTAATGGTAGTTTTGTAATTTAAAAGAAGTTAAAAGTCTTTTTGTTATGTTGTAAATGGGCTTTGGGTGTGTTTCTAAAGTCCATTTCATACAGGGTATTTTTATAATTTGGGCTTCTATATTGGGTATAATAGTAAATCTCCCAATTTTATTTGCAACATTCATAAGGGATTTGTAACTCAAGTGGATTGTATTTATACTAATGAGTGTTAGTTTTTTTTTTCCTTTAACCTTTTGTCTATTTTCATTTCACGTTAGTGTAACGCTATATTTTATGCCCGTTTAATAACCAATTCATTTTTAGTTTTTATTTTTTATTTTTTGTGCTAGAGTATAGAGGAAAAATAGAGAGAAAGGAAGTGAAAATGAGAGTAAAGATAGGATTGAGGGAATATGAGAGGAAGGAGTAACAAAAGTGAAAACTAAAACTAAAAACTGAAATCTATTTGAAATTTTTTTCATTTTTTTCATTTTTTTTACTCCTCCCTTCTATTCTCCCCTCTCATCCTCTCTCTCTCTTTCGTTTCCCTCTATACTCTAACACAAAAAATGAAAACTAAAAACTAAAATCTAAAATCTACGGTGAACCCGTATCAAATATCAATTGTCTTTACGCATTGATAATTGTTATCCAAAATTTTCTGCCTCACTCAACACGACACGTCGTTTACTTCAACCCCTCAACAAAAACCAGTCCAAACCAAACCCAGTCCCTCTCTCCGAGCATAACGACTCCAACACCAAACTAACACTAACCGAACACACCATGACACCCCGCCGCCACCTGAGGTTCCTCGGCCTCACCAAACCCACGCGCTCAACCACCGCCGTTCTCACCATGCGCCGCCACTACGCCACGAAGTACACTGCCAAGATAACCTCAACCTCCCCAACGGGCCTCTCCGTCTCCGCCGAGGTGACCCCACCACCGCCCCTCCCCACAGACATCCGCGGCTACGCTCTCCCGCGACGCGACCTCATCTGCAAAGCCACCCAAATCCTCCTCCGCCAGTCACCTTCCGCCACGTCGGCCGACCCCTTCTCCGACCTCTCCGACTACCTCTCCTCCCTCTCCCTCCACCTCACCCCATCCGAAGCCTCCGAAATCCTGAAATCCCTCAACTGCCCCGACCTCGCCATTAGATTCTTCCGGTTTTGCCCCTCGCTTTCCCCGAATTTCCACCATGACCCCTACACCTGCAACCGCCTCCTCCTCATTCTCTCCAAGTCCACCTCTCCTGCCCGGTTCGACCTCGCCCGGTCGATCCTCCGCGACATGGACCGCTCCAACATACGCGGCAACATCTCCACCGTCAACATCCTCATAGGCCTGTTCGGCGACACTGAAGACTTGCAGACGTGTATTGGGTTAGTGAAGAAATGGTGTCTCAACATGAACTGCTACACTTACAAGTGCTTGCTTCAGGCCTTCTTGCGCTCTTACGACTCCACCAAAGCCTTCGATACTTATCTCGAAATGCGGCGTCGTGGTTATAAGCTCGATATTTTTGGCTACAACATGTTGTTGGATGCGCTAGCCAAAGACGAAAAGGTTTGGAATTTGAATGAATGAATTGAATATATGACCTTCTCGTTGCACTCACGTTTGAATTCGATGTGGGTTTTTGTGGGTTTCTGATTTTCTGATGTGCAGCAGAACATTTGACAGGTTGAGCATGCATACAAGGTGTTTGATGATATGAAGAAGAAGCATTGCGAGCCGGATGAGTTTACGTACACGATCATGATCAGAATGAGTGGGAAATTGGGCAAAGGTGACGAGTCTCTGGGGCTGTTTCAGGAGATGATAACAAAGGGTTGCAGTCCTAATATGATTGTTTACAATACTATGATTCAGGCTCTTGCTAGGAGCAAGATGGTTGAGAAGGCCATCATTGTGTTCTCAAAAATGGTGGAGAACAATTGCAGGCCTAATGAGTTTACGTACAGTGTGATTTTGAATCTTTTGGTTGCTGAAGGGCAGCTGGGTAGGTTTGATAAGGTAGTGGAGATGTCGAAGAAATACATGACTAAGTCAATATACGCGTATCTTGTGAGGACGTTGAGTAAATTGGGTCATGCCGGTGAAGCTCACCGGCTGTTCTGCAACATGTGGAGCTTCCATGACAGAGGGGATCGGGACGCGTACGTGTCGATGTTGGAGAGTCTGTGTAGTGCTGGTAAAACCGCGGAGGCCATTGACATGCTGAGTAACATTCATGAGAAAGGGGTAACTACTGATACTATGATGTACAACACAGTTTTGTCAGCTCTTGGAAGGTTGAAGCAGATATCTCATCTCAGTGAACTGTATGAAAAGATGAAACTTGATGGCCCCGAACCTGACATATTTACGTACAATATTCTGATTTCGAGCTATGGTAGAGCTGGGAAGGTTGATGAGGCTGTGACCATATTTGAACAACTTGAGAACAGCGATTGTAAACCTGATATCATCTCTTACAATTCATTGATTAACTGCCTTGGCAAGAATGGTGATGTGGATGAAGCCCACATGAGGTTTAAGGAGATGCAAGAGAAGGGTTTTAGCCCTGATGTTGTCACCTACAGCACTCTCATCGAGTGCTTCGGCAAGACAGATAGGGTTGAAATGGCATGCAGGTTGTTCGAGGACATGCTTGCTCAAGGCTGCTACCCTAACATTGTAACATACAACATCTTGCTCGACTGTCTTGAGAGGTGTGGGAGGACTGCTGAGGCAGTGGATCTGTATGCAAAGCTTAAGCAGCAGGGGCTGACACCGGATTCGATTACATATGCCGTGCTTGAACGATTGCAGAGTGGTTCACATAGGAGAGTCAGAGTTCGTAGGCAGAGTCCGATCACAGGTTGGGTTGTAAGCCCTTTAAGATGATGAAGGGTTTTGATGTATGCATAGCCAATGAAGATTGTAGTTATACCCAATATTGCATTGTTGCTTCTTTGGAGGCATCTTTTAATCGCAGCCAAGCATGTGGCTGTTTCCTTGACATATTGTTGGATGTTAAAGGGTCTGCGGTTGATAAATTGTTGTCCATAACCACATGGTTAAGCCAAAATATTTTGATCTACTCAACCTCTAATAATAGGATCTCAAATTGTAAATATTGTTTGCTTTTTGCAACGACATTTTGATCAATTACTTTTGTCTCGTAATACATTGTAATTTCATACACCAATGCAATTACTAAGCCAAAAATAAATAAGAAATCATACAAATGCTATCAACCTCACTTGAAAAACCTAACTCAAGTATCATGTCGAGTACAAAACTTAAAGCTGTGGAAGCAACAAAGAATCAGAAACAAATCATATAGCTTCAAATGCTTCTCGGATCACATAATCTACAAAATTGTTCTAGTACTCATCGACTGTTACAAGCTACCCCTACAAATGCCATGCAAGGCCATAAGAGTGAATCTCAACAAGTTATTGCTGTAAATCATACTTAAAGTTCCAAATCAATACTGGTGTAGAAAACCAAGCTCCCAACAATTGATCAACGCTTGACCCATTGGAAGCTCTTCCTTGCCTTTGCTTTTCCTGGTTTTTTCCTTTCCACCACACGTGAGTCCCTTGTCAAGAAACCAGCTGGAAAGACAAGTGAACAACTGGATTAGCAAGAAAGCAACACAGCTATAAAAGATCATTTATAAGAAAACAAATTAGTCAAATTGACAATTTACAAGGTTAGCATCTGTTTCTCCCTATCAATTAGAAATGACAAACGCACAAAGGGGAGGAGAAATATATTACAATCTTTTAGTGCAGGACGCAAGTCGGGTTCCCAATTTTGCAAGGCCCTGCTTACTCCTAATTGAATTGCTCCAACTTGACCTGTAAAAACCACTCTTAATTTTCCATGAACAGACGTATGCAATGGATTAACGTGCTTTTAAGATTAACAATTTGCACAAAGTTACAGTATATTCGTACACAACTAGTAAATATAAAGAAGAGCAAAGTAGCATAAAACAAACTTAATGTATTACAATCAATTTGTCTGTACTTCTGTCAAGATATTTTGGCTCTGATTTTCCTATCTTTTTCTTTGGCCTCATCCTGTTTATATATCTGGTTTCAAGTATAAAGCTAACCAACAACTACAGCAATCTTACAGCTTTGGAAGAAAAACTAACTAACGTCCATTTCATCTATTTTAAGGAGTCAAATTGAACATATGACTCCATAAGAATATGGGCAGAAAAAGTGTCCACTAACATATGGAGCTGGACAAAAATTGTTCTCCATGATGTCGGCAGTGTAAGTACTAAGTAGTGAGACAACACTGTGGTTTGTTGGCATAGAAAGTGATGAATTGCAAGTTCAAGGATAAAGGAGGGAAACAACAGTTGCAATGGATCTCAAACAAGTCAATATGAAGGAAGAAGTTAACATATAAACCATAATAAGATGTGTATCTCCGAAACTCAGGCGTACCTGTGGTGCCACCTCCTTGAACAGTACACTCGATGTCCCAAAGGCCCAACGTTTTTGTCTCAGAGAAAGGTCGAAGAAGGGCAGCACGATGGTCAAGCATTGGGAAATAGACATCAAATTGTTTATCATTAATCGTGAATTTCCCATCACCAGGTTGAATCCAGACACGTGCTACACTGCATTTCCTTCTTCCTGTTCCATAAGCTCTCCCCTTGTCGTCTACTTGTCTTACTCTTGCTTTTGCAACTTCCTCCTGTTTCTGGCGCTCTATTTCAGCTCTTGAGGATTTTCTGGTATTTTTCTCATAACGAATGTCTTCTATTTCTCTTAGAGGGGGCAATCCATTTATCCCTTGAAAATCCTTCAATGCAATCAAAGTGTCAAGCATTTCATCTGTGATTCCAGATGCAGCAACAAGGTCACCAAATGCACGATTTGGACCTGCAATTACCATACTGAATCAGTATACAATTGAACAATTCACCTGACAAGTGGAAGTAAAAGAAAAAATGTGAATCACTCAACTTATTCCAGTCAACACAGGACATCACTGATCAAGTTAAAACACAAATAATGAATAAGCAACTTCATCCAAAGTGAAGTATCATTTAAAAAATATAACTCCAACAAAGTACAAAAAATGGTTTTAAGCCATATGTGGAATACACATCCAAACCAAGCAAATATGTATTCATTTTAACTCGTTCTCCCATGGATTCAACAAGTAGTAGTTCTCAAAAGCAGGATTCAGAACGAAACAGACAATACACGCATGGACATAAAATGATAGAAATAGCTTGGTAAACTTAAAGACGTCTCAACAAGCTTTCAATCAGTTCCTTCTCAACAAACTTAAGAGAAGGAGACATACAAATGCTTGATGCCCAAATCAACCAAAAAGGCAATAGTACAGTACAAGTGGTTCCACTAAGCTATAAACTTTTCTATTCTTTCCCATATCTATGATTTCAAACTGGAACACATACATCAAAATGTGTTTTCATCAAACTGTTATCTCAAAATTAACAAAAAGGAACTACCTTTGAGAACAGCAGTGAGCTCCTGCTCCTCTTTCTCAAGCCTCTTAGCCTCCTCAGCCTTCTCAATCTCCTCTCTACTGCTCCTGCGAATCTCACCGTCGGTTGCAGCAACAGTCTGTACACCCTCACCGATATCGAACAAGTCACTCTTCTCCTCCTCTCCCAAGCTCCAAGGCTTGTACCCCTCCACCGTCTCCCATTCCTCCCCGCCTTTCTCTTTCAACCACGACTCGGCCTCGCCGGAATCGGCGACTCCGGAAACGTCCCCGGAGCTCTCACCGAACAAAGGGTCGAACTTTCCATCAGTTTCCTGAGAAAGCTTCCAAACATCGGATTGGGAGGGGCCCTTGCCATTGTCACTGGAGAAGAACCTCGGCACGAAGGTAGTGAAAACAGGGTTTTGGGGTTGGGGAGGTGGGTGGAACTTTGAGGAGATTAGGGTTAGGCGAGAGAAATGGGAGGGTTTGGGGAGCAGACGAGAGAGCATGGTGATGAAGCAGACAGAGAAATGTTTGGGTTTTTTCCTTTAATTTTGTGAATTTTTAGGGTTTAACAAAAAAAAACGTTGGATTTTGTGGCGATCATAATCAGAAGTGAAAACCCAGAAAACTTTGAACGCAGCAAAGCGGCGATGCGCCGGAGAGGGAGAGAGCTGCAAGGGTTTTAGGCCAGCACAGGCGGACCGGTTTCTGTTAGCAAAAATGGTAGGATCCGATATTTGGGTTCAAAAGAAAAGAATAGCTCAGGATTACGCCTGGGCTTTATCCGGGCTAGCCCGTTAAGTTTTGGGCTGATGAAGTGCCATTTCACTTATGTGACCCGAAAAATTTGATCGGTTGCACCTAAGCATCAATAATTGTTGTAGGTTTTCACAAATTTGTTTTTAAGAAGGAACTATGGGGAAAGGTGCAGAGTTTCAGAAGTCTTTTTTTATATTATTATTATTAATAAAATAAAAAATTATTTTATACGCTTTTGTTGAGATTTTAATGTTGAAGTTGAACTTAAGGGTAAATTGTGAAGTTGCGGAAATGAGCTTAGTCAAGTTAGCTAAAGCGAAAGTGATCCCTATTCTGTACCCGAGTTCGAATCCCCCTCCCCATAGTTGTTAAGTTTAATGTTGAAATTTTTTGGTTGGATCTACTTATACTTATGCACGACAACAATGGATTGATTCTGTCACATCCCGGATCGGCTCTGCCGTAACACGATATTGTCCGCTTTGGGCTCCGCTCTCACGGTTTTGTTTTTGGAAACTCACGAGCAACTTCCCAGTGGGTCACTTATCATGGGATTGCTCTAGCCCAAACTCGCTTAACTTCGGAGTTTCCATAGAGTCTGAAGCCAGTTAGCTCCCAAAAGGTCTCATGCTAGATGTAGGTGGGCATGTACATATAAGGCACATCACTCCCTCTCCGTTTTTTTGGTCGAACACTCCCTCTCCGTTGGTCGATGTGGGATGTTACATTAGTGCTTCATCACTGAATAATGGTGGCTTGACTTTTTGGAGAACTTCTTCGCGGGAAGCGGCCCCCTTTCCATTGAGAGTCCTCCTAAGGATGTTTTTTGGTTTCAGCACCTATTAAAAAACACGGATCAGGCCAATCAGACTTGAGCTCTCTCGTCTGGAATGCGAGAGGAGGGATCCGGTTCATACATAATACACCCAATTAACCACAACAGCACTACTTTTATTTATAGTGGGTGGTATATTTTTTTTTTTTAATGCAAAAAGAATTCAATTACAAAAAAAAAAAAAAAAACCTAGCGGGCTTGCAGGTGCGAACAAATCAAAATAAAAGGAAGAAGAACACACTAGGGGAAAACCATTCTTCCAAATCTTGGACGGGGAAAGGCTATGGAACTAACCATTGCCAGAGTTCAAGTGGGTGGTATAGTTACATTTCTCCTTTCACTTTTGGCCTCTTTCGTAATTTAAAAAAAAAATCAACCTTTTTTTCAGTAGCCCATAACCAACCATTGAAAAATAAATTTAGCTTTTATTTCTTTACAACGTAAATAATTAATGGGTTTTAATTCCAATCTTCAAATGAGGGAGATGAGGCGGCCTTGCTTTGATGCACCCACAAAAAAGCTATACGACTACAATGGGGTTAACCAAAATTAGGTATTGAACTCATTATAAATATTTATTATTTTCATATTGATATGAATTAAACCTGAGACCTCTCACACTAAGTGAGGGTAACTACGACATGACCAAAAGCTAGTTTGAGATGAGCCGACCTTCACTCCATTGCCCCACCCCTATTCTTATGTTTTTTTTTTTGGTCAAGATTGAAACTTCATTCCAAGGCTGGAAAAATGGCAAAAGAGCTTACAAATAAGGAAAGAAAGCAAAACTGAAAGCCTTTCAACTGAATCCATACAACCCAACAAAGAAAAACTTTCAACTCAAAACAAAAAGAAACTTAAGGAGGACATGGGAGTCCATCGGAGACCAGAACTTGCACCAGAGACAATGGTGGTCGTGAGACCCAGCTTTCCAGCTCCATAGCTCTAACTCCAATCATGGCTGCCTCATTAGCCGCCTGATTTAAATCTCTATGCACCCAGCTCCATTGAACCTCATGCATAGACCCACAGATTCTGTGAAGCTCCTCAAGGAGGGGCATAATGGACCACACTTTGTTTCTAAAGTCACCATTTATCCCATTGATGAGCAATTTTGAGTCAGTTTCCACAATGACGTCTCTAAAGCCAAGGTTAGCAGGCAAAGCAAGCCCTTTAATTGCTGAATGAGCTTCCACAGCTAGTGCTGAATCACAGCAAATAGGACTAGCTAAACCCCCAACAAATTGACCACCAGTATTTCTAATAACAACACCAACGCCACCTTTCAAAGTGTCACCAATCCATCCTCCATCCACATTTATTTTCACAAAATCACCTCAAAGTTTCATTTCTTGGGGAATTAGAATTACCAGGTCCCTTTTAAAGTTACCACACTTCATGAACTATCCATCAATACAAAGTCGTTCGCAGATTTTGCTAAGATACCCAGGCCCCACAATTATATTTGGTACACTAAATGATAAAGAGAGCCTTATCCTTCAGCGCAAAACCCAATTATGAACCCTATTATCCAACATTTTTTCAACATGAAGATTCGATTTCGTCTCGGATAATTAAAATTAATATTCAAAGTTTGAAATTCTATACCTAACTAAATATTGGTTAGATTACCAATGAATTATTAGTTGGAGTGGCTCAGGTCTTTAGTGTACTCCCATATACTTTTTGGTTCAAGTCCCCATGATACACTTGTGTACGTGAGTTTCCCGTCCCCCCTTTCTAACTTCGACAACAATAAAAATATTAATTTTATTTATTTATTTTTTATATGTCCTACAGAGAAAATCATGAATCCGCCATTACCGATGGCCATGCTTCCTTCCAATAGGACGTGACATTAAAAGTAAAAAGATATTTTTATCTTTATCTCGCTCCCAAGAACAGGACGCTAGATCAATTTTGGATTGACTGAGCAAAACATGAGGTCAATATCATCCCATTGTACTAAAAATAGAAAAAGAAAAACGCAGGTTTAAAGGTCGATGTAGACTTTTACTTGTCGGTGGGTTTACAGATTCTGCTCGATCAATTTGGATTGACAAGCAATAATATTTCTGAGGGTGTGTGTATTGAAATATTGATAGAACTTTGTCTTCTTGACAAAATACAAATTTGGATTGACTTAATGTTAACGTGACTCTTAAGATACAATCATTTGAATTTTTATACAAAAGATTTGTTAATTTAGATCACAACACTCGGGAATATATAGGCATGCTTTTTGCGACTTCATCGAAATAAACATACAAAGATAACAAAACTCGAACTCATTTTGGTCAAACAATTATTTACTTTAAGCAAATTGCTCGCCTTCTTTCCTCGCAAGAGACATTTCTCGAACATGAAAATCATAGTTTGTCACAAAAACAAAAGCTTCCCTACTTTAAAACACCAAAGGCTCGTTTGGTATGCGGGATTGTCATGAACTAGACTAAATATTGGGACTGTCTTAGATTGGCTTGGCTTGGCATAAGCTGGATAAGACTTTTACTGTATTTGGTGCACGATTGGACTAGGACTAAATTTTTTAACTTTTTTATTTTTAATTAAAAAAAAAAAAAGGCAAGTGGATTTATTTGTTTTGTTTTTTTAACTTCTCTTCTTTCTTTCTCTGTTGTTTTATCTTCTTCCAACCTGCGACTTCTTCAACTTCTTCTTCTCCCTCCTCTCTCCTTCTGCTCTTCTTCTCAATCTATCTCTTTGCTTCTTAATTCAAAATTTTCTACTCTCTCAATTTCCTATTTCACTATTTCTCTCTTCACCCTCCTCTCTCTTCAATAGCCACATGCCCAAACCCCACAATCTAAATTTGGGAATTTGCTTCTTTGAGGAGGCTTCTGCCTGGGTGGGTTCTTTGATGATGAATTGCTTGATGGTTAGCTATTGTTTTATGAGGTTCTTCTCCTAATTTCATAAAAAGAAAAAGCGATTTGAATTAATTGATTTATTTCCTCCATTTGGGTTTTGTAGCAGAGAGGGAGAGAGGGAGAGAGAGAGAGAGAGAGAGAGAGAGAGAGCGAGCGCAGCTGACATGGATGAGGGTTGGAGGCCATGGCTGTGACGAGGTGTGTGCTTAGGTGGGAGGTGATGGCTGTGACAAGGTGTGTGGTGGGGTGAGAACTGATGGAAGAGATGAAGCATGAAGGCGTGGAGAGGGGAGGAAGTCACGAGCGATGAGGAGGGGATTAGTTTGTCCCCACTTTACGAGAAAAACTTCCCTGGCACGGGTATGCCAGGGTCAGCCATCCACATCAGTATCCCAACTCAATGAAATCACGCCACCTGTTAAGTTCTCTGACTTCCCATTTGATTTTTTATTATAATAAAATTTATCATTTAATATTTTAACAATACTTTTAGTCAGTACAAAATCTCCAGAATACCCTCCCACCGATTCCAACCTTCTCTTCCAACCAAAAACCCATCTAGTGCTTTCTTTTCTTTTTCTTTTCTTTTTTTTTAATGAAAAGTGATTTCTCTTCTTTTTCTGGGATATTTCTCGCTCAACTTGCTTCCATTCCATTTTCTTCAAAACTCAACTCACTCAAGTCCTTTTTTTTGTTGTCGAAAACTCACTCAAGTCATAACCCATCACTGAAGCAGCAATTGCTTTTGTACCATTTTCTTCTCTCTGTTTTTTCGAATGCCCCTGCTAGGTTAGGGTTCTGGGTTTGTTGGGGGTTGGAGGGCGGTGGTCACGGGGGAAGGGGGCGTTGGGTGGTTATGCTGCGGTGGAGGGTGGCTGTGGTATGGGTTTGAAGGTTAGGTGTTGGAGCTTGATCGGGAGAACGCAGAACGCAGAGAGAGAGAGAGAGAGAGAGAGAGAGAGAGAGAGAGAGAACCTGGTGTGTGGAGGAGTATGGCTGCTATGGATTCCAAGTAGTGCTGGGAAAGAAGAGAAAGCACGGGAACAAGAAGGGTATTTGGTTATTCGACATTAAAAAAAAGAAAAAGATTTTGGTTAGAGGTAGGAATGGGTGGGGAGGGTATTCTGGAGATTTTGTACACACTAAAAGTATTCTTAAAATATTATGTGGGAGGTTTCACTAAAAAAAGGAATCAAATGGGAAGTCAGATAACTTGACAGATGGCGAGATTTCATTGAATTGGGATACTGATGTGGATGGCTGACCCTGGCATACCCGTGCCAGGGAAGTTTTTCTCCCACTTCACACACGGGTCTCACGAAGCCCAGTTAAGGAGGTGTTTTTGGTGGGCCCCAGATTATTAGTCCCATTTAAAACTAGAACGATATGACAACAAACATGGGATAATTTTTTATCTAAGCCAGTCCAAGTTAGGGAGGCATACCAAACGAGCCCCAAGATTTTGTTTATATTAAGGCTCTAAGTAAGGTATTATTCATCATCATTTCTAGTTGGGTGGCCTTGCTTTTGTTTTGCTGTTTTCCATAGACATGAAAGGACCCCAACAAAGAAATAAAGCAACAACTTGCATGTGCAGTGTACGAATCGACTACTCTTTTGTTAATTGTTTTGCTCGTTTCTTCATACATTTTGATTGTCGTGTTTCTTGGGTGGCAGGCAGCCTCATACAAAATAAAAAGGGAGATTCACTAATATACCCAATATAGGAGCCCAAATTATAAAAATACCATATATGAAATGGACTTTAGAAACACACTCAAAGCTCATTTATAACATAACAAAAAGGCTTTTAACTTTTTTTAAATTACAAAACTGCCATTGATTTCTCAAAACAAACCCAATCCCAAAACATATAAACAAGCCCAAAATATTCAATAGGTCATCAAAGTAATTTAATAATCAAAATTAAATTCAATAGAGCCGATTGTCATTTTTTGGGTTTATTTTTGGTTTGTTTATAGAAATTAAATGATGTATGGTTTATTTATAATTTTAGTGCTAAAAATGTGTATTTGACTAAAAAATGGCACAGCAATCAAAAGAGTAGCTTTTGTGAATCGAAAAATATCACGTGAATGTTGTAAATGCATTTAGAATCAGACCACGTGCATGGCATGGATTAAAAAAACAAAATGGTTTTTTTTTCCTTTTTTTCTTTTTCTTTTTTTGGGGTTAATATTGGAGGCTGAAAGGATCCTAAAGGAGAACAAGCAGCTCAGCAAACTTCATATTACATGTGCGTGGTGGTAGGTGTAGGCAGTCCATACAGAATTTCCTTATCCATATAAAGAAGAGGATGCTTTCTCTATATGTGGAGTGGTATGCATACCTTTCCTTCCTTTTTCATCTTTTCTTTTGTTGTCACTACTAAAAAAACTCATACTAGATACTGATTTTTGTTTGGGGAGCATTTTTGCTCATCATTTTAACCTAAGGTGTACTCTCACCATCCTTCTCAACTTTTGACATGTATCTATTGACATAACCATGATTCCATAAATACAAAGTAAAGAGTTAACTATGGTTATGCTAATGGACACGTGTCAAGTGTTGAGAAAGATGATGATGATATATCTTGAGTTAAAGTGATGAGCAAAAATACTCCCGAATTGGAAAAGGACCTGTGGGTCTGTATTGTGTATTTAGATGTGGTTATATTACAATCATGGTTGACTATTAGTGGGAAATTACAACGATCTAGGGAAATTGAGAGTGAAAAAAGGGATTGTGTTAGCCGTTGGGATTGGCTGAATTAGTGCAATCTTACCTTCCATATTCGTGGTTGTTCTCTAAATAATTTACAACTCTTTTAAACTCTTGTTCCACGTGGTTAATTTAAAAATGTATTAAAGAATTACTGCCACTTTTTGGCTTTTCGACAAGTTTATGCTACCTAATAAAGTGATGGCATTTTGCATTAATTTAGTAGTAAAAGCATATACCAATTATTACCAAAAAAGAATATACCAATCAAGAACAATATATTATTCACTACTGGTACATATAATAGTCTTCGAATTATCTTCAAATATTTAAGTTTTATTATCAGTGGCACGTTGTGCATATAGTCTATAGACATATCATTACATTATTCTATTTATTTATTAATATAGTGTGTGTCTGTGTGACTTGGTCAAAAGAAAAACGAAAAAGCATGAATATTGTAACATTAATGTGAATAATGTGAAGCATTTCTTTACATATACCCAGATAAGCTCTCCCGCCCCCCAACAAAAAGATATTATTGAAAAAAACAGAGCCAGCTAGTTAGCTAGGAATACTTTAAACTTGAGCAACGCAGGAACACTGGCTTCAAACGGAGATAACACTGTTTTGCTATCTCCGACGAATAATACTATAATATATGGAAATGTTATCTCATGTGTCATTGCGTTATTGATAGGGGATAACAAAAAGTTCTAGTGTTTCTTTAAGAAATGAGCATAGTTTAAAGACAAAACCCAAGTGGTGCATCGTAAAAAGAATATATTCCAGCTCATAAAGAGTTCAATTTGTGCATGTTTTTTTTACACCATATATATAACCAGGGCCACCCAAGTAATTATCCTCAAAACCTAGGGTCATTTAGCTTTAGTAGAGCCTATTTAAAGAAGGCAAATTGTCAATTCAAAGCAACAAAGTTTCCTCTCAAATAATATCATACATAATGGAAATATTGCCAGTAGCACTAGTCTTCTTCCTTGCCACAATTGTATCAACCACCCAAGGTTATGAGCCAGTTCTAACCCACCATATCCATCTCCTCAAGCCAAAAACCGGCGGAGCCAGAGGCAGCGTCCCCGGCTTGTCTTGCCTGAGTTGGCGGTTGGCGGTGGAAACTAACAACATTATTAACTGGAAGAAAGTTCCAGCAGAATGTGAAGGGTATGTAGGGCACTACATGCTTGGCCACCAGTACAGAAAAGACTCAAAAGTGGTCACTAATGAGGCTTGGCTCCACGCTAAGAGTCTCAATCTTACAAAGGATGGCAAGAATGTGTGGGTGTTTGACATTGATGAAACTACACTCTCTAATCTACCTTATTATGCTGTTAATGGATTTGGGTAAGTTCTAAATTAAGTCAATTGATTAATGAATAATGCATTGTGTAGATTAGCAAAACCACCAGCTCTGGCACTCTAAATTATATAGACTACTTTATTTCTATTTTTTTGGTTCACAAGAAATGCCTTCATTATTTTTATTGCAAAGCAATGCCTCATTGGACAGAACATAATATACTTTATTAAAATTGTATAAGTATAAGAAATCATTAAGTACCTTTCTCTCCCTCACTATGCATGTTTTTTTTAATCATTAGCTTCATAATAATGCTTTTTTTATTACAAGCGATTGGGGGTTTTACACAAATACTCATTGAGTGTCTTGGGGGTTTCGAACTTCTGCCCCACATGGATGGAAGTTGAAGAGCTCAACCAATAGAGCTATACCCTTCTGTTTTCTTTTTTCTTTTTTTCCTTTTTTTTAATGAAAAAAATATTTGGAAGACACTTATACTTCAAAAATATTTGAAAATTTCAGGACTGAGTTATACAATGCCACTTCATTCAATGAATGGGTCTTAAAAGGCATAGCCCCAGCTTTGCCTGAGAGTCTCAAGCTCTACAAAAAGCTTTTGACACTCGGAGTCAAGGTTGTGTTCTTAACAGGAAGAGGAGAAGATCAAAGAAATGTCACATCCACCAATCTCAAAAATGTCGGATATCACACTTGGGAGAAGCTTATACTCAAGTAAGAATCTATATTCCCAAATTACCCCTTACACTTGAGTGTTTTGTAATTGTTTTAGTGACATTATTTTTGGTTTGCAGGGGGTCTGCTTATACTGGGAAGACATCGTATGTGTATAAATCAGCAGAGAGAACTAAGCTTGTGAAGAGGGGATTTAGAATAATTGGAAATGCAGGTGATCAGTGGAGCGATATCTTGGGGACAAATGTTGGCAATCGGACCTTCAAGTTGCCTGATCCAATGTATTACATTAGTTGATATATCAGTGTTCTGATTTTTGTTTTGCTTTTGCGAAACACTTGAATCATGTTTGATTAAGGCTTTTTATTGACCAAATAAAAATTGGTAATGTTGTAAGTGCACTGTATCTCGAGTGAGTATGATATAAGGAAAATACTTGGCTCATTCTCTGTAAGTGAGAGATTTTTCAATGTAAACATCACACCGATGCATGTTATCATTCTCTTTAGAAATAGCCATTGTTCCCTACAAACAAATTACAGTTTAACCCGTGTGAAGAAATTTTTCTTTTTATACTTTTAATGAGCTATATAGATATATAGGGACAAATAGCTCCTTACAGGGAGGAGCCAATGCAATGTTCTTAATTTAGTCATAACCTTTGGACTGTTGAGTTTTAAAATCGTCATATCTTTTTTCTCCTTCAATTTTCTCTCATCAACCAAGCAAGAGCTCTTTGTGCCTCTTTCAGTGAGTTTTTCTTTTCAATTGTTGTGTATATACTTATAAAAATATCCCTAATTGGCACCCTTGAGTTGTAGTCAATTTTTTTCCATGGTCCTCCTTACAAGATTTTTTCTAGTTTCCACCCCTGAAAACAAACCTCGTTCACTCACCAAGAAACAGATGAGCTAAGGAATGGGCAACCACATTACACTCCCCAGGCTGGAACGACACTTCAAACCAACATTATAGCATTAACAATTGTCAACGGGGTTTAGTCCAATTGAAAAGAATATTGATTTGCACACTAATGATCTCAGGTTCAAACAGCAATGATACGGTGTGTGAAAGAAAAAAGAACGATTGCCAATACTAGTCTTCTTCCTAATGAGCATGATTTTGAAGACAAAATCAAGATGTATCCAAGCCAATCTAGGACAGAGACATCAATAATTTTTTTTGTTGTCAAACTTGAGTAAGATTTTATTATAATCGTAATTATCGTCAAATGAAGGGTCATTTAGCTATAGTAGAGGCTATTTAAAGACGGCAAAAGCAGAAGTTTCCTCCCAAACAATATTTACTGATACATCATGGAAATATTGCCAATATTAGTCTTCTTCCTTGCCACAGTTGTATCAACAACTCAAGGTTATGAGCCACTTGTAACCCACCATATTCATCTCCTCAGGCCAAAATCCGGAGCAGGCGGTGACACCGTTCCTGGCGCGTCGTGCTTGAGTTGGAGATTTGGGGTGGAAACTAACAACATTATTAACTGGAAGACTGTTCCAGCAGAATGTGAGAGCTATGTTGGGCACTACTTGCTTGGCCACCAGTACAGGAAAGACTCAAAAGTGGTCACTAATGAGGCTTGGCTCTATGCTAAGAGTCTCAATCTTACAAACGATGGCAAAAATGTGTGGGTGTTTGATATAGATGAGACTACACTCTCTAATCTACCTTATTATGCTGATCATGGATTTGGGTAAGTTTCTTTATGCTAATGTTATTACTCTAATTTGTTTTGTTTTGTTATATATATAACAAAGGGTAGAGAGTTTGTCATACACACTACCAAGGTATCAAAGGAGTTCTAACTTGAGACCACTGGTTTGCAAGTCAATGACATTTTCCACTGGGCTAGACCTCGTTGGCTTGCTTTGTATACTATATACATTAGCTGTATTTTGCAATCAAATTTTCATTGTTCTAATCATAATAACAAATAAAAATTTCATATATCACCATCATGATATTATTATAGAACCCTTCACACGTTTTGTATATCCTTGTTTGATTTTTTAAAAAAAATTACGTATCAACGAATTAATGAATTAAAGTACTATAGTAGCGCCGGCAAGGGATGATATCATGTGGTTATTATATTATTTCGAATTATCACTCTTGAATTTGAATATTTGATTAAATCCAAATCAAAATCGAAAGTTTCTATAAATAAATAAAAAATAAAAGCAAAGAAAATCCATTGAGAAAATCTAGAAATAAAATATTTCTTGATAATTTATGGATTATTGGAAAATCACATGCATCAAGGTTTGTCCTTGTCTTTGGTAGGGTTGAGCCCTTATATTTTAAAAATATGAAATTTCAGGACGGAGTTATACAATTCCACTGCATTCAATACATGGGTCCTAGAAGGCACAGCCCCAGCTTTGCCTGAGAGTCTCAAGCTCTACAAGAAGCTTTTGAAACTTGGAGTCAAGGTTGTATTCATAACAGGAAGAGGAGAAGATCAAAGAAATGTGACAACCACCAATCTCAAGAATGTCGGATATCACACTTGGGAGAAGCTTGTGCTCAAGTAAGAATCAATATTCCCAAATTATCCCATACACTTAGGTTATAGTTTACGTTTTAAATTACAACTTTTCGTTTACAGTTGTAAGTTAGATCATTTGATAAGGACAGTATCTCCGCTCATCAAACTGAAAAGGCATTTCTATTGTACTGTTTATATTTTAGTAACATTTTTGGATTGCAGGGGATCGACTTATTCTGGCAACACATCATATGTGTACAAATCAGCAGAGAGAACTAAGATTGTGAAGAGTGGATTCAGAATAATTGGGAATATTGGTGATCAATGGAGTGATATCTTGGGGACAAACGTCGGCAATCGGACCTTCAAGTTACCTGATCCAATGTATTACATTAGTTGAATGTCTTCATTAAGGTTTCCTAATGAGCAAATCAAAAACCCAAAAGGTAGCAATGCTTTCTGTTTACAGCTAGCACATGAGTGAATTTTGATTACAGCTAGCTACAATAAGTTAAATTTTATCTGATGTAAGAGCATCTCCAACGTTGGGTTATAAATTTGTAAACTTTGCCGGATTGAGATTGAGATAAGAGAATTCAATCCAACGATTGAAGATGAGATGAAATTTTATCATGTCGGATCTTGAATTGTGTGCAAATCAAAGATAATAATGGTGTGAGAGGAATTGTGTGCAATTGGTTCAGTATATGAATTCACCAACTTTTATTTTCTATTTTTCTTTCTCAATTTATATGATAATAATATGTAGAATGTACGTGTCTGCAAAAGAATGATGAATTTATAATACTTTTTAGGCTTTTTATCACAAATGGTCCCTGAGGTTGGTGAAATTATCGCCTTTCGCCCTTAATGTTTTTTTGTGACACTAATGGTCCTTAAGGTTACCCTCAACACATCAAAATGGTCCCTGCCATTAACTTCCGTTAAATTTTCTGTTAAAATGCTGACTTGGTACATACATGGCCACACATCCAATAATATTGAGCTATGTGGCATTAAATAATATATTTTTAAAAAATAAGAAGATTAAAACTTAATCCAACCTGCCAACCCACCTCCTTCACCCCTCCCTCTTCTCTCTCTCTCCCTCCCTCCCTCTCTCTCTCTCTCTCTCTCTCTCCTCAGATTCGATGGTGATGGTCAGGCAAGCAAAGAACAGGGTCGGAATCTGGCTGGGTAAATGGATCTGATGCAAGGACATAATTGGTTTCGATAGTTGGGGAAGGCATGGGGTCCAAATCTGGAATGGGTATGATGGGCAAAGGGTTTAGTTGGTCTGAAGGGGTGGAGGAAGTGGCTGTGAATCTATGATGGTTGGATTTTTTTTTTCTTTTTTAGTCAGAGCTGCTGAGAGAGATGAAGCTTTTGTGATTACAGTGTACATGCTTTAAAATTTGAAATTGTGTTGGTTTCTTCTTGTTGGTTTTTTTTTAATTGAATGGGAAGAGGGAGGGATTTCTTAGTGGGCATGGAAAAACAGAGGGAGTGGGAGAGGGGGAGAGAGAGAGAGGAGAGGGAGAAATGGTAGAGGGGTAGACGCAGGAGAGGGCGAAGGGCCAGAAGGGGATGGCTGAAGGTTTTTTTTTTAAAATTTAAGTTTTAATCTTTTTTTAAAATGTAATTTTATTTTAAATATATTATTTAATACCATGTGGCTTTATATTATTGGATGTGTGGGCCATGTATATGCCACATCAGCATTTTAACAGAAAAATTGACGGCATGGACCATTTTGATGTGCGGAGAGTAACCTTAGGGACCATTAGTGTCACAAAAAAACATTAAGGACGAAATGTGATAATTTCGCTAACCTCAAGGACCATTTGTGATAAAAAGCCTACTTTTTATGTACACACGGAAAATGTGAATAAATTCATTTTCCAATGCTAATAATACTGGCTAAGTAATTATAAGAAAATCCTGTCAATTAATGTGAAATTTACTATGTGTGATTAGAATGCAATTCAATGTAATTTAGGAACACAATTCATGTATGTTTTCCCACGAAAGAGAAGAAAACCCACACTTAACTCACGTGGGTCCCACGTGACCATGAACACAAGCAGAAGTTCTCAATCACCTGTGGTCCTCCTACGTGAAGAGTACTCAATCAATCATGTTCAAATCCAACGGCTGAGATAAGATTAGCGACGCAACACCAACGTGTTATGTTACACAACGGTTGATTTGGGCCCACCAAATTCCCACCTTCTTTTCTCTTTTGAGTTTTCAGGCATATCTCTCTGTTCGTGTGTGTATATAAATACCTTTCTCCTTTGAACCAGAAATCAGAGAGGGCTCCGACTGTAGACGAAAATTATTAAATTCTATAAAAATCAAAGTTAATTGAGAAATTCGACGGTCACGATTGAATCACAAAATGTCGTGGCAGGTTTACGTCGACGATCACTTGATGTGCGACATCGACGGCAACCATCTGGCCTCGGCGGCCATCGTCGGTCACGACGGTAGTGTGTGGGCCCAGAGTTCCTCCTTCCCTAAGGTTCCTTCCTTCTCCAACTTTCGCTCTGCGATTATTTTTGTTTCATTTCATTATTAGATCTGTGCAACTTAGGCTCTGTTTGTTTCCTGGGGAAAAAAAATTAACGGCGAAGTGAAGTTATTGGATTGCAAATGCAGTTACTTGTAAAACTAATGAATACTAATTTAACCACTTTAGTTCATATTGTACTGAAATCCTAATATTTTCAAAGTGATTGATTGATGTGGTTTGTGATTGATATTTTCTAAATGATCTGTGCTCTGCATGTTGAAATTTTGGTATTTGATCTTTGTTTGGTTGCCGAGAAAATGTTTTCTGTTTTTCTGACAATGTATGTATGATAGAAAGAATTCAGGTGTGGGTTTGCATCACAAGCTCATTTTGTGTTCTTCATTTTGATTTAAGCTGTGGCAGTGTCTAGTCTCTAGTGAGTGATGGAGGAGAGTGAGATTGATTTGCTTGTTTATGTGCAGTTTAAGCCTGAAGAAATTGCGGCAATAATGAAAGATTTTGATGAGCCAGGGTCTCTTGCTCCAACTGGGTTACATCTTGGTGGCGCAAAGTACATGGTTATTCAGGGAGAGGGTGGAGCTGTCATTCGTGGAAAGAAGGTTTCTTTACTTTGCTCCTCTCCTTCATCAAATACTAATTGGTTATACTGTTTCCATTATTTTTCTTGTAATGGGGGGTAGGTTTATATCCATATGCTCAGTTTGTTTTGGTTCAATGGAAATTGAGTTTTTCTTTTGGCTCTGACTGTATTTCTTTCTAATGAAAATAAGTTTTCTGAGAATAGTCTCTTTGAAAAGTGTTTTACTTCATTGGGGTTTCAATTCATACTTTAACCCAAGGTTTGGAAGAGGTTTCCGTTTTTTGTTTCAGTTTTTAGACTAAGAAAATGCTCATGCGTATCTCAACCATTCATATCTAATATAACTGCTAAGAAACGTGAATCAAAGAAAGGCCTTTGTAGAGAACAGTTATATGAATGTATATATAATACCTACTCAAGAGCATATTGTGACATTTCTAATGGAACATCTACTAAATTTCACAATAAGAGTAGAGGAATTTCCACAAAAAATCCTTTATTTGAAAAATGTTGTCTCTAGATTAGGCTTGCATTTCGTATGTTACAAGTGAGCGTGAAATGTGGACATACTGTACTCAAGTGAAATGTATCTGGCTGTTCAGTATAAATGAATCAATTCACTTGTGAACTGGTTCTTTTTATGCTAAACTAGTGGGCTACTTGAACTTCACCAGCCGAGCTTAAGCCAGAAGCAAAGCCTGTGGAAAAGATCCTAAGCTCAAGCTTGATGGGTCTCAGCTTGTTGTTTCTATGTATTTTAGTATAATTACATGTCAATGCAGATTTATATAAGTGTATATATGCTATAGATACTAAATATTATACATATATATGATATAGGCAAGGTACAGTTTGAGCTTGAGTTTACTACGGGGAAAGACTCGATTTGAGTCCTAATAATGGGCATCCTGTACTCAAGTGTGACATTTTATTCCCATAATTTTTTGAAAGAAAAGGTCTTTTCAGGCCATGATTTGTAAACAGAGGATTTTTAACATGAATGGCTCATAAAAGCATGCGATGAAGACTGTAAAGCACTTTATGTGCACCCATGTTATAAGTAGTGGGACTCATGGTTGTTCACCATTTGAACTTTTTAACTTGCTAACTATCAATTTCATTTGTTAAAGTTTCTTCATGTTGTAGTCAACATTCTGCATTCGCATATGCTGCTTATTATAGGGGTTTAGATAATGGTATGTCCTTGAAGAATAATAATAGAGCTTCAAGATCAAAAGTCCCACAGGTGGACCACCTTAAATATTCCTCTGTTTCGTATTTAGATTTTCTTTTGGGTTCCTTATTTTAATTAGTTCCTGTTGATAATAGACTCACTTACACGCTAAAGTACGCAAACACATGGTTGCCCAATTGCATATGCTTTTTCTTCTATAAAGTTTTATTACCAACCACCTAACCTGATTTGCACTCAATTCCCTTTTTCATGCGGCCTTATGATGTTGTGGTTGCTGTCTATGCAAAGTGGTTCTGGTCTATATGGGGCCTATATGTTAGTGCCTGACTGGATCTTTAAGAAGGATTGCGTCTTTCAGAGTGTCGTGAAGTTTAATTCAATTTGATTTCTTTTGCAGGGCTCTAGTGGCATTACTGTGAAGAAAACCGGCCAGGCTCTGGTTTTCGGTATATATGACGAGCCCTTGACTCCGGGACAATGTAATATTATTGTGGAGAGGCTGGGAGACTACCTGATTGACCAGGGGCTGTAGCTCATCTCACCATCATCGTTTTCATGTCTTGAAATTTTCTCTTTTTGGGCTTGCATCTACTTCCTGCTATTTGGCCATGAACTGGCACTGGTGGTGCTGCTGGGAATAACCATGTGCAGACAGAAGCAGTGACTATTGGTGTTCTAGGATTGTTTTATTTACTTCTCTGATTTCCTTGTTTTCTTAATTATGTATTTAATCACAGCTGTTTGCTCCTATTGACTGCATTTTTTAAGTTTGAAAATGCTTGGATTTCATGTTATTGTGATGTGATTAAAAATATATATATATATATATATTTTTTCTATCATGGGGAACATTCGGAAATTTCGCAAGTTTTCTTTTGAATGCTGGGCCTGGGTAGTGATCATATATCTGTGTGTGTATGGCAACACTATAATAATCATAACCGAATGAAAATATGTTATCGGTTCATGAAAATTCAGGATCCTACACTGAAATTAACCTTTTATTAATTTTCACCAACAATTTTTGTTGTTATTTTTTTTTTTTTGTTAGTATGTACCATAATCTAAATTAGAGGGGAGAGGGTCTTTAACACACACGCTGCTGTCGGGGTTTGGGGGTTTGAACATGACAACTAATCAACAAGTCAAGACCTTTTTTCATTAGGCTGGATCTCGTAGGTTTATATTTTTTAATTTATTTTTTTATACAAATGATATTGGGGGAGACGGTAAATGCTCTTAATCACTCGAGCCACATGCCCTTACCATAAGAAACCCTCTATTTCTTTACTACTGCAAAACCGTAATACTTGTTTTTTTTTAATTTTAATCGAACTGTAATACAGGTTAATTGAGTTTTATAGCTTTTTGTTTATATATAAATTTATAAGTATCTTAGGATTTCGCTTCTTTCACAAGAAAAAGAACGCCAAGTTTAATCTTCCTTTAACACGCCAAAGCTCCCCTTCATATAGTCGTTCTTTTTCACAAGAAAATTATGGATAAATATCAGAAAGACAATGTTAGAAGTGAAATACCATGTTTTACGGAGAATTGAAGACTTATAGGCTTAGTCACTATTTAAAAACAGTAAGAAGTAAATATTGTGGTTGTAGAGTAAATGTTCTGGTTGTGAGGCTTATACCATCTGCCTATAAATTGAGACAATCTTCAGACTTTTGATACACACCAGTCAGAAGAGAGAAAGTGAGAGAGAAATCAGAGAGTTAGAAAGTTTTATCCGAGAGCGAAAATTCTATCAGTCTAGTACCAAAAGAGCAAATACAATCTCACCCCAATATTCAGTGGTACTTTCATACTCTGTCTATTTTATAACAAATTTCACAAATTTTCTTTTTGAATGCTGGGTGTAGTGATCAAATATCTGAGTGTATATAGCGACACTCTCAATCATAAAACAATAGGAAAATTATCTAATCGGTTCACCAACATTGAGCCCTAATCACCTTTCAAAGCTGCTTGCTCCCAAATCCTAGCCGCTCTCTCCCTCTGTGAGTCCTAAAGGAAAATTCCATAGAGGGGGAAGGAGGAAGAAGCGTCACTGCCCCTCCTCCCCCTCCTCCTCTCTTCTCGTCTTTTCCTTTTAGGTTAATAAATAAGTCCATTGGGGCGTTTTGAATAAAAAGCCTTTTGTGGTGGTTTCTTCTAAGCCATGGTTAGATTAAAGTTCACCACCACCCATTTTAGTCTATGTTCTCAATCAAACCATACTCCCAAAACCCGCTCCCTAACGCCGCTCATATTCTTTAAATTTGATTCTACATCGTCTTTGACGGAAGTTGCTGCAAATCAACAAATTGTTCTTTGGCAAAGTTGTGGTTTTCGTTTATTTATTCGCTCTTATGCGCTGGTAGATCGCTAGAAATCATATTTTCCCCAAATCTGTTATAGATGCGGTGGTGGGTGTGGTCGTGACATTGCTTCTTCAAGTGGTGGTAGTAGGGTTCGATTAGGCTCATGGGTTGATTTAGAGTTTTGGTTATATTGGGTTTATGAGCTTTGTTTGGGCTTATGGCTAATTGTGGTAATGTGGGCTACTATTTTTAGTGCGGCTTTTGTTCGCGTTAGTTTTGCTTTTAGCACGTTAGTTTGTTGCTCTCTTGAGATTGGTATTTTAGATGTCTTGTTGATATCTTTGATTGTACCGTTGAAGTTTATCTAATAAAGTTTCTATTTGATCCCAAAAAAAAAAAAGCATTGGGCCCTAATCCGAATTTTGGAACTCAAATTCCAATGTGAATTTGCTCTTCACTTTGTTAGAGAGGAGATCGTGAGTTGAAATTTCATATACAATATCAAATTGGCTATAAATTACGATAACTAATAATGGCTATCGATGCCAACTGACTTTTCTGAGTTCTTGTTTAAAAGGAGATTGAATAGTGGAAATCATGTATGAGAATGAAAATACATGGACCTAATATCAACATCAACATCGTAAAAGGGATGTTGATGGGTTGTTGAAGGCACAGAGGAGTGTGGATAAGGGTTAGAAGAAGGGAAGATAATAATGGTAGGGCAAGACTGTAAGGAAGACTAATCTGAATTGATGTGAGAAGGTTCGTTTGCCTATCAAGTCCCCATCTGTAATTCTTTAAATGGATTTACATTATCAATATCAAGTCAAAATGTGCTGGCCTTAATGGTCCATCCCATCACTCTAATATTTAGGTGAGGTGCTATAAAAAGTGTAAACAGCCTAATCCCTGATGTGGTCCAACTATGATTTGGTACGTGAACCAAATCATTTGTGTATATCATCTTATCTTCTTTGTAATAATTTCTTTTGCTTTAATCAAATCATAAAACAAATTCATATCTGAAAATGCAGCTCAATTAATTGTACTTTCTATAACATCAATTGTATCTTTGGGACAGTTTTGGAACCAAAAATTATGAAAAGAAAAGCAAAAAACAACTATCAAAGTGACATTGGACTTGGTTGTTTACGGTTAATTCCTTTTTAGAAACTATTGTAATAAAAAAACCCAAATTCCTTTCCAACAATGTGACACGACATATTTAAAAGAAAAAGAGAAGCAAATCCCAGTAGAGAAAAAAATCTAAGCAGAGGATTCAGATCCACTAAGGATTACATAAATAGAAGTTTAATGATGATTATTTTCCGAGAAAAAGATGGAAAATATTCTTATGCACCAAACACAATCTTAAACTACATATGCTGCGTAACCGAAAAGGCAAGTAAAAGAGAAAAAAAAATCTAGGAAATTTATATTAATACAATAAAGAAACTAGGAGAGGAAAACAAAAATGACTATCAAAAGAATTTGCACAACACAACCTCTTTTATTAATTTAATAATTTGACTCTTATGATTCTTGATAAGGAAGTAGCCCAATTAGGAGATGTTGGAGTAAGCACATACCAATCTAAACAATGCACCCTAATGTTGATACATCTAGAACAACCTTCTCTTTTGACCCAAAGAACCTTGAAAATTATTGCATTATATATAAAAAATGGACACAACAATGGTCCAATGGTGACTCACTTACGTACGTAGGTGGTGGCTTAAAGGATATAGAGCTTATCTTCTTTTGTTTATTCGTACCATATAAAGAAGATAATGAGGAATCTTGGGATAAGGCAATCAATATGACAACATTGGGAGACAGATGAGTGCATGAAATTGCATGTTGTTTTGATTACCTAGTGGTCCACGTTTGCACCACCCATAGTTTTTGAAAAAAAATTCCCATTTGCATCTTTTATTTCTTCTATTAGACTAAACATGAGTGTTTGTATGTGTTGCTTCCTTGCCTAAAACACATAAAATTTCCATGTCATTACATGTCATGAGGACACCCCTTTTCTTGCAGGCAACCAAGTCTAATCCGTGTGTATCTTGTGCTCTATATATACATATATTATATATATGAAAACCTCTTTCAAACAATTATATCCGTAACTTTCTTCTTCTTCTTCTTCTTCTTCATCTTGCTAAGATAGGCTCCATCTATGGGTGAAAGTAGTGAGGGAGAAATGCTTCACGCTCCATGTTTGATCACACAATATGATAGCTACACAAAAGCACGGGAAGATAGCTGCGTGATCATGAAAGGACATGATGATGGTGGTGATGATGACGATAATGGGTATGCGTACGACACCACATCATCCATATCGGTCTCCGATCGATCGACATCTTCTTTGGAGTTGGTAGATGATGCATCTTCATCAACAACAACATCATCATCATCATCATCATCACGTTCGTCTTCCTTCAATTCTCATGGATCTTTGTATGACTTGTCGGATCTCATGGCCCAGCTACCCATCAAGTAAGATTAAAGAAAAAAGCAAACTCATCTCAATTCATGATTTCTAATTTTATATATCAACCTGATAATTTTAGCTGGATGTTGCATATTTATTATGTATTCTGGAATCTACAGAAGAGGACTTTCAAAGTATTTTCAAGGCAAGTGTCAGTCATTTACATCATTATCAAAGGTCAAGAGCATTGAAGATCTTGCAAAGAAAGAGAGTCCTTACAATCAAAGAAAAGCACTAAAAGAAAGTAAGAGCTATGGAGGTGGCTTGGGTAGCTACAGATCCTACACACTTCCTAAGGCCACCATTTCTAAGATTAAGAAGGCCTCATCAGCTTCAAGGGCTTCTTATTTGTCATCTGATAATTTATCTTTTTCGAGTAGAACTAGAGGCGGCTCTTTTGGTAGTAATACGCTCCCCCCAATTTCTGTAAGAAAGAAATTTTAACCTACGTATACGTACGTACGTGTGCATGTATAATATACAAATATATAGCAAATCCATCATCTTGCAATAATGCTTAAATACAAATATATAAACTTGAATACTGGTTTTGCTGTAGGATTAATGGCTACATCAACAAAAGTTGTCCCCTTACAAGTTACAGCAGAATAAGAGTCGTTAAGCCCCATGAGAAATTGTATGAACTCAACCTATCCCATAAAGACTTGAGTTTGGTATGACACAGAGAGATAAATTGTTGTTCATGCTTACGCGCTACAATTTCACATTGAATCTGAAAAATACACGAGATGTTACCGATTGGGAAAAACGTTCTTTCAAATTTGACAATACCTCTGCTCACATGTGGTGCAGACTTGTTTAGGAGCTTTATAACTTGTGTTGGTATCCAAGTGCATGATTTTGATTAAGTTTATGATTTGGTTTGGGAAACGCTTTGGAATGCTTATGGATTTATTGGGAAAACATTCATGATTAGTACAAATATTGAATGACTTGGGAAGTTTAGAAACGTTTGGAAAGTTATGTTTATGAGTTATAAACGGCCCGAGGAGACTGGTTTGAGTGTAGATTGATGGGGAGACTGGTTTGAGTGTAGATTGATGGGGATTTTAGGATATGGTTTGGGGTAAAAGTTTTGATATGTGATTGAAATTGGATTTTGTTTTGAAGATGATATGTCAACTTAAAGTTCCTTGGATTAAATTTTAATGAAGTGGCATATGCAGGAAAGAAATCAAACAAATCATGACCGAGAAAATCAAAGCAGTGAATTCGGATCTTTTTGGTTAAGCATACGTATTATGACTAGCACCTGCTACACTATTTTCTCATGGAGAGTAAAGGAATGGAACCCTAACATCTTGAAATGTGTAATTAATGATATGAGTTTCCTAAGCTCGAGCTAATTTGAGTGTCTTCTTAGAAAGTTTTCATCTTCTTAGAAAGTTTTTACATTAGAAAAAGTAGTGCTTATTTAATAATGCTTAGTACAATTGGCCCGTCTGCAATCCCAGAGCAGCAGGCCAAAATCCCATCGTATCGTAGTAAAAAACAGATGGCAAGTGTTTTTTACACTCCAATTAAGTAAAATGTTGGGAAGTGATCAACGGTCAAAAACTACAATTGAAGAAATCAAAGTAGAATCAACGGTTAAAAAAGAAAGCACTAGAAAGAAGAAGCCAGTCACCAAGTAAACTTTGACCTATGTATAAATAGTATTTTAGTCCAGTAAAACAGTAAAAACGACTCGCTTTGTCGTCCCCAATTTCTCTGCGCCGCTTTTCCAAACCCTAGCCGCCATGGCAACCCAATCGGCGAGCTTGTTCACCGTGCTCCGCACATCACTGAACCTAATGATCTCCCACTGCTCACACCGCTCCCTTTTGTTGCTTACTCCCCACGCTTTCTTCCTGTCCAGATTTTACTACCCAACTTTGCTTACTTTCTTCGGCGCCGACCCAGTCCTTCGGTTCCTATTTCCCACAACTCCTACTTCTTCTCAGCCTCAAAAAACCAGAACATCCATTTTTCCGATGGTCGCCTTCTTGGTTGTAGACTTCACAGCCTATCTCTGGGTAGTCGGATACGTCACTAACAGCGCACTTAACGGGCTCCATGGCCGACGACCCGCCGCTATGAAATCCGGGCTGTCTTGGGTTCTTCCCCTCTTGAGCACAAGCGTGCATTCCCTGCTGCAGATTGCGTTGTCCACCACAGTGTTCTGGCTGTGTTTGGAGAGGAAGGAGCTTTCCTCCTCGCTTTATTTCACTGCATTCTTGGGTTTGTTTCTGCTGAAGGACTTACTGGACTGTGAGCTGATGTGGAGCCTAGCTCCGGCGATGGTGGTTGCAGAATCGAAATCGGGTTGGGATGCCCAAGAGCGGAGTAGCCAGTTGGTGAGAAGAAGGGAACTGAAAGGAGTTGTGAAGCTTTTAGTGGGGAATTATGTGTGTGCCACTTTGGGGTTGGGTTTGTTCATGGAGTTGGAGTGGGCAGCTAGGGGGTGGCGGCGGTTTTCGGCATTGTCCATTGTCACATACTTGCAGGCGGTGCTGCTTCTGTGGTACACGGTGGCAGTAACCGTGCTGTATGGCATAGCTAAGTGAAGAAAAGAAAAATCAATGAAATGAGGGTTTAGCGTTTATTAAACTTTAGGGTTTATCAAAAAGAAAAATCAATGAAATGAGTTGTAATGTGGTATACAAATGTGTGGTAATTAACCGGCCGGTCTAAAGTTTCTCTCTATATTTTCTTTGGGCTTCTCTTATTTCTACGAATCCGGCTCATTTTGCTCTTTTTGGTCGAAAGGGTTGTTCCATTAGACACAAACAGAAAATAAGATCCTTGTATCCAATCCCAGTTAGGAGAAACTGAGGTTCATTTGAGGCAATAAGTCCTGCCTCGAAGAGTAGAGAAGTAACCATAGGGGTGAAAAACTGTCTGTAATTCTTTTTTGTCCAATACAGTTGTTAAGCCGCTACAAATCAAAATGGAAATGGCGTTAGAGGAATTACAAAGGGACAAAACAATAATAATCAACAAATTAAGAACATGTATACCCTGCAGTGATGATCAAACTGGTCAACACATTTGTCACAACCTCTGCAGTGCTTGGTTGCCTACAACTGTTTTAAGAACATGTTTCAGGTGCATTCTTCTTCCCACTATCAGTGGTGGACATTTTTGAAGTCCCATCTTTGCCCAGAACATCCTTATCCAGAAGTTTGCCTACTACAACTGTTACAGTATTAGCATCTTGCATTGATGATGTTGATAGCTTAGAATCTTTTCTTCTAGTATGCTTTTCATTGGCGGGAATCTTGAGATATTTCTTTGATCTAAAAACTCCTGGATCTGCAGGATCAGCAGCTGCACACCAAATATATAGGCTGAAGAAGACACTTGTAATCTGAAAAGAAGAGAGATGTTACTTCTTATTGAGAACAGGAGATACGTAATATTGAAAATACACTGAAAATATAAAGAACCAAACGCATAAATCACATGTCAACAAGAAGAGAAAGCACGGGTCTCAGGTCACAAACCACCAAAAAATGAAAAGAAAATCGTATAAAAATAGGGATTCAAGAGAAATAGCTTAACAAGAGGAGCGTAGAGGCCCATCACAATGTACTGAAAAATCTTTATTTCCAACAAAAGGAGCAAAGAACACATAGAAAGCAAAGGCCAAGGCCAGAAATACAGCAACAGCTACCACCTTCAGAAATGCAGAACAACAACACAGAAAAAAATTACTACATCAATTGACTGAGCTATAAAACCAAAGCGAAGATTCTTGAAACTACACCTGAAGAGGATGGTAAGGAAGTTGCCATCCATGCTTCCTCATTTTCTGTTTGAATGCTGAAGACCCAAGACTCAAAAGAAGACAATACAATGTACGGGGGAAGAAAAAAAGTGACATGGGAAAGCTTTCCCTGTAACTTGTTTGTCTTTTATTATTTTCCTCCACTTTCCCTCATTTTCCGGGAAAAATAAGGATGATTGATTCACTATGGATATGGAACCAACCCAACAGAGATTGCATATGAACATTTTCCAAGTGCGTTTCTAATCAAAGAGGAAAAGGAGCTCAAAGGTGGAGATATAACAGGTTTGAGGTGAGTGGGTGTTGGGAAGAAGAATGGGCAACAATGAGAAAGCTTTGTTCGGTTCACTCAATCACAACCTTGAGGAGTTATGGAGGAAGGTGAGAAAAAGAGAGGGGCTTCGCTGGTTTTGGGTTTTTGAGAAAAAGAGAGGCGATCAATGCACTATAAGATAATGACATCTCTGATACTCATTCTGTTAAACTCTCTCAATGCATATGGATCAATGCATTGGATACAAAGAGTGTCCTCTCTGAAAGTTTTTGATAAATGAGGAAACATCAGCATTAAGAACAAAATGAAAGCAATAGAAAAGATATCATGCCATAATGATTCATAGAATTTGATTCAATCAGAACAGACCACAGCATCCTTCCTCCACATGCTTTGCTAATGTGGCTGCAACTTCATTATCCCCAAGTTGTGTACAAGCTGAAATAGCTCCAATCACTTCCACCTCATGGACTGTCACTTTTCTTCCCTCATTTCTTATACATCTCAATGGCTTCCATTGCATAGCCATTCTGAGCATAACAAGCCACCATTGCTGCCCAACATGATGCATCTGCCCTCTGTATCTCGTCGCAAACCATCCTGGCCTCCGAAACATTTCCACACTTCCCATACCTTGCTATCATAGCCACCCATGCCACTGAATTTTTCTCGACCATTCTTCCATACAATTTCTTTGCCGTTTTCATATCACCATTGTTGGCAGACCCAGCAGACCCTAAACCCTTTGTATATAGTTAAGTTAATTCATAAAATAAAAGGTTATAGAGAAAGTTCTGCTAGAAAAATTGCAAATTTCTGATAATCTAGAAATAGAAATCTAGAAATACAAATGAAATGAGTGCCCTACACTACAGACAGATTGAAAACAACTCAGTTTCTCTACACTAATTGGCATCACACAGCCAAAATTCTCCAGACACTCTTCAGTGGAAGAATGCTGAACTAGGAAACAACATAGCTGCTGTGTGTTATGGTGCAAGCCAGAACATAAGATTTAAGGCCAGAAGATTCATGGAGACATGACTGTTCGGTTGCGAATTCTGCTTGATCGTCTCAGCGGAGTTGCAACTTCTTCATCTTTTCCACCCTCCTAATTTGAGACAAAAAAGAACAAGAATAAATGATTAATTATGATGATTCAACATAAAATTTGTCTCAAATATACACATCTTTACCCTCCTATTAGCATTTTTTTGCACATAAACAGTAACGAGGAAGGCAAAATTGGTATTATGTCATGAATTTAAATACTAATCTACTGCCCTAATTGTCAAATTCTTCTTAAGAGGAATTAAGTAAAACTTTTATGGAACCAAGAAACGCTCACCTTTTTCTTCATGATCTTCTGAGGAGTAATATAGCTTCCATTCGAAGGGGAATCCATGGAAGAAAACTCTGACGCAATCGGATGCCCTTGAAAAGAAACAGACTGAACCTTGCTCCCCAATTTCTTCTTTGAAGAAACAGAATAGTTGCTTTCTTCACTTTCTGTGATCTTTCTGCTGACCTCTCCAACCACAAATTCACCAAGCAATTCAACTGTCGGTGCCTGGCTATGGTAATTCTCTTCAGAAGCTGCCTCAGTTGAATGATTAGAAGACAAAGACATCCTTCTGAAAGAAGAGTAAACATGCTCAATGCTGCTGTCTTCTCCCCTATTGGGAAGTACTGGCTTGTATTTCTCTGCTATCACAGGTTCTGAATACGGCTTCAAGGGCAGAGAAGAAACCTTCTCGTTGATTTTCTTCTGCTCTATTATCAGACGTTCGGCACAAGGATCTTCAATCACAGAAGAACCCTTTTTTGTACCATTCCTTTGCTTAAAGCGAAACGCCACCAGAGATGCAACAATCACAGAAAATATGGAAACCCCAACAAGAGCTGTATAAAATGTTTTCGATTTCATGTGGTTGATCAGCTCCTCCCTCCAGTTCCCTTCTGCTTCTAACTTGAGAATCTCATCAAAGCCTGCATCATCATCATCATTATCCATGGTCTCTGACATAGCAGGTTCAGCTATCATGTTTGTGAAATATTCTTCTAGTCCACCCTCCATTTTGTTCTCCACCATTCCATCAATTTGCTCCACAGCAACCTCACCTTCTTCTTCAAGATCATTTGAAACATCAGACACTAGATTGTCATTATCCATGGTCTCTGACATAGCAGGTTCAGCTATCATGTTTGTGAAATATTCTTCTAGTCCTCCCTCCATTTTGTTCTCCACCATTCCATCAGTTTGCTCCACTGCAACCTCACCTTCTTCTTCAAGATCATTTGGAACATCAGACACTAGATTGAGGTGATCAACCTCACTAGGCTTCTGATCAGAATTCTCAGCCATTTGATCAAAAGTTTCCTCAATATCTTCAACTTGTTTTTCACCCAACTTATCTATTACTCCATTCTCTTCTTGTTCAGTCACTTCCATAGCTTCAATTTCTTCATCTTTTAGCTCTAACACTTCTTCCATTGAATCCATTTGTGTCTCTTCTTCTCCTTGATCCATAACTTCACTTCCACTCTCAAATTCAACCACCTTTCCCTCCTCAACCCCCATTTCTAGCAAACCCAAATGTGTTTCTTCTTTTTCATCCCAAAGCATACCTCCACTTTCAAGTTTCTTCAATAAAGCAGCTTCAAGTGTACGGTTCTGAATGCTGCAATACCCATCATCTTGAATGCCTTCAAAGGCTGTTTGATGGTTCATAGTAGATATATGTGAGGTAAAGAGTACTAGAACCAACAAAAGAAGCAAACTTTTTAAAAGCCCTTTCAATTTCCAACCCTTCTTCTCTTCCTTAACCTCCTCATTTTCCTCATCACTTTCCTCATCACTCTCCTCAATTTCTCCATCACTCACCTCAACTTCTTCATCTCCTTGCTTAAGAAGACCATCCTGACGAGGAGAAGTTAAAGAACTGGGAGTCGTAACAGCTCCAGCTTCCTCATCAATAGCTTTCTGGGAATCGAAAGAACCACTTATACTAAGAAGATCATCCTGACGAGGAGAAGCGAAAGAACTTGGAGTGGTAACAGCTCCAGCTTCCTCATCAGTAGCTTTCTGAGAATCGAAAGAACCACTTCTACTAAGAAGACCATCCTGACGAGGAGAAGCCAAAGAACTTGGAGTGGTAACAGCTCCAGCTTCCTCATCAATAGCTTTCTGGGAATCAATAGAACCACTTGTACTAATACCCAAGTCTTCATTTCTTTCGGTACTGCCATATTCTAGGCCAAGAAAACGCTCCCGGCGCCTATTTGGGTTGTACCGGAGAAATTGAGGCCTCGGAGAAAGGTAATTAGTTATAGGGTCATAAGGCCTTGAAGACAAACTATCAGAAAGAGCCTTATCATTACCATCATCATGGCATTGAAAAACTTTAGGGGTTAATGGCAAGGCTTGGGATAAAGAATCATTACCATTATCAGTACCTATATGGGGGGACTTTTCAACAAGGGTATTGGAAAAATTGGGTTCGGATGCCTCATTTCTTTCGCCTAAGATGTTATTTCTTGAAGCAATGGCTTTGGACGCTGCAGATATAGTTGGGGACATGTAATTCTTTGTCATTGGTTTCTTTGGGCTCCTCAGATGGGAATTGCCCACTTGCTGATAATATTGATCATTTTCGTCTGCATATTTTGGAAAGAAAGAAAACAATTATTGAAACAAAAACTAGAATATATGATGAATCAAAAGAGTTCTAAATTTCTAATGTTTCGTTTTGCAAAACAGAAGAAAAAAGAAATGGAGTATCTATATTTCCTAAACTTGAACTATGAATTATGAACTCTAACATATTGAAATTGTTTCTTTGTATTAGAAGAAACCAACGTCTTTTTGGCAAATCAAAACTACAGAGAGAGAGAGAGAGAGAGAGAGAGAGAGAGAGAGAGAGAGAGAGAGTACCAGATGCAGAGGGCTTTTGTGTTACAGAGCGCCTAGTTGGTGTTGATGATAAAAGAACCTTATCAGAACCCTCCATTTTTTTTCTCACCGTGTTCTTCTTGGTAAGTTGGTAACAATGGATGTGTGTTTAATTTCTGGTGCTCAGAATATGATTATGGTTTTCTGTTTGCTTCTGCTGCAGAATTGAGAGAAATCTGAATTTTGAATTTTGTGACCGTTGGAGATTATAATATAACTACGGAGATGACCGTTGGAGATTATAATATAACTGTATCTGAATTTTGAATTTTATGACCGTTGGAAGGCCAAGTTTTGCAACGGTACAAAAATTGGTTGGTGGATATCAATTCTGACGTGGATGATAAAATTGGGCCTCTTACCTAATTTTTCTTCTTTTTTTATGCCTCTTTTTCTAGAGATCTCTTACCTAATTTTACTATATTACTGCTCCACAAAGGATAATAAGTAGTAATGAATGTCAAAATAAAATCGCTATCCATTAAAAACCAATAATTTCGTTACCAAAACTGATTTTTTTTAAAAAAAAATTTTAACACTTGTCATCAAAGTAAAAGTTCATCTTCAAAGCAAATGAGATTTTGACACTTGTCAAATTCTTTTCAGAGTAAATTAAAAGAATTTCATAAAAAGAAAAAGTTCAATGAAATTGACAAGTGTCAAAATCCAATTTGCTTTAAGGAGGAATTTCTTATGTAGGTAGGGCAAGGAATGATTATTTTATGGAAATGGAAAGTTTCGGCAGAAGGGAATAAAAAAATAATGGGACGGGTTCAAAGGACAATTATTGGACGCAAAGAAATTTAATTTTCTATTGCTCATATGGGCTTACCATAGTAAGCTTTATAGCTGGTGGGCTTTCCTTAAATCATCCATCTTTTGTTGGAAGATTTTAGTTAGGCCCAGAAACAGTCATGTAGATTTGTTTTACTTTAGGCCCTTGGCCCCATTATTCTAAAACGTAAAAGCAAGTCCGTGCAAATCCATGCTCTCATTCAAAACATATATTCACATTTTCCGTAAGATGATTGTTAGGAAATTTTTTGAGTTATTTCATTGAGTTATTTACGCTAACATCCCCTCAGGTTTTTTGTTTTTTCTCAAAATTCCCTGAGGTTTCAAAAATTACACGAACAACTTTGAGGTTTTAAATTGATTTCACAAAATCCATTTTCGGTGATTTTTCGTCAAAGATTGATGATTTTATATATATAAAAAATTAACCTTTGAGATCATATTGCATATACATTCATTGAGGTTGATTTTGTCATTTGCAAACTTTTTTTATAAATAAAATCATCAAGCTTTGGACGAATAATCAACGAAAAGGGATTCTGCGAAAACAATTTAAAACAGGGGTATTCATGTAAATGGGCGGATCAATAGCATCGTATTTTTTACACAAATTACGGGACAAGTTTTTAACCATTATATTAGAATGTATTAAATGGTTGGAATTAAAATTCAAACCAGTACATTAGTCATAAAGATGAACTCGTTGGAAATCTATGTTTCTCCTTTGGGTCTATGCAAATTTACCTTTCAAATCCAAACCTTTTCAAAGCTCATATTTAAGATGTAAATTAATAGGTACAAGGCATTGAGAACCCAAAACCTTATCCAAGTAAATAAAAAATAAAAAAAACCCTAATGTACCGACAAAAGGACGATTAGGGTTGAGGTGATGCCAAATTGCCAGCCTTTGATTTTGAAATAGTGCTTAGAAACAAAGCACATAAACCAATAGCAAAATCTCTACAGTACGATTAATGCAACTTTTGACTAAGCTTCAAAGTTTTCAAACCAACATTAGCATTAATTAATCAGATTTAAGGGATTGATAAAAACAAGAACCCTCTGGAGTCAGGAATATGATTATCTTAATGTGTTTTGAAATCTTATGACTTTTTTTATAATTAGTTCAAAAGCACAATGAGATGAGATGACGAAAGCACATAGCCGCTCAACCAAACATATTCGACCTTCCTATTCTCGTAGCAAGTGCTTTTTTTTTCAAACAAATCGTATAAAGAATTGTGTTTGTCAGTGTTTGAATCAGATGAGGCATACTGGTTTATGAAGGGCACGAATACTTTAATTAATCTTGTCTTACAGTTCTCAACGTCTCTTTTTTCTGTTCAAATATTGTTTAGTAGTTTGTTAGTTAATTGAGAAATGTTTGTTTTATCAAACTTGACATCTGCATGTGGAGAGTTTTAAAATATGGACATTTAACTCAAAATTAATCGGCCATATGGTGGAGAAGTCAATATCATTTAAGTTCTTTCATTTATGATGATATGAGGTATTTTCAACACGCCTATTCTTGTATGAGTGGTTATTCTTACAACACGTCTATTCTAATATGAGGTCTTCTAAAATTTAATCTCTAGAATCATTCTGTTTTTTTTTTTTCTAATACCTCGACAGCATTATGAATGTAAATATAATCATTCAGTTTGGCATAATTATGAATGCAGTTTAAAGTTGGAGCAACGAGTGAATACAGCATTAATTCTCCCACGTTAACTTAATTTTGATCAGTTAATGCAATGATGCATGTGGTCGAGAGTTTAACCTATAATTTAACCCGTTTGTCCATATTTTTTATTCGTACTTTTTTCGTTCCGTAATTTACCAACTAGGATTCATATATTTAAAATATCAATCTCATTTTAATCAAAGTTTATTGTCAAAGTTTTCTTGGAGAAAAAGGTTCATGGCTGAATTATTTCAGAAATGACATTTTCTATAACAAGAAAGATAATTTTATTCTCAAGCATTAAGAAAGATATTTGATTGTTCAATTTAACTTTTCACGTAACATTTCATGCAAAAAAAAGCTTTTAAGGTACGTGTATAAATATTGTAGCTTCACTAAAGATTTGCAGTAACTTTTTGGGAGATTAAGAATCTTATTTTGCTTTATCAAAAGAAACAAGGAGAACACTTAGAAAGATCGGATGCCAAAAATTGATGCCTTTGAGACACCCTTTATATATATATAGAAGCCTTTACACACTTTATAGCTCTTCTTTTTTCTTCTCTTTTTTTGGTCGGAAAAGAATTTACTTTATTTGGTTCTGAAACTCAACCAAAGCTTTAATACGTGCGCACTCTAATTCGAATGTGTTTAAATAAAAAGTGCAATTTTCTTGTTCCTTATTTATATGAAAAAACTTGTCTCTAAAAATTTTAAACTTCGATTATACTTTATCATTAAATCTTAATATAATATTTTAATAATATTCCATACTTTGAATTACTGTTCATGACCCCTCGGTGTTTTATTTTTCAATAAGGAAAAGGAAATTACAAGAGAAACCCTCTCGGGCACGGAGGCCCGAGAAGATCAAAATAAAAGGAGTTTGCAACAGACAGAGGAACTTCATTCTTCCACAAGCGAGAAGGGTTGAGAGCATGACCTAAACTAGCCACAGAATCCGGCGTGAAGTTGACTTCCCTATAAATATGCTGAAATTGGACTTCATGACCCCTTGTTGTTCTGGTTTATTTTTATCTATACACTAAATTAAAGAAACAAAAATGAAAAATGCAATAAAACCATTTCATAGACAAAAGAGGAAAACAAAATTGATTTCACTATTTGACGGATAAATCGAGTTCTAAGTCAAAATTTGAGCACAAGATTTCGATTTAGAGGCTAGGGTTCGAAGTCCAGGTTTAAAACCTAATTTTGGATGTTCAAGTGCTAAGTGTCAGTTCCAATGTATGTACAAGGTCTTAGTCAAGGATCGAAGCTTCCAGTCAAGAATCCATGTTTGAGGTTGTGGGTCTTATATCCACACAATTTAATGTCTTAAGTATAGATTTAAACGAGTTTGAGTATAGAGTTCTAAGTTCAATATCTTGTTTGTTTTAAAAATGTTGGTTTCATTCTTTAAAAATAAGAATAGCACATATACGAACCAAACATCGAAGACCAATCCATTACCTTCCAACATTAAGTCTTCAAAAACCACACAAATATCATAATGAGGCTGGACAACCCTAGGCCTAGTTTGTCACAAATTAATATCAAATCAAATGTCAATGAAACAAATGCATCATATAATAATATATCCGCCGTGGAATCATGATTATTGGTGTGAAGGACAAACCTCAGAGAACCTTACCGGCACGCTGCACGAAGTGTTCAAACGCAATGACTCCATCCAGAAGAAGAAGATGAAGACGATGATGATGATGATGATGATGATGATGTATGGCTTTTAAGCAAGGAAGAGAAAAGGATAAGGGATTCAGTCAAAGACCGGCTCAAGTACCCAAATTGCCCTTTATAATCATGTTTTTTTTTAAAAACTTTTTACCAGTTTGAGCTTCGAGTTTGGTGGGCCATATATCATCATATCATATCATAGCTGATGCAAGCAATCAACACAAGGGAAGACTTGGAACAAGTCATCACCAGTTCCAAAGAAACCAAACCCACAAACCCATCAATCAGATCAAAGCCCTAATCATTGCTGATAAGAAATTTAAAATCCGTGCATGGGGTCTGGTCTACATACCATAGCCTTTCCTTGATTTCTTTATTTTCCAAAACAAATTAAAAACCCTAGCCTTTCCTTCCCTCCCACCCTTTCTCTGTGTAGTTTTCTACCTTATGGCCCACATGCAGTTTGAGGGCGTGAAAGAGTGCTTGTGGAGGGTCTTGCACTTCTATGAGTTCATAAAACAGTGTAACTATACAACTTATTTTTGTAACTAATTATAAGCAACTACTCCTAGGGCTAAAATTTATAAGAGGGACCTCACCTGTTACATGTATACTATATAATGACAAACATAATGTAACACAATATGACGTCGTGACTATCGAGATTTCTAACTTCAATGGTAAAACATGTATCATGTACATATTCAGAGCGAAAAAATTCAATTCTTACCTACCCTCCCTTTTTCCCAATCCTCATACATATATGGAGCAAAAAGGAGGGGTGTTAGACAAAAGATCTCTTCTTAGCACAACATTACACAATTCTCATCTTAATAAGGGAGAATTTTATGAACATTGGATTATATAATGCACATTCATTGTTAATTCCTAGCTTCACGATTGAGTTTGATAATTTCTTAATTCTCATTTGCATCGATGGGATTTGAAGTTTTGAACCCACCACTATCTTTCTCTGCCATTTTTGGAAAATAAATTATTATTTTTCCATTGTAAAGGACAAATTTAAACATTGCTCATCAAAATATGTCCCAATCACTGCCTAAATATATAAATGCAAGGCAAAAGAACCAGAGCAGCGTCCAGTTTATTAAATCAGGCTAGCTACAAGCCTAGGACAGAGAGAAGCAGAAGCTTCACGGAAGCTAAGCAGCTCAGCTCTTTAGTGGGAAAGTAGAGGGTTCAAAAAGATTTCAAATTCCTGCATAATGCGGCTCCTGCTTCAATAATGTTCTGAAGTTATTCTCATCCCTGCTTGAAATCCACAAACTATTATGAATTTAGCAACGGATGGAAAATGAGATCTTTTTGTCTATTTCTGCTATGTGCCTAGGCAAACCAACAACTTGAGACTTGTGCATTTTTGAGTCTCTTTCGTAATCATAGTAAATTCCTTTTTGTCCATTACATGAGGCCTCTACAAATTACGGCCATTTTTTATTGGGTTAGATCTCATTAGCTTTTCAGGTATGTTTTTGGCAAAGGCCAAATAGTGGAAGCCTTTTGCCATTTGGTGCCATTTTTGAATTATTGTTTGCCAAGACCAGAATTGTGATTCTCAGAAAATTAAGATGTTGAAGCTCCTTTCATCTCATTGACTCATATAGATCATAAGACACAATTTGAAAGAAACTGTTGAGAAAAAGGTAAATGGAAAGAAAAAACAAAGAATTTACACAAGCACTCTGTGTTCTACCCTATTCATTTTTAATACTAAAGTGGGGAAAATAAGGCATAGAGAGGTTCTTCCTCTCTCCAATCTGTTTTTTTTACCATCTTCTATGCAAAAGCCCTCCCTGATTTTAACCAAAGACAGAGGACCCTTCTCATTGCAGCTTGCTCAATAATTCAAGACTTCTTCCTCTTCTTCTTCTCGGACTTGATTACATGATCGATGCATTCGAATGCCGCTTATGCTGTTTCTTGCTGCCATCATTTCAATAAGCGAAAGCCTCTTCTTCGGCCCTGGTTCCGGCCTTTGCTTAGGGGCACTGTGGGACCTTGACTTTGCGTTGAATGACTGAGTGCTTGACATGTAGTTTGGGAAGTTTGAGTAAGGCCGAAAGAAGCTGTCTCCACAAACACTCTTGGCTGGTGTACTGGGAGCATTGGATCGAAAAGAGTTTGTGAACCGCGGAGTGTTGTGTGCAGTAGAGAACTTGCATTCGTCGCCATTAAAGCACCATTCAAAATCTTGAGGCTGCTGTCTATCAGGTATAGAAATACGGGTTGGAAATGGACAGGGAAGTGGTGATGAGATTGTTTGGTAAGGCAGGTCTTCACTACATTCAGATAGTATGGTGTTGAATCTACGAGACCTGGATCTGGTTTTGAATGTGTCAATTTCCACAATTTTCGGGCTTTCATCAAAGCCATTAATGGAAGTTTCATAAGTTGCAGATAGCCTCCTGCTATAAAATTCACTTCTTGCGTCGTCAAATCTTTCCTGCTATAAACACATTTTAGTGTAAGAAAGAAGTCAAATGTAAAATGTGATCCAATATTAGAGGTTGGTGAAATTAGCACTTACAACGGACTTTCGGGCTTTGATTTCAGGTAGGAACCTGTTCTCTTTATTGAAAGAACGACGTGCTCGCTGGAATCGGACAGTTGTCTGTGCTCTAAAAAGAGCTTGCATACTGTGAAGAGTAGCAGCAGCCCGTTTCCGAACAAGATAGCCTCTAACAAGAGCCTGTAACTTAACCAGTCCTCTAAGAGCTCGGTGCGCCTTTCGTGCCTGAAGGCAAAACCAATTTTAGATTCAACAGAACAATGCAAATACCAGAGGAAGTTGGTAGGTTTTGCAAGTTCATAATAAAACTAGTCATAAATGTAGCAGCCCAAGTAGTGCAAATGAAGATAAGGTGAAAAACCAATGCCAACTTTAGAAAATAAATCATTACTAAAAAAAAGCAAGAAAACCGAAATCATAACACAAATGGGGGCATACAGTACAATCATGACCCTGTTCCAAGAAACAAGATTTCAAATTTCAAACACATAACATTCGGGCATGGGGGCTCACAGAATGAGTAGCCCGGTCAGAAACAGGGGAGGGAAGAACAATTCTCAGCCGTTTGATTGACCAAGAAAACAATTGTTTTTACTGTTTCATAGGATTTGGAAGCAATAGTCGACAAATGTTTGTATTCTACTGTTCCATTAGGATTTGGAAACAATTTCACATCTTTTTGCGAGCAGACATAAAAGTAAGAACTAAGAAAACAACTTCCATAAAGCCAACCAAAGCGTAGTCAAAATTTACTAACATTTCACGCAACCATATCAAGCAGAGTTTCAATGCAACATTCTCTAAGCAAAACCAAACATACCAATAATCAATTTAAGGTAAGGACTGGATTAAAAACTGAGAACCCACTTACCAGATAGCCTCTGAAAACAGTTTGAATCTTCATTGCAGCCCATCTCTCTTTTTTTCCAAACATGAGTCCACCGCCTTGACTTGTCAGCCTCACAACCGCCACGGCCGCCTGAGCTGCGGCCACTGCGGCATCAGCAGCGGCTGCAGTGGCAGCAGCCACCGCAATTGCGTGCTTGTTCTGCTCCTTGTCTGACTCAGCAAGATAGGATCTGAGCCAAGCAGAGTCGGGGACAGGAACATTTGGTGGATGATTGTTTGGAACATGACCAATTGTACTACCCGTGTCTTTCCCCGACTTGGCAAAACTCCACCGTTTCTTCTCCCTCCGATCACCAGACGTAGTGCTTTTATTGTCAACATGGTCTTTCTCTTTCTTCATCCCCAACAAGCCCTTCAACCATCTTGTAGCTCTCCCCATATTTGTGCTCTTTCTCTCTCTCTAGAATCTGAAGATACAAGCTGGAGAGAGAAAGTTAAAAGGAGGCAAAGGTTAAGTAAAGGGTAAGTCAAAACTCAAAAGACCCAGCTGGAGTTTATGAAGAAACAAACACCAACAAAGCACCAAATGTGGAGTGAGAGAAAAAGGGAGAGAGAAACAAGTGGAGAAAGTCCTAAAAAGATAAAGAGAATGTTTATGAAGTGAGTTAAAGAGCAAAGTGAAGTGAGCACCACAACCTAGTAAGCTATCCCCATTTTTACTCGCTAGATTTCGGAGTGAGAAACTAGGAGAAAGGCATTTCCAAGAGGCACTAGAGAAAGAAAGAAAGAAATAAATAGAAATGTTTTTGAAAAAGACTCAATCCAAAAGGGAACAAAACCTAAGGTGGAGCTAGCTAAAATAGAGCATAAAGGGTCTCTGCAAGATCTCTCAGAATCTTTACAGGTTGCAAGCAAAGAAGTGTGGAGCAAAAGATTAACAAACAAAAAAGCATCAAAACCTTAAAATATAAATCAGGATAAAACTTGGTTTTTTATTTTCTTTGGTGAAATTCTGACAGCACCTCGTGAAGAACTGCATTACAAGACAAAAAGTGTCACAGAAAGATGCAGAGGTTCAAATCCATTATAATATAACCAACCAAAGCTTCAAAAACTCACCCCAAGTAAACAAACAAGAATTACAGACAAAGCAAAGCATGAAAAGTGCAGAAGCTTAATGTAAACATTTTCACAGAAAAGGGAGACTTACCCAGATGCCCCCACTACTTCACTTCACAGCGCCTCCTTAAAATCTTAAATTCAAAAAAAGCGCCGAATTTACTCCCACTTTGTCTTCTGACTAGACTTGGCAAAACTACAACAACAAAAGGCACCACCACCACCGCTTCACTCTCTATCTATTTCTACTCTCTCTCTCTCTCGCTAAAAATCTCAACTTTCTGGAGCAACGTGTACTCAAAATGAAAGACACCCAATTACCCACTGACAATCCCGTGAATATTTTCCGATTTTCTTTTTCTTTTTCAAAAGCTTCTCTTTCAAAAACCCTTTTGAGTTTTATGCATCTTCCTCCCTCTCTCTCTCTCTCTCTTAAAAGAAAGAAAAAAAGAAAAAGAATACCCTTTTCTGCTATCTTCTGCTTCTGCAACCCTCTACCCTTCGTAACTTATAATTAAAGCCATAAATTTCTCTGATATCTCTCTCTCTTTCTCTGTCTGTTATATGTTGAAGTAGACTCAGACTGTGTACTATAGGAGCTGGAAAAACAGAGCAGGCTTTAAAAGCCCATTTACCCACTAAAAAGGACAGCTTTTTATATCTTCTCCTTTGTCCCTAAAAAGAGTTGTATGAGTGAGAGAGCCGAAAAAGGCTGAGACTTTGCTTTCTATCTTGGGTTGGAGAGAAGATGTTTGATCAGTTTCCGTATCTTTTTCACAGTGATTCCCTCTTCTCCATGATTCTTAACTCAGTCTCTGCCATTCTTTCTGCATCAAAATCTTTGAAACAGAGCCTTGGTTGACAATGGGTCTTTCCCAAACGAGAGCTGATCAAGCAGATCTGAATCCATTGGGGGGATGCAGACGCTGCTTATTAAGAAGAGAGAGAGAGAGAGAGAGAGAGAGAGAGAGAGAGGTAGAGAGAGAAGGGGAGGGGGTAATCTTGGGATTTGAATTCCATAAATGTTGGGTTTTGAATTTTTCCTGATATTTGGGATATACCAAAGTTAGATAAAAATGGCAATCTGCCATTAACTCTGTGTGGCATCGTTTACTTTTAGGAGCAGGTGATTTGAAAATGAAAATGGTTTTTTGATTTCCTTCAAATTTATTTATTTTTGAATATGCAGATCCTTTTCCTGTTGTCACAGTTTCTATTTATTTTTTATTTTTTATTTGGTCGAAAACAGTTTCTATTGATTTTTGTCACATGACGATGGATAGTACGGATCTTATATATTCTTTCTTCAATGTTTTGGCTAAAATCCAGTCACAAGTAAATGCATAACGTTACACAATAACTTTGTGAACATGGAAAGTTGGAACATTTTGACATTAAAAGAAATCAATTTCATCAATTTGAGCGAGTTAAGAGATAAGAGGGGGATATTAGGAATCCCCTAGTAGGAATTTTCACTGATATTTTTTGCTTAGGTTTCGTGTAATTATTAATTTCCAGGAAGTGAAAAGAATTTGTATACTTTAGGAAACTTCTTTTTTTAGCCAAAAGATTGTTTTGTTTTGGTGGAGCTTTTGAGTTTAAGTTAACCATGTGGTGTGTACATTTTTAGCCTAGAGACGAGGAGGTGAGTTTAGGGAGAAACACTTGTGTGAAAAGGGGATAATACTGTTTTTGTATTTTTGGTTAATTACGATATGTCACGCGTAATAACTTTTTCATTTGGCATATTTGGTTGGGGATAGCATAACAGTGTTATCCTCATTTTACACAAATTTTTCTCGAATTTAGAATAACAACAAAGGAAAATAGAGCTATCCCCTCTTGCTACATAAGATTCACATTTAAAAGTTCCGAAAGTGAAAAAGGAAAATTCACATAAGCATAACGTATGAGAGTAATAATGAACAAGTTACGTGAAAAAAAGAAGAAGAAGAAGATGCAAACACAATTGAAAGTGATAATATGTTTTGAAGAACTGTTAGTTTGTAAAGATTACAATCCTTATGGGACAGTGGGACCTTGCATGCTTTGAGTTGGGCGTTTATGTACTTACTTAGGCAGCCATTAATTCAAAGTTTGCCATTAATGTTCTGGACATTTTTCATTTTTCATGGAAAGGGACCGATCTACCTGTTAATCCTTCTCTTTCTTCATTCAAAACCGAACTAGTAGCTACTTGTCAGCTTTGGACCATGATTTGGTTTGCTCACAACTCGCAAAACTCACGAAACAGGCCTAAACTTGCATGGCAAATCAGTCAAACCCAAGTTGTTCTCCCTTTTCTTTGATCAAGCCCAAATGGTCTTCTTCTTTTTCGGCTTTTGTGGGAAAGCCCAAGTTATTTCATCTCCATAAAGTATTCTTTTTTGGGTAATTCTAATATGCATAATTGAGAAAACAAGATTCCAAGTGGCTCACATTGCCTCCTCCTACTCATTTTAGTGTTTGTGATTCCTTTTAGCAGAAGCCAAAAGTTATTTTTATTTTTTATACAAAGATATTGAGGGAGGGGAAATCAAACTTAGGACCTATGATGCATAGGTAAATACTCTTAATCATTTGAGTTATAACCTCCTTGCGCTATAAATTGATAATGATATGGATGAGTGTAGTTTCTCTCATTATAAAGAGATAATTGTACTTATTTACAAGAAATTCTTAGGTGTGACTGTCACTTCGTTGTATGGTGTTACTAGCCTACATGAATTCTGAAATACAAACTCAGTCGGTAATATATAATGTGGTTGTGATGTCCGTACAAATATGTTATACCAAGGGCGAACCTACGAAGGGACTCAATTGGGCTTTAGCCCAGTGCTGGTTTTGTACTTTAGTCTTTATTGTACAACAAAATCCACTACAATTAAATATTAGCCCACTTATCTTTTAGAATTCAGTTTATCCTAGCCACCCAAATCAAATTTTATTTTCTTCTACCCACTGAAATCCTACCATATTTTCTATTAAAAAATATATATATAATCCTACCATAAAATATTAATTAGCCTAAAAATTCCAGTTATAAAAGATCTTTGAATTTTTTTTTTAGCCCATTCCTTAAAAATTTTCTTGAATCCACCATTGTATCCTCCATATATGCATGAGTTATTTGATACCACATCTTTGGCGACCAGGGCCGGTACTGAGATTTTGAGGGCCCTCTGCGAAACTTAAATGAGAGCCCTCACATAATCTAATATGAAAATACTATAATAAAAAAAAAATTCCATGACTTAATATCATAAAACAATTTTTTGATAACTAAAATTCATCATCAATTAGCATGTAATAACAATCACAAATCAAATTCAAAAACTATTTTAAATTTTGTTGTTATAATGAAAAAGGAATACAAATACAAATAGAATGACATCATTGAGACTCAAACTTGGGCCTTGTACCAAGGGATATGCGCTAGAAATAAGCTCCACCAAATATACTTTTGTTTCACTATATTGCACGTTGGAGTGTATATACGGTTTTTATAATATTAATATATATAATATAAAGTAAAAAAAATTCGAGGCTCTCAAAAATCAGGCCCTGTGTAGTGGCGCCACTTACACTATGCCAGTCCGCCACTGTTGGCGACTCTTAGAATTTTTATAAGAAAAACCTTCCCCAAAGTGATGATACAAATCAAAAGGCAACTCTGTTGGGAGCCAACAATTTGCCAACTAGAGGCAACAACAACAACTTTTATTTCAACAATTTGCCAACTTTTATTTCAACTTTTAAGAATAAAACTGGAAACTTACACCTGGAAAAAACAAAAAGAGATGAAAGTAAAACGTCAAGCCCGAAGTCAAACCTAAAAAATGATCCGTTGAAGTTACAAAAGCTTCCTTGTAGTTGACGTTATTCCTCGCAGTTGACAATTTTGTTGGAGGAAGCTGAGATGGAGAGTTCAGCGACATTGATTATTCCGCCTCCGCCTCCGCCTCCTCCTCAAGCGGCGGCGAGGGAGTACGGAGTGACACGGCCAATATCGACAGCGGGTCCCACCGAAGCCGATATTCAAATGAATATAGAGTTGGAGAAGGTTTGTGCTTACCGAGTTTTGTTTTGCAAAGCTTGATTTATTTTGGTTCTTAATCTTATGGTTATGAAAATATTGTTTCTGGGTTTTCATAATCTTATGGTTATGAAAATGAAGTTTTTGGTTGAAGAAGCTGGGGTATATGAGAGCAAAGAGGAAGCTACCAAGGGAGAGGAAGTTCTTCAGCGAATTGAGCAGGTGATTATTGCTCATTTAAAACAAATTATGTGCTAAAGTTGCTTTTCTGGAGCTATATATGTTAACTGCCATTAGCATTACATTCTTGTTTTTCACTTCATAATTATAAATTTTTTGTAATTTATTCCATCTCCATTTTCTGATTTGTAGTTTCAACTTTTATACCCTATCTTCTGATTGTTAGATTGTTAAGGATTGGGTGAAGCAACTTACTCGCTCGAGAAGATACACAGAGCAAATGGTTGAGGATGCTAATGCTCTAATTTTTACATTTGGCTCCTATAGGCTTGGGGTAAGTATCCTTGCTCTTGATTGTTCTTGCAAAATTTCTGTTTGTGGTCTCAGTTGGTTTGAGAGGGAGAGAGAGAGAGAGAGAGATTGAGAAATGGATGTCTTAAATGCAATGTTACAAACTATTTAGTTTCAATATGCTTTTAGTCCTAGCTTCATTGATTTTTTTAGTAATATGCTTTGATTTGTTATTGTTTTTTGAAGTATACTTGTGTGGTTTGCCTTCTGTAGGTACATGATCCTGGGGATGAAATAGAAATGTTATGTGTCGGGCCATCCTATGTCAATCAAGAGGTAAATATTGACTGCAAGTGGTTTCTCAGAGTTCTAAGTCTTGCAATTGTTCACTGTTTTATCTGTACAACACTGTGGTGTTATATTCAGGAAGACTTCTTCTTTATATTGCAAAACATTCTGGCTGAGATGGAAGAGGTGACCGAACTGCAACCACTTCCAGATGCTCATATTCCTGTGATGAAATTTAAGTTTGATGGAGTACCGATCGACCTCCTTTATGCAAGCATTTCTCTCTTGGTTGTACCAGAAGTGAGTACTGAACTCCCCTCTCTTGTTGACCAAACTTTCTTTAAAAAAAACCAAATATCATGTTATTTCATATGGATGAGATGTTTTAAGGAATCTCTCTCTCCTCTCTCTATGTTTCGCTTTCTGTTATTTGTTTGATAAAATCAATAGGCATATAATATAATCACTGAAGTAATCAACTTAAATTAAATTGATTAATAAGATTAATTAAGTCTACTACTAGAATAGAGGTCACATGTAAATATAATGATCTTAAGTCTACTACTAGAATAGAAGTCTACTACCATAACTTTTCATATTAATTTGCATCCTTTTTGTATCCCATCTTTGCATTTGTCCTATATCTTCTTCTCTATATCTTTTGCTTTATTGCTTTAGAGCATTTTATTTTCTAAAACAGGACCTGGACATTTCTGATGCATCTCTGTTGTTTGATGTTGATGAGCATACTATTCGAAGTCTTAATTGCTGCAGGGCTGCAGATCAAATTCTTAAACTTGTTCCAAATGTTGAGGTGAAATGCTTCCTATGCGCGTGTTTTGTTGGTCTGGCAGTCGCCTTTTTTATTTTTATTTTTTCAAACACCTATATATACTGCCATATATCAAACCTCTCTTATCGAAATTTTTTGTTGTAGCATTTCTGTACAACTTTGAGATGCTTGAAGTTTTGGGCGAAAAGGCGCGGTGTTTATTCCAATGTGAGTACCACCTCACTCTACAATTTGTTTTGACTTATTTTACATCTAAACTGATTCCATGCTTGGTTGGTCATGTTTTATATTCAGGTTATTGGATTTCTTGGTGGAGTGGACTGGGCTATTCTTGTTGCCCGGGTGTGCCAGCTTTATCCCAATGCAGTTCCCAGCATGCTGGTTTCTAGATTTTTTAGAGTATATACACAGTGGCGTTGGCCAAATCCTGTCATGTTATGTGCCATTGAGGAGGATGAACTTGGTTTTTCTGTCTGGGACCCGCGTAAAAATCCTCATGACCGGACTCATCACATGCCAATTATAACCCCCGCCTACCCTTGTATGAACTCCAGCTACAATGTGTCACAAAGTACCCTGCGTGTTATGGTGGAGCAGTTTCAATATAGCAACAACATCTGTGAGGTATGTACCTGTTCTGTCTTGTAGTCGAGAGGTAAGAAGAAGAGTGTGTGCTTTAGCTTGTTTTCCATAGTTGACAATTATTGGTCACTTTCTCCTTTTCATTGTTTAAATCCAGAAAGTGGAGCTGTTTAAAGCTGAGTGGTGTGCTTTGTTCGAACCATACTTGTTCTTTGAAAGCTACAAGAACTATCTTCAGGTTGACATAGTTGCTGCTGATGTTGATGACTTGCGTGCTTGGAAAGGCTGGGTCGAATCTCACCTGAGCCAACTAACTCTAATGGTACTAATGACTATATCTGTTTTTTCTGTCCTCTTTGAAAAACAGAAATGTATAGTCCTCTCATTTTGGTGCTTCCATTTACATTTTCAGATTGAAAGGGATACTTTAGGGATGTTGCAATGCCATCCTTATCCCCGTGAGTATGTCGATACGAACAAACAATGCGCACATAGTGCCTTTTTTATGGGTTTGCAGAAGAAGCAGGGGGAAAAGATTCAGGGTCAGCAGTTCGATATACGAGGAACTGTTGATGAGTTCAGGCATTCTGTCAATATGTACATGTTTTGGAAACCGGGGATGGAAATTTATGTTTCTCATGTTCGTAGAAGGCTACTTCCTCCGTATGTGTTTCCAGATGGTTGTAGACCACCTCGACCGTCTAGACGTACGGGCGCAACATCAGGCTGATAAGTTGTCTCGTGATGATGGAGAAGTTTGTGCATCTGGTTCTAGTGAGAGTAGCCTGAAGAAGAAGAAGAAGGATGCTTATATGAATAGTTAGTAGTAATGGAAACTTCAGAAAGAACAAATGTCAGCCAAAGGAAGGATTCTATTTTGGTGGAGCTTTGGGCTCAACAATTACTGTAGAATGGTGTAAATCATACAATCTTTTGGTTTGAAAAAAACAAGAAATGTTTCATTGTAAAGATTACAATCTTTATGGGGCAGCCATTACACAAAGTTTACAATTTTTTAACATGAACTTTATACTTTTTTGAAAAAAATCTTTTTTCATGCAATCAAATTTGGTACCTTTTTTTTGGGTGCAAGTGATTTCTATTAGATATTTTGCATTATCTTTCAAGTGATGGGATATAGGAGACCAACCATTTTCTCTTTCCTTCTTCTTTTCTTTGTTGTTTTCTTTGTTGTCACAACTGGCTGTGCAGTTTCTTTGGTCTCTCCATGAGCACTTTGTGCTTTCTCCTTTTTCTGATGTTGATATGTTGGTTTGCCAACTTTGGCCGGCTCCTATTGCCTCTACTCCGCATTCAATGTTTGTGATTCATTTTTCCTACCAAATATTCGAATGGAAATAAAAGTCAACTTCATAGTCATATTTCCAAACAACTCATTCCGCTAATCAAACGAGCCCTAATAATATAAGGTATTATTTTTTTCATGTCGGTAGATAGATTAAAAAACCCTTCTCCGCGTTATTAGAATCGAAAAAAGTGATAGTAATAGAAAATTAAGGACATGAGGAACCGTGAGCAATTCTTTAGTGACACATTAAAGTTTGAAATAATTTTTTTTTGGGTAATAAAAATGTGTATCGGGGAGTTAATAACTATATCTACCATTTTATAAATTCAATCATTAAAGATTTTTTGATCCTGGGGTGGGTGGGAGACTGTTAGAAAATCAGATCTACTTGCAACTTGCTATTAGAAAAAAGGAAAAAAAAAGAAAAAAGAAAAATCAGATCTGCTTGCACATCCCTACGTCGCCACGTGTCATGAGTCCGTTAAAGTTACAATCAGCTTCCTTGTAGTTGACGTTACTAGTAGCCACCGTTACTAATCAGCTTCCAAATAGCATTACTCTTTCTCTTTTTCTCAACGCGTAACCACCGTTTCGTTTTTTAAACATTTTTTTTATTGAAACGCACCGTAACGCCGTTAAAAACCCACAAACAGCAAAGCAATTAAAATCTAAAGAGATAAAAACGAAAATAAATAAATATATTTATATCAAAACACAAAAACCCACCGAAAAATCCAACCGACCGCCAGCCAGCCAGCCAGCCAGCCAGCCAATACTTTCCCCTCTCTCTCTCTCTTCTCTCTCTCTCTCTCTCTGCCGCTCCTGATTGACTCCCCCAATTCTCTCTTCTCCGACGCTTTTAGGGTTTGTTTCTTTCTCTAGAAATCTCCTTAGGGTTTCCTTGTTCAGTTAGGTCTGTCAGAATTCCCAGATTTCCGATTCCTATTTAGTTTTGTAATTTTGACCTTATTGGGAAAGTACTTTGCTTTTTATTTCCTTCCGTTATTAGGTTTTCGACTATTAACTTCCTTAAATTCTAGGGTTTTGGTTTTCGATTTCTGTACAATTTCAATATCGGATCGTGTTATCTTTTAGTGGAATTCTAGGGTTTTCGAATCTTTGTTTGGGAGGAATTTTTTTTTTTTCTTTCAGACTTTCTTTTTTCGGGGGATGCTGAGATGGTGAGTTCAGAGGGATTGATTGCTCCCCTGCCGCCTCCTCAAGCGGCAGCGAGGCAATACGGGGTGACAAAGCCAATATCGACAGCTGGGCCTACAGAAGCCGATATTCAAAGGACTTTAGAGTTAGAGAAGGTTTGTGCTATTGAATTTTGCTTTGGAAAGATTGATGAGTTTTTGTTCTTGATCTTCTGGTTATAAAATTTTGTTTCTGGGTTTATGTGTATGTGAAGTTTTTGGTTGATGCGGGGCTTTATGAGAGCAAAGAGGACGCTGACAAGAGAGAGGAGGTTCTTCACCGAATTGGGCAGGTAATTGTTGATTGGTGTACACAAATTATATGCTAGTGAGACTTATCATACTCAAAAGCCAGTTTTAGTTTTAGTTTTAGTACTAGAGGTGGTAGTTTTATGTGTGCTATAGTATTGATCACCTATTATTAAGGCAATAGAATGATTAGGAATTTATGGTTTAGGTTAGTAATTATTTATCAGTAAAGTTTAGCTGGCTAATTATTTCGTTGTGCAACTATGTTATTGGAGAATTTTCAAGCCTCTCTAGGTTGATTGTCAACTTTTGTTTGTTCTAACTATTGGTGTTATTGATTTTTATTAATATTAAACGTTTGTTCGTATTAATTTTTTCAATATGATTGATTGTGTAGATTAAGTGCCATTAGCAAATACAAATATGTCTAGTAGGGTCTTTGGGTCCAATGGGTTTGGATGTGTCATAAGATTACCTTTGTGTAATAATTTGTTTTGCCATTATGTGAAATGGAGTCTTTGATAGTTCTGCCATCAAGTTAGTTGAAGTCCTTGATAGTTATTTTTGGACTTGCCTAAATTATGGGTTTGATTGGATTCTGGATTAAATGGTAACTATAAGACTAGGGATTTATATTTCAATTGGAAGGGAAGTAAAAATTCAGAAAGTGCAGGAGTCAGTGGCTTACTTAGAATATGAAATAGGTTTCTTTTGTTGTTGTTGAAGGTTTTCTTATTTTAATAGCTGAAAAATATTCTACAGTCTATTTAGAGGGAACCCCGTGGGCATGATATAATATTAGTATATGAAGTCAAAAGAGTAAAAGTTGCAGACACAGTGTTACAGAAACAGGAGTATCCAGTGGACATTACAATTCCTTTAGAAAACATGCACTTAATAAGTAAGAAAAGCCTACTCGTGATGCATGAACAGAATGTAGTCTGGGAGATGCAGCTATTTTTGTTACAGAAAACAAGCTGATCCTGTCTTTGGAATAAAGGTCATGCTTTTGTATTTGGTATGTGCATGACTAAAGTTGTTTTTCCTGGAGCTTGTTTAGGTGTCTCACATCTATGAGATATGGGCTTGAAGTGTATGTTAACTGCTGTTAACATTACATTTTTGTTATTTTTAGGAGAATGATTATGATTCTATTTATATATGGCTTTTTATTTTTGCTAAATGTAGAGAATTGTTTACATAAGTGAAAATCCTGAATTTTGTTTTAGCTCCTTTGCTGATTTCCATATCTTCAACTTTCTTATCCTATCTTCTGGTGGTTAGATTGTTAAGGATTGGGTGAAGCAACTTACTCGCTTGAGAGGATACACAGATCAAATGGTTGAGGATGCCAACGCTCTTATTTTTACATTTGGCTCCTATAGGCTTGGGGTAAGTATCCTTACTCTTGATTGTGCTTGCCAATTATTTATTTATTATTATTTTTTTTTGTGGTCTGAATTGGTTTGAGAGAGAGGTAAATGCATTTCTTAGAAGCAATGGTACACGCCATTTAGTTTCAATGTGTCTCAAGTCATAGCTTCAGTGAATGTTTAGTAATTTGTTATTTTCCTTTGCCAATTTGATTGGTTTGTTTTTGTTTTTTTTTCAAATATACATGTGTTGGTTGCTCTTCTATATAGACAGTTAGTTTGCCGTTACTTTTTCCTTAGGTGCATGGTCCTGGGGCTGACATAGACACATTATGTGTTGGGCCATCCTATGTCAATCGAGAGGTAAATATCGACTGCACACGCTTTCTTGTCGAGTTCAGAGTCTTACAATCATTTGTATCTATTTAATACTTGTATGTTGTCTTCAGGAAGACTTCTTCTTTATATTGCACAACATTTTGGCTGAGATGGAAGAGGTGACCGAACTGCAACCAGTTCCAGATGCTCACGTTCCTGTAATGAAGTTCAAGTTTGATGGAATATCAATCGACCTTCTTTATGCAAGTATTTCTCTCTTGGTTGTACCAGAAGTAAGTACTGAACTCCCCCCTCTTGTTGACCAAACTTTCTTGACAAAAACCAAAATATCATGCAAGTAGTATGAAAGTGAAACTTTTTCCTAACCTTTTTGTCCTATTTTATCTGGATGGGATGTTGATCGCTCTCCTCTGTCTATGTTTAGCTTCCTGTTATTTGTTTGATAATTCATGTGGGGTTGGCCACAGCTGGGATCTCATCCTTATGTAGTTTGTTGAATAAGATAATGCAGACTATTTTAAGTTCAATTACAAAAAAAAATCTAAATGTGGTTGCAATCTAAAGGAATAAGCAGATAATATGATTGTTAAAGAACAGATCAACATCCAAAATCACTAAGGTCCAGAGATACAACCAGAATAGTTTACCATCAATGCTGCCACCGTCATCTTTCAAGATCTAATAACACCTCAAACAATTGATTAACTAAAAATGAAGAGGGAAGGAAAAGAAAGGAAACAGGAAGAGGAGGGAAAAGGGGTTAAGGTTGAAGTTATATAATCTGGACTATATAAAGCTACTTATATAATCTGGAATATCTTAATTTTATTTCGTCACTGTGATTTATGTTTTCTAGGAAGCTTGTCTCTTTTGGTTGTGATTCTTGTGAACCCTGGTCAGTCAGTTCTCATTACCTATTTCCTACAGTGTTTGCAGGAATATATGCTTGTTCATCAGAAGTTTTAGCTGCTTGTTTTTTTTGTATGCAAATTTTAATTTCGCGGAGATGTTAGGCATTTGTGAAATTCAATTTGGTTGTTTCGTAGCCTTATCTTTGCATGTCATCATGTCATCTTTCTTGCCTAATTTCTATTGAGTTTATTTATTTATATATTTATTTTTACATTTTAATTTTTGCAACAGGACCTGGACATTTCTGATGTATCTCTGTTGTACGATGTCGATGAGCCTACTGTTCGAAGTCTTAATGGCTGCAGGGTTGCGGATCAAATTTTAAAACTTGTTCCAAATATTGAGGTGAAATTCTTTGTATGCATGTGTTTAGTTGGTCGGCCAATCACCTGGTTATTTTATTTTTTCCAAAAGATATTTATACTGCTGTATGTTGAACCTCCCTTATGGTACTTTCATTTGTTGTAGCATTTCTGTACAACACTCAGATGTTTGAAGTTTTGGGCGAAGAGGCGTGGTGTTTATTCCAATGTGAGTACCTCACTCGAGATATTATGTTGACTTATTTTACATTTAAGTTGATTGTTATACAATATTTATATTCAGGTTACTGGATTTCTTGGGGGAGTGAACTGGGCTCTTCTTGTTGCCCGGGTGTGCCAGCTTTATCCCAATGCAGTTCCCAGCATGCTGGTTTCTAGATTTTTTAGAGTATATACACAGTGGCGTTGGCCAAATCCTGTCATGTTATGTGCTATTGAGGAGGATGAACTTGGTTTTTCTGTCTGGGACCCACGTAAAAATCCTCGTGACCGGACTCATCACATGCCAATTATAACCCCTGCCTACCCTTGTATGAACTCCAGCTACAATGTGTCGCAAAGTACCCTGCGTGTTATGGTGGAGCAGTTTCGATACGGAAACAAAATCTGTGAGGTATGTACTTGTTCTGTCAGAAGAGATGCTTTAGCTTGTTGGTCACATTTGTTGGTCACACTTTCCGTTTCAATTTTTAAATCCAGGAAGTCGAACTGAATAAAGCTCGGTGGTGTGGTCTGTTTGAGCCATATTTGTTCTTTGAAAGCTACAAGAACTATCTCCAGGTTGACATAGTTGCAGCTGATGTTGATGACTTGCGTGCTTGGAAAGGCTGGGTCGAATCTCGGCTTAGGCAACTGACTCTAATGGTAGTGTCTATATCTTTTTTTGTTCTCTTTCAGAATTAGAAATCTGTAACATATTGGTTCCTCTGTTTATATTTGCAGATTGAACGGGATACTTTAGGGATGTTACAATGCCATCCTTATCCCCATGAGTATGTTGATATGAACAAACAATGTGCCCATGGTGCGTTTTTTATGGGTTTGCAGAGGAAACAAGGAGAGAAGACTCAGGGTCAACAGTTCGATATACGAGGGACTGTTGATGAGTTCAGGCATTCCATTAATATGTATCTGTTTTGGAAACCGGGGATGGAAATTTATGTTTCTCATGTTCGTAGAAGGCAACTTCCTCCATATGTGTTTCCTGATGGTTGTAAACGACCTCGACCCTCTAGAATTATGGCCCAGCAGCAGGCTGATAAATTGCCTTATGATGACGGTGAAGTTAGTGTGACAGGATCTGGTGAGAGACACCTGAAGAGGAAGAAGGATCTCGATGGGGTGGATGTGAATCAAGTTATGCCACTAGAGAAACGGCAATCTCTTAGCCCACAACCCCGTGATTCAGTTTCTCCTGTAATTATTTCTGACAAGGCAAGCAGTGCATCTCCGGAGCAGTCGGATAAAGGTTTTAGCATGGAAGTGGTTGAGTCAAATAAAAGAACACTGTCGGGAGAAACGGAGCCTGAATATGCCTCAAATTCCAGTACTATTACAAATGTTACAAGCAAGGGCAGTTGTGATGATGCGGGATTTGGATCAGTGGCTGTTAGCAGTGAGGGGAATACTAGGAGTGTTGAGGGAAGCAGTGTTGGGAGTAACAACCCAGGATATTTGCAGGGCGATGTATGCGAGGCAGACTCGGAATCTCTTTCTGATAATGGATGTGGAAATGGAAACCTGCGGCAAGATGGATCTCAAGAAGCATTAGAGGTTTTGGATTTAAGTTCCTTTACTTTGACTGAATTTTCTGGTGATTCATTTTCATCATATGGTCGTCTTCTTTTGCAACGTTTACTCTGCTAGTTGGATGTTGTCTTAATTTCTTCATCTAACTCAGAGATTCTATGACCAAATGCACCAATGGCATAAAAGTAGCAACATCTGAGGTATCTTCGAACAATAATGCAAGTCCTGACAGGATATGTGTTGGGTCCTCACTTGTGTTGCACGTGTTAAAACATTGGACATTTGGGAATACAAACCTATAATTAACTTGTTTTCCATTTTCTTTAACTTGCCTTATCTTGGAGGTTTTCTTTGCACTGACCAATCTACCTAATTTCTTTGTTTTTTCTTTTCTTTTCTTTGTTTTTCACTTTTTACTCTGAAGCCGAATGCTGCATTTGGGATGCTACTCAATTCCAACGAGGGAGTAAACTCTGAACAAAAAGCGGTGATAAGGCATGTGTAGTGAATTTCTAAATAGAGAATTTTCTTGGTTATTTTTGATGTATTGTTTATCTTTATGCTGCTCCTTTTGCTGTGGTGGTTTGAATAGCAGGTTGAGTCTAACATCAACGGCCTGAGCAAGCTGGATCTTTGTATATTTGGCTGTGAAGTTATTACTCAAAATGAGAGAGGAAGAAAGCCAGCAGCTCGGGTAAGTGTTCTTATTATCGCTGGCTTTCATTTGATTCTTTTTCAGGCTTGATCCATGCACCCTTGCGGATGAAGCCAAGAGATTCGAACTGAAGTCCATGGTTTTTTGTACAATTTTCTTATTTTAGAACTTGTGAATTATACTGATCTGCGTAAGTTTTGAGCTTTGGATGCTCTTAAGAGTCTTAAGAGGATTTATTCAGATGCTCGCTAACTTGTGCATATAGTAGTAGGTAGTAGGTTTTTACTTTTCGTCATCTGGCGGTTGTGGCAAAGTGTCCTAGGTTCTCCAGGTCCAGGAAAAAAAAACCAAAAAAATTGAAAAAGGTGAAAAAGTTAAATAGTGTCTTCTCTTTGTAAGGGTGGTGGGGGGAAATGTGTTGCTGGCTCTGTAATGTGCTCAACGTACAATGGTTGTCGGATCTTGTTTGAGTTTGAGTGGGACCACTGTTGAGGGTGTGTCTATCTTCATTCGACCTTTGTACATTATATGCAATGTAATGAATATTCAACTTCCCTCTGTTTCTCTCTCTCTCTCTCTCTCTCTCAATAAGTTTTAATTCATTGCGCAATTCTGGTTATGATTGTGTTTATGCATATTTAAATCGGGGCAGTTGTGCCCCTTTGAATCAGCTCAATGTGAAATTATTGGACTCTTGATCCACCTGTTCACTTCACACATCTCAGTTAAATCTATTACAGTTAACCGTTGGATTTAGATCTAATGAGCATTAAAGTCAAGGTTGGCTTGTGATAGGTAGGGTTTTACTTTATGCGGGTCTCTGGCCAAAGAGGAGAAAAATTCCCAATTAGAAATGGAGTAGGCGGGTTTGCTCATTTATCTCCCAACAAATTCCAAACCAAGGTTTTGGTTAATTTACATTATTTCCTTCCCTTTGAAAACGTGCAATTGAATTGAATTAATGTTTGCAATTGAACTCAATTGAATTGGTTCGAGCGGTTGCCTGAAAAAAGTTATTTATAGTATAACTAACTCAACATGCAGCAAAATGAATTTGCGTTATCAGCTCTGTGCCAAAAAAAAATAAAAGGGCTAAATACCCGTTTGGTCATTGAGTTTTACATGAAAATTTAATTTGGTCGCTAAGAAAAAAATTTAGCCAAATTGGTCACTGTTTCAAGATGTCGATTCTTTCGTTTAGCGACACCATTTTGTTGTGGTGTTTGAGGACACGTCGTCTCACAGATAATTCCATGTTGTTGAAAGTAAACCTAAAAGTTATGATTGACAAATTCTCCACGATTGTCTGAGCGAAGAATTTGTATTTGAGTATTGAATTGAGTTGTCATATATTTGTGGAAGAATTGAAAACGGGAAAACACTTCATTTTTATTCTTCAGCAAATAAAGCCTTGTTATTTGTGTACAATCATCTACGAATGTGACAAACCACCAAATGCCAGAAGGAGCAGTGATAGGTGAAGATCCCCAAATATCAGAATGAATTAATGTAAACGGAGTAGTACACTCATTCGTACTCAACGGATATGGTACACGGTGACTCTTGGCCAAAATACAAGTATCACATTTGAAGTTGGAGTCCTTGAAACCTGAGAATAAATCTGGTACAAGATGCTTCAGATAACTAAAAGATGGATGTCCCAATTGACGGTGCCACAACCGAATTTGCTTTTGTTTGCTATCACAGGGATGCATCACACTATTAGCCATGTCGGGACTGAAGTCATCTACATAATATAGCCCCCCTCTCTTAGTACCATGACTAAGAATCTCCTTAGTGTGAATGTCCTGAAGCAAACAAAAATTAGGGTAAATGAGTACACAACAATTCAATTGTTCAGTAAGTTGACTAACAGACATCAATTTATTGGATAAAGATGGAACGAGTAAAGTGTTAGAGAGTGAGAGAGAGGATGAGAGTGCAACAGTTACAACCCATGTCATAGGATAAGTAACTTCATTTGTGTTAGCAATACAAGTATGTCGGGATTGGATAATGGATAGTATTCAGAAAATCATCGGGATCAAACGTCATATGATCAGTTGCATCGGAATCAATTATTCAGCTCGTGGAATCACTCTTATATGAAGTTTGGAATCCATAACCAATAACATTACTGGTCGTATCGCGTTGTGTTCGATCTTTGAGAGTATCTCACCTTTCGGGGTAGCCATGTAATTTACAATAAGTCTCAGGAGTGTGTCTCAGATCACCACAGTATGCGCAATCTCGTCCATGTGTCGAGGTCGTTAGTCAGGAAGTCATAATATGTGCAGTGGAAGATGCATATGATACAGGTTTAGTAGGAATCCAAATCGGATCTTAGCTTGAGTTGCAGTCAAAGTCGGATTCAAAGTTGGGATCTGGGTATGAATTAGAGACAAATTCAGGGTCGAGGTATTCATTGTAGTTGGGGTCAGGGTTGTCGTCGTAGTTGGGGTCGAGGTCGTCAAAATAGGATCCTGATTCAAGATCGGATTCAGGGTCATCAAAATAGGATCCTGATTCAGGATCGGATTCTGGGTCAAAGTTTGCATCTATAGGAGCTAAGCCACCTGGGCACTCAACTCGGCTATGATTGGTTAAGAATGAGAGAAAGAGTCGGTGATGCTACCTCCATGAGGGTTGAAAAAATCATCAACCCCTATAACGGCAGCGGGGGTTTGAAACTAAGGTCAGCAATTCCAAAATCGATGTTCTGATACCATGCTAAAATATGAAACATAATATGAGAATATTTGTTTGTGAGAATTTTCTGTATATTCTCTCCTTGTAAGAGGTCATAATTATAATACAATGGAGCCTTAGTGGCCAAGTAAATAATAAATTCATATTTCTATTTACAGTAGGAAATCAGGAATTAAAGTAAATCAAATACAATTATAATGAGAATCCTTGTTTAAGGAAAGAAAGTCAATGGTCCACAAGTCACACCAACAGTATATACTCACCACTCCTCTCAACACATGACATATGTTTATGAGTATAACCACGATTACATAAATCAAAGTAAAAAGTTAACTATAATTATACCTATTGATACATATTAAGTATTAAAAAGGGTGGTGAACATACACCTAGAGTTAAAATAATGAGTAAAAATATTTCCATTATAAGTCTGATTCTCTTCCCAATCAAAATAAGAGTGTATGACATCGACCAGAAAGTATTTAGAAAAGTCAAGAAAATGCGGATAAGTTTAGGGTTAACTCTATTTATACCCCACAAATTCGTCAACACATCATATTCCTTTATAATAATAAAAAATTACTTACAAAGTAAACAATAATAAATTTTTTTCACTACATCACTCGTGATCCTAGAAATAATCTCATCATTCCTACGTGGATTCTATTAAGATAAGATAAGAAGATTAATAGTTTTGTGGTCAAATGAAGCCATCCATTCCACACTAATGCAAGAAGTTGGAAACTCAACTGATCTTATTAAATGTTTAATCCCCTTGTCAAAGACATTTACATTGAAAATTCAAATCCAAATCCTTCATTAGAAACCTTTCCATCTAAATATATTTTTTTTCTTTTTAGTCAAACGATAGGGAGATGTTTTATTCATGTAAAAATAATCCTTAATTTGATCAAAAAAGAAACAAATCCATAATCTTGACCAAAAAGAGGAAGAGACACCTAATCCTTAAATTTTTTTCGCTTTAGGATAAAATTGTAATTCTCATTGGAAACAAATAGAGCTCCAATCCAATTATTTGTTTTCTTTGGGGGGTAATTATCACTGAAATTCCAATTGTGGCCCTGCTCTTATAAAAAGTCACCCTAAACCGTTAAAACTATCCTCCAATTCCCATCACTCCCAAAAACCAGAAGAAACACACAAAATTTCATTCTCATTCCATTTTCCGCAATCTCCACAAACAACTCCAAACCCAATCAATCAAATCTACATACACAATGGGGAAGAAGGCGGTGGTGATTATTACCGCGGCGGCCGTGTGCGCCGCAGCCGCAGCTCTGGTGGTGCGCCACCGCATGCGGAGCTCAGGCCGGTGGGCCCGGGCAACCGCCATCATCAAAGAGCTAGAGGAGAAGTGCGGGACCCCCATTGGGAAGCTGAGGCAGGTGGCTGACGCCATGGCTGTGGAGATGCACGCCGGCCTTGCCTCTGAAGGTGGCAGCAAGCTCAAGATGATCATTAGCTATGTCGACAATCTCCCTACTGGGTACGTATATATTCAATCAATCAACCCTTTTGCTCTCATAACGTGAATATGTATATATTTTGGATCGACTTGTTCTGGGTCTTCATCTATAAGGTGTCTCTTTTATTTGTTCCAGTTGATCTCTTTTGGGTATAATTGACGTGGGTGTTTCTGTTGTTGTTTATATGGATGTGGGTGATTCAAAGTCCATTTCTTGATCCAATTATTATAGTTTATTTTGTTGTTGTGAATCTGCCATATTTTGGGTAAGCTTTAAAGTTTTGTTTATTTATAGATGGACTGAAACTTTTGGTTGAATTCTCATACAATTGTCATCATATTCATAGGGCCAATCAGAATTTTCCAAATTGTATGGATTTATTCTTTTTTTTTTTTTGTGTGGCATGTTTATCTCTTCTTGATCAATCTTCTTATAGAATTTTGAGGAGTGAGTTGTACCTTGTGTATGTTTCATAGTCCTTGAAACAGTCGTGTCTACACAAACAGTCGTGTCATAAACAAAAATATGACTTATATTGAAATTTCTGCTGTCAGATGTTGAAATTTTTCCTAAATGTATGATTTTGTCGCTACTCTGTCCTATTATTGTTGTTAAACAAGCTGTTGAAAGAGGTTTAAACTGAATACCTCCTCATATATACATTTATTTTTTATTATTTATTTTTTTTGTGTTTCAGGACTGAAAAAGGGTTGTTTTATGCATTGGATCTTGGAGGAACAAACTTCCGTGTGATGAGGGTGCAATTGGGGGGGAAGGGTCGTGGAATTATTAGTCAAGAATTTACAGAGGTCTCAATTCCTGAAAATCTTATGGTTGGAACTTCATATGTAAGTAGTTTGTCACTAAAAATGCCATTGTAAATCAAGGTGCTTTATGCGAACATCTCTCAAGTCTAAAGGATAATTGTGATTTCAGGCACTGTTCGACTACATTGCAGCAGAACTTGCAAAATTTGTTGCTAAAGAAGGTCAAGATTACCAACTCCCTCCTGGCAGGCAGAGAGAACTAGGTTTTACCTTCTCATTCCCTGTGCTGCAATCATCAATTAATTCTGGGACCCTTATTAAGTGGACGAAAGGCTTCTCTATAGATGATGCAGTTCAGTTCTCATTACTTTGGCTCCCTTAATATTCTCTGATAATTGTTTTCTACTTAGTTTAATGTTCTCTATATTCTCCTTTAATATTCCCTTGTTAGAAAAAAGTGAATATCAGCACTTATGAAGTGTAGATATAACTGTGACAGGGAGTTTGCAATGCATTCGTCCATTTCTGTTTAATCCATTGTAATGATGGACTGAAATCCAAAAATATGCTTGAACATCATGGGGCACATGAGTCTAGTGGTAGAGCACTTAGGGTCACACCAACGGCCAGAGTTTGACTTTTTCCCTCTCCTGGTCTACGCATTATTTTGTTCCAAAAAATGTTTTTTGGATGACTGAGACTCCCAGTTATGAAATTCAATTAGATCCCTTTTCTGAAATTTAAGGTCTGCAGCCTGGGTATATTTTTTCTCCGTTTTGAGTGAATATAGTTGTTGCATTTGTTGTGTCATTACTGGATATCCACTAAGATTTATTTCTATCCTTATTCGCCTCTAACATGCACTTTCTGTACTTTAAAATGAAAGAAAAATGAAAGGTGGAACAGTGTTAATTTTTTTTTTCTTCTTCCAGGTAATGTATCTAGAAATTGTTGCTTAAGAGTAGTTTCTTCTGATAATTACTCTCATCAGTTTTCAGAGAAGTTAAAAGCACGCCTCATCTGTTCCTTTTAAATTTTAATGAGACACACTTCACTGCTCTTTTCTTGTGTTGAGATAAGTTGGACAGTTCCTTTGGTGCCTGTGAGCTACACTATATAGCCAATAATTTCTATTTGGCATGATGTTATCATGCTTGCCCTTAGAAATGCTTCCTGCATATTCTGTATCTCTGTTGATAACGTTCATTGCATCTGTTGAAACATTGACTTGGACTGAGGTGATGTTAGGAAGATGCTATCCATAGTCCTGTTTCAGCATCCGTAAACATTAACGTCAGACAAACACTATTGATCTTAAGATGTATGGCCAGTCCCACCTCTCATCATCTTCAAGCTGAGATCCATCTTCTACATCTATTATTTCATTTTATTTCCTCCTGTTAAAAGAAAGTTATTTCACTTAGCAGTGCTTGAGTTCTTAAGATAGAGAGTACAGAGAATCAGTAACTTATGAATGTGGTTGAGTTTCTGTAATATAGTGTCCTCATCAAAATGTTGAAGTTATCTTTTGGTTCTTAACAATTGTAGTCAGTGCCACTTCTGACTATCTTCAAGTGCACTTCATCATTTATAAACAATACACATGCCAAATACTGTATTCCATTTTCCCGTGTTGAATGAGCAGCCATTCCCCTCGGTTCTAAAAGTCAAAAGATAAGAGTTGATGGCTAGTATATTATATGTATTGGCAGCAGTAAGCATATCTAGTATTTGAATTATTGCCGGGTGTCCAATAATAAACAGATTCTGAAATTGCGAAACTTGTTTGTTTACCCTTATTTCAACCTTTTGACTTTTAACTCTTGATGAATAGGTTGGCCAAGATGTTGTGGCTGAATTGAGTAAAGCCATTGAAAAACAAGGCCTTGATATGCGTGTGTCTGCTCTGGTAAGTTAAAGTTGATCAGTTCTTAGAACATTGAAAAAAATGACCTTCATGTTGATTCTGTGAGTAAATAGTTTATTGGATTTGTGCTGTACCAGCATTTAAAATGTTTTTTCATATAAACTATTGTTTAAAATTAGGTGTTAATGGTCACTTTCTTACAACAGGTTAATGACACTGTTGGGACATTAGCTGGAGGTAGGTATGTCAATGGGGATGTTGTTGCTGCTGTGATTTTAGGTACAGGTACAAATGCAGCATATGTAGAACGTGCACATGCAATACCAAAATGGCATGGTCTTCTACCTAAATCTGGAGATATGGTTAGCAGTTCCTTCACAGCCTTTGACTTGTGTCAATTTCATATTCAATACTATCTGTACAACTATAAAAGCAATATGCAAATGCAAATTATAAAGCGAATAGTGAAGCAGCTTTCTATGGACTGCAGGTTATCAACATGGAGTGGGGCAATTTTAAGTCAGCACACCTTCCATTAACAGAATATGATCACTCATTGGATACCGAAAGTTTAAACCCTGGTGATCAGGTGATTGTACTTATATACTTCTTAAGTTTGTTTTGCTTTGCTTTAATAACAAACTTGATAATACTCATATTTTAACGTCTTTCAATTGATTCTTTCAGATTTTTGAGAAGCTAATATCTGGAATGTACTTGGGAGAAATTGTTCGCAGAGTTCTTTGTAAGATTGCTGAAGAAGCTTCCCTTTTTGGTGACACTGTTCCGCCAAAGTTAAAAGTCCCATTCATTTTGAGGTTATTCCTTAGGCCCACTATGTAACTTTTGTTGTATATGTTGCTGTTTGGTGCATATAGTTTCTCTTTTCTTTTAGATTTAACTTTATTCACATTGTTTAGATTATTTGTATTGATGATAGTGGATTGGGATTTTGTTTTCACGAAGTAGTTAAATTGTGAGTTGTGAATCATGCAGGACACCTGACATGTCCGCAATGCATCATGACACATCCTCTGATCTTAAGGTGGTACGAGACATATTGAAGAATGTATTGGAGGTATATTTAACTTTCCGCGTCATCTGGAGTTTCAGTAGTTGTCAAACCTTATTATTTGCTTTCATATCTCCATGACTTCTCACTTGCATTGTTAGCAAAGTCATAATTGTCTTAGACTTATGGCAATTGTGTTATGGGGTGATATAGAGGTTGAATCTTGTGGACGATATTCCCTTATCTTCACTTGAATGACTTTTAAATTTTGATTCCCAAACTAAATCAATAAGTTTTTGTAGATTTAAATCTTTGAAGTTTAATTCTGTTACAGATATCAAATACTTCTCTTAAAGTAAGAAAAGTTGTTGTGGAGCTCTGCAACATTGTTGCCACACGTGGGGCTCGCCTTGCTGCTGCTGGAATTGTAGGTGTTCTGAAAAAGGTGGGAAAAGACGCATTAAAGGATGGGGAAAAACAGAGGACGGTGGTAGCTTTGGATGGTGGATTGTACGAGCATTACAATGAATATAGTAAGTGCATGGAGAATACCCTAAGAGAATTGCTTGGAGAGGAAGTTTCTGAGAGTGTCGTTATTGAGCACTCTAATGATGGTTCTGGCATTGGAGCTGCCCTTCTTGCTGCCTCTCACTCACAATACCTTGGAGTTGATGAATCCTGAGTTTTCTCAGAACGGTAGAGCTTTTTGCTGAAGAAAGTTTCACAGTTTTGGCATTTTAATCTTTCCCCTGTTCCAACTAGAACCTCTCCCATATTTTCATCTTATTTCTGTGCCTCTTCTGCTCTGCTCATTTTCACCTTATGATTGTTTTTTCTTTTTCGGGGAGAATTTTAGTTTGTGGCTTTGCAGAATATGTAAGAGAGGTGGATTGTTGTATAAAAGCAGGACCTGTGTAAGCGGCCATGCTCTACTGCTTCGGCCTGAAAATTTCCATTTCTTTTTTTACCTTATGGTAATTCCTAATTCTTATGTTCAAAATAATAAAAGTATTGAAATGCTACTTTTAATTACAACACCCATTTTATTCTTATTATTTATTATTTTGTTTGTGGTCAGAGAATGTCAGTTAAGTGATGCCAATTCTCCACTTTTTTTTTTTGGTAACTTTCATGCTTAGTTTCTTTTGGTATGCTAAAGGAGGACTCTTTGTAATTTCTTTTGGGTACAAAACACATTAGAAAAAAAAGAGTCTCAACAGAAGGAGAAAAAGGGATGAAATAGGACAAAATCACCAACAATGAAATAATATTAGACAAAAATTCTTTAACACAAAAAATTGTTGGATCCAATAATGTTAATATCTATTCCAAGTACATGTCTCACGGATGTTTACCCTTATTCCCAATGACAAAAGTAGCAATCAGTTAGTAGGAAGAGCAACCTTCTTGAGGCATTGTTTACGGCAGATCGTGAAGTCTATCGCGCGTCCATTTTCTGCACCAGAAGTCACATAAAATGTAAAAAGATAAATTAGACCCTGCAATTATCAGATTGAAAACCCATAAAAGAAACAAAAACAAAATGCTTTAATTTAATATACAAACCAAAACCAGCAGCGGTATAGGGCATGGGATGCTTGCAGGGAAGTGTACACTTATCAAAATTTATAGGCCTAGGGCCGCTGCACACAGAAGAACATCCTCTTAAACAGTCCACGTTGCTGTTCGAGCAAGTGTCCCTGCACAACATGAAACAGCCCTCATCGGAGGACTGGTGAGGAGGAGGACTTAGGTTTGGAAATGTTGGGGAATTTTGAGCAGGTGGAGGGGGTGAGTTTTGAAGGCCAGGGTCATAGGAAGGTGGTGGAGGGGGTGAGTTTTGAAGGACGGGGCCATAGAACGGTGGTGGAGGGGGTGAGTTTTGAAGGACAGGGTCATAGAACGGTGGTGGAGGGGGTGAGTTTTGAAGGCGAGGGTCATAGGACGGTGGTGGAGGGGGTGAGGTTTGAAGGCGAGGGTCATAGGACGGTGGTGGTGGTGGAGGGGGTGAGGTTTGAAGGCGAGGGTCATAGGACGGTGGTGGAGGGGGTGTGTTTTGAAGGACAGGGTCATAGAACGGTGGTGGAGGGGGTGAGTTTTGAAGGCCAGGGTCGTAGGACGGTGGTGGAGGGGGTGAGTTTTGAAGGACAGGGTCATAGAACGGTGGTGGAGGGGGTGAGTTTTGAAAGGTAGGGCCAAAGGGAGGTGGAGGGGCTGAGTTTTGAAGGGTAGGGCCAAAGGGAGGTGGTGGACGGGGTGAGTTTTGAAGGCCAAGATCATAGGGAGGTGGAGGGGGTGAGTTTTGAAGGCCAAGGTCATAGGGAGGTGGAGGGGATGAGTTTTCTAGGTTAGAGCCAAAGGGCGGTGGAGGGGGTGAGTTTTCAAGGCCAAGGGCATAGGGAGGTGGAGGGGGTGAGTTTTGAAGGGTAGGGCCAAAGGGAGATGGAAGGGGAGAGCTTTCTAGGGTAGGCTTAAAGGAAGGTGGAGGGGGAGAGTTTTCTAGGGTAAGGTCAAAGGGAGGTGGAGGGGGTGAGTTTTCTGGGGTAGGGTCTAAATATCGACCCATGACAACCCCCACCATCATCAACACCACAACTCTCATTAAACTACTTGCTTCAATTTCCATACCTCTACTCTCTCTCTCTCTCTCTCTCTCTCTCTCTCTCTCTCTCTCTCTCTCTCTCTCTCTCTCTCTCACACAGGATTGGAACTTGGAAGCCCTACGTTCAATGGTACTTGTCATTCTTGATGAGATTTCTGTGTGCAGAGCAATATGTGCTGCTTGTCCTAATTTTGAGCACAAGTTTATAATTTTGTTGAATTCGTTGACTTGTTGATTTGATTCATTTGTTGTTATTATATAACTCTAATTAAATTTAAGTCCAGTGATTTATCTTATTAAATGTTGAATTTGTCACTAATAATTGGTTGTTAGAATCAATTCTCCTTCTGGAATTGAAAGGACTCTCAATCATATATAGGTATAGCCGTTAAGTACACACAACAATACGTAAAATCTGTACCTTCCATAACTACTAATCAAAGGGATTAATGACATGTTATAATCAATTATAAGAGGCCTGTGTTTGGATGAGGGATTCGGGGCTAAAAAGTAAATTTACAAACTCATCTTGCTAAAATGCTTTGTTTGGGAATCAAAGATGACACATTTATCAATTTTTTGAAAATAAGAGATTTTAGAGTCTAAAAATCAATTTTTAATTCCACCAAATATATTTTATTTCAAAAATACCAGTACAATGGATTTAGTTCAACCCATATGTTGTGGGTCAAGTTGGGTGTGAAAACTCGAATTTGGGACATTGAACCAAAGATCCTAGATCGGAACTCAGGACTCAGACCCTGAATCCTTAACCCGGGCTTAGGTTAAGTTGCCGATTGACCAATTTTGGTGGTAGATCCTGCATCTTACCACTCTTTTCAATTTGAAAAGATCAGTTATCCAAATTAAGGGCTAATTTATTTGGTCATATGGTCTAATTCTTGTAACTTTTTTCAAGAATATATTGGGGGAAAGTTGGACAAAAGGAGTGCATTCACAAGGATAAGTACACGAAAAAGGAAGTACTGAAATGTCTCAACAAAAAGAGAATTCTTATTCAATTCAATACCGTTCATGAGTAGAAATATCTAATACAATTATTCAATCCATTAATAATATTTTCTCTTATATGGAGATGAAAATTAGAAAAATATATAATTATTTATCTTCATTCTTGAGCTGCACCTCTTATAGCAGAAATTCAATTGGCCCTTGAAGTTATTTTCAGCAACTGTCACATAAAAATGGAAAAATAAAACACTGCAATTAGATAAACAATCCAAAACCATAAAAAAAGATAAAACCCAACAAGAAAAAAGACTAAAGATATATACATACCAATAGCAAGGGTAGGATATGTGGGTATGGCTTTTACGCAGGCAATTATACACTTTTTGAGAGACATTGTAGCTTCAATCTTGCATTCAGCAGGGCAGGCCTCAAAGCAAGCTTTTCTAACTATCAACTTGTCATTATCGTTGCATTTTCTGTGGCATTTTCTCAGACATGGGTTGTGTTTTGGAAGAACATGATGAGAAGTGGGAGGAGGTGATTTTGGGACAACAGGGATTCTGATCATAGGTGGTGATACGACTTCAATAGGTGGGATTACAGTTCTAGGGTCTTGATGAGGAGGTGGAATTTTATCGACATGAGGAGAGTTTTCGAAAGGTGTGACGTCATCTGCAAGTGAATAATAATCAACAAAGTTAGGGTCAATAGATTGGCCCATAGCAACCCAAACCGTCATGAACATCATAACCACAACTGCTAAATTACTTCCCTTCATGTCCATAGCTACTCGCTCAAATTAATCTCACAGAGTCTCTCTTTCTCACCCAATCTTCTTGAAATTGTGTGTGGTTGATTTGGTTCTGCACACATTGCCCCTATTTATAGGATTGGACATATTGCATGAGATTGAGCCCACATTTACACTAAGGATAGTCCATAAATTTCGATGTCTAGCTGATCTTGATGATCTCAATTTTCTTGATTGATTATTAATATGAGTTACTATTAATTTACTAATGTTGATGAGGTCGATTTCCAAATGAGGGACTGAGAATGATGTGCTCATTTAATGGAATTTCTGAAGGGTGGTGTGTTTGTAATTAGGAATAACTCGCTTTGATTAAGGAATTTTCTGTCATTAATTAAGGAATTAATTTCCTTTAGTTAGCTGTAGGGATTGCTATACCATTCACAAACTAAAAAAAACCTTAGGTCCCTTCATGCATTCATATCATACATGAAAAAATGTTTTATGTAAAAATATTAACCAAGTATGAAAAATAGTTTTTCGGAATAATCATTTTCTCAAGATAATTTTTGGCGGCTTTTATTCCTTACACATCAAATAAGAAAACTTGATTTTTTGGGATTTTAGTATGAAGTATATATTGACTTAATGAGCAATTATTTTTAGCCTAAATCGTATTATGCACTAAAACCAATTTTTCATATTTTGATTTGGTGTGAATTTGATTTTCTAGTATTTTTATTTGAATCCAAATGGGGGGTACTTCCTTATTTATATTGTAAACTTAAGGCTACGAAAGTAAAAGGACAGACATTTACTTAAATGTTGAAAATAGAAATAAGGTAATCTGTACACTAGTTGAGCAAAGGGGCAATTTGAAGCACCTACAATGATTTTTCCAGCTAGGGGAGGTGCAGCTGCATCTCCTTGCGCCTTATTAATAGGTTCGCCACAGAGGGGTTCATGTGCGATCTTCCCTACTATAATAATAACCCTAAGTATTGTGCAGCAAAAGAAGATGATGACCCGAAAGGACATAATAGTAATAATATTGCACAGATTAATACCAATTACAGGTGCAGGGTTGTGAGATTAATTTGTCCCTGTTATTTGAAAAATTACAGCAAATTCAAAGTGCAGATCTTCTCCTCAGAGACTGGTCAATGGAGAGAGACAATTGTGTCATCCCCACAAGATTTTGCTCTCGGTTGTGTAAAATCTCATATTTGCTTTGCTAATGCTTACAACAGAATGTTGTATTGGATCGGTGGTTCTGAGTTTCTCCTGGAGTTGGATCCCTTCATAATCAACAACCCTACCAGTACTAGCGATGGTGATTATAAATGTCGACTCATTGATCTGGATGATGATGAATGGGACAGAAACAGATTAATACTTTCTTGCCTGGGTGTGCATGGAGGGCGTCTCAAGATGTTTGACTATGAATCGGCTACCAATATTTTTTTTGTTTGGGACGTGAATGTGAATAAAGAAGAGAATCATAGAGGATTTGAAAAGGTGTGCTTGGAGAAGGTGACATGGAGGAAGACATGGTTCCGAAGAGAGAAGACGTTATAGCTACTGAATGTATAGCTTTGGACCCAAACAACGAGGAAATTATCTATCTAGTTATAGATCGTGAGATTGTCATGTTCAACATTCGTACAAGAATCCAGTCGAAACTGGATAGAAAGATTACGATTGATTATGGTTTGAACTGCGAGTTCTTCCAAGTTGTGGTACCATGGTGGCCGACACCCGTTCCTAGACTACCACAACATGCTCATGCTCAGTCCGCCACTAAAAAACCAAAGCCAGTGGATAGAAACCATTAGAAATTATATATATACTAAAACTGAATAAAGTTACTGTTCTTAGACTATTCATTTTAATAGTGAAATGCCGTTTGTGCCCCTGCTTAACTGGTTGCCCTCTTACCAAATGAACAGAGCAATGTCTTTTTTACCCTCTTATTCTCTGGTTCTCCTCCTCCAGCATTACGGCTCACTTCTCTTCATACAATTCCCACAATCAAGAACCGAATTTTGATCGCATCCTCCAAGCAAACTGACCTTCCCCAACTCTTCCTCAGCAGAACAACTCAAATTTTCTGATATTTCACACTCCTCCTTCTCCACACAACCAATTGGCACAGACCCATCGGCAGTTTATTCAGACCCACAACCAGTTGGGTCATACACATTAAGAATTGGCCTTTGGCCTTCGCCGCCATCTTCCTCTCCAATAGACTCTTCTTCAACCGCCTCAACCTTGACCTCCCCTGTTTCTGCCATATCAGGGTTTGGTATATCCTGAAACCAGACTCAAAATCCAAGGACGAATCAACAAACGTGAAGTCTCGGGGATCGGGGATCAACAGGGGCAGGTGGGTCCTTCGAATTCTTGGTCCTCTGTCTGGCGTTCGTCTGACAGATTTCCGATCTGCGATTTCTTCCATCGTTTCTCTTCAGGTTTGCATCCCCTCAACTTTTTAATGGATTAATAGCTTGCTGATGGGTTTCTGAGAGGTGGAGTTGATGTTGTTGCATTATCTGACAAATTTGAATGTTTTGATTAAAGAAATACATATGTTTACGCAGGAATATTAATAGTCATGCTACAATTTGTTTAAATTAACATCTAATTACCAAAAATAAAAACAAAAAATTCATGCTATAATATATGCAACACGTTGTTAATCATATCACATTATGCAAAACATGTATCCAGGTTTTGTAATAAACATTGGTTAATTAGCATGGAAATGACTATAGAAAGGGTTTGTGTATATGAGTGTGTTGTTCTGTTTTGATAAATGGGAAGGTGTTTTGGCTTGATTCTCTTATACCTATTTAATAATTGTCACAATTGTTCAGAATTTGTTTTCAATTGGTTCAATAGATTGAGTTTATACTTTTGTCCATTAAATTAATAGAATGTTTGATGTACTGTTGTTCATCAAGTTCTATTTTTTTAAACTTAATTATGTCATAATAGTTATTGCCCTCACTCAAATTTTTCCATTTATATATACTAACACCTACCATTTTCCAAATTTATGCCAACAGGGTCAAAACGTCTACAAATGACGAGAAAAAACGAAAACCACCTATACAGCAGAGCTAGCAAGACCTAGATCCCCTTCCACTACCCAGTACTATATGTATATACACCTGTCCAAACTCTTTTGAACAATGAGAAACTAAAAGTTGCTCATATTTTGATGTTTTTATAACTGCTTGATCTATTAAAATATGCTCAATATTTTCACATAACGAGCAACGCATAAAACATGTTATTAGTTTATTTGTTGTAACTTAAGCTTGCTAAACTAAGCATGATACCATTATTTAGATCTCCATGTTTATATAAATAGTACCATTTTCCCTGCTTATTTTCACAACTTTATACACATTTCACACGATTTCAAAACCCGCAGCATCGTGCGGGCACTGTTACTAGTACTAAGGAAAACTGAAACCAGTTCACTTCATTAATAAATTCAAAAATTACAATTTATAAGTATGAAAACAAAAAGGTTGAGATATTGCATCACTATAGATTGAGTACATCCCAACTAGGTTGGCACCTACTCAACTATCAATCACTTGCATTATTCAAACCCAACAATAACCACAATTAGAAGTATGCACGGAATCTACTAGATGTTTTCATTAGATAGGGAACTTGTGCCATCATATTCAAAATAAGGGAGATCTTCACCTACAAAATTTTGAGCTTGAAAATCTGCATATTCCCAATCTCTAACACACATAAGGACCACCAATATTTGAGCCTCGTCCTCTTTTCCCCTAACACACAACCACTTGCACTAAAAGTAGACTCCGAAGTTATTGTGGACATTGGAGGTGTTAGTGCATTCACGTGTCATAATGGAAAGCACATGAAAGTTCTTTTCATGTGCTTTCCACCAATCCAAAAGATTGAAATTTTTTGTTTCTTCCTCAGTCATAAATTCAGCAAATTTAGTATCTAAGTATTTAAAAACTTCAGTACGAGAATATATTCCACTCGTTTGTTTTCCCTTGGTAGCAAGTATACCAAAAACAGCTGCACTACTAGATGAAGAGCCGAATAAAGGAACACATGGAGCTATTTGTGTATCTTTTGTACCAACATAATATTTCTTCTCATACAATACGTAAGTATCATTGAAAGTCTTCTGAATATTAGATATTGTAAGTGGTAAATAGATGGATAAATTCCTAGATATTTCAGTCAATATTACCTCCAAATCACTTACTTTAATTCTAGGATCAAATATTGCACCAAAACATAAAGTGTAAGGAACCTATGTCCAGTACTTTTTTTATATTTAGCTTCCCTTTCCTCACGAATCTTTTTAAAATTACAATTTGGATGAGATCTGATAGAGGTAATACTGATATAAAACAAATCATTAAGTGTAATAGGAGATGATGGGTAATAAACACCAGAACAATTATATGTAGCGTCATAAAACATGCACTTTGAAAAAGTCCAACGAAGTAAAGCAAACATTCCACTCTTAGTCCCTCAACAGATTGTCATTCATCATGTTGTTGTAATAAAAACTAATGACATTGTTGTAACTTTTACACAATCTAAGCATGTGATAAGTTGAGTTCCAATGAATAATCTTGTCTTTTTTCAATTTTATAGGTTTCACGCCATGATTCTTACAAAGTTGAGCAAACTCTTGCTGCCTAGAACCAATAGATCTTGCATCTTACAAGATTAGTTAAATAAATTAAGGGCTAATTTATTTGGTCATATGGTCTAATTCTTGTAACTTTTTTCAAGAATATATTGTGGGAAAAGGTGGACAAAAGGAGATGATGGATTTGGAAGCCTTTGCCACACTAGTGATATATTGGCCCCTTTCAATAAGTTGGAGGGTATATAGTAGACAAAAAAGGAAGTGCTGTAATGTCTCAAAAAGAGAATTCTTATTCAATTCAACCGTTCACGAGTAGTAGTATCTAATACAATTATTCAACCCATTAATAATATTTTCTCCTATACGGAGATGAAAATTAGAAAAATATCTAATTATTGATCTTCATTCTTGTGCTGCACCTCTTATAGCAGAAATCCAATTGGCCTTTGAAGTTATTTTCAGCAACTGTTGATAGAGACATAAAAATGGAAAAATAAAACACTGAAATTAGATAAACAATCCAAAACCATAAAAAAGATAAAACCCAACAAGAAAAAAGACAAAAGATATATACATACCAATAGCAGGGGTAGGATATGTTGGTATGGCTTTTACGCAGGCAATTATACACTTTTTGAGAGACATTGTAGCTTCAATCTTGCATTCAGCAGGGCAGGCCTCAAAGCAAGCTTTTCTAACTATCAACTTGTCATTATCGTTGCATTTTCTGTGGCATTTTCTCAGACATGGGTTGTGTTTTTGAGGAACATGATGAGAAGTGGGAGGAGGTGATTTTGGGACAACAGGGATTCTGATCATAGGTGGTGCTACGACTTCAAAAGGTGGGATTACAGGTCTAGGGTTTTGATGAGGAGGTGGAATTTTATCGACATGAGGAGAGTTTTCGAAAGGTGTGACATCATCGGCAAGCGAATAATAATCAACAAAGTTAGGGTCAAGGTCAACAACAGATTGGCCCATAGCAACCCAAACCATCATGAACATCATAACCACAACCGCTAAATTACGTCCCTTCATGTCCATATCTACACGCTCAAATTAATCTCACAGAGTCTCTCTTTCTCACCCAAATCTACTAGAAATTGTGTGTGGTTGATTTGGTTCTGCACACATTGCCCCTATTTATAGGATTGGACATATTGCACGAGATTGAGCCCATGGTGTGTGTGTGTTTGTAATTGGATTGAGCCTAAGGAAAGTTCATAAACCCTAATGTTGATTGGTTATTAATTTTAGAGATTTACGTGCAGCAATTTATCTTACTAACTGAGTGAGAATAATGTGCTCATGGTGTGTGTTTGTAATTAGGAATAACTTGCTTTGATTAAGGAATTTTCTGTCATTAATTAAGGAATTAATTTCCTTTAGTTAGCTGTAGGGATTGTTATAGCATTCAAAAGGGTACTAATTAACCAATTATTGGTGTATATAGTTGATGGAACGTACATCAAGGCTTCTATCATGCATGTAATCTTTGAAATTTGGAAGCAAGATAGTTAGCGCGCATGCTCAAACCATTGTTCGAGTTCTTCTATTGAAACTATTTCGTTTATTTAAATTTATTGTCATTAAAATACTTTTATGATTCACTTATTAAAATAAGAAAGATCCTCAAAAAATAAAAAATAAAGGTGAAATTTTTCATAAATAAAATGTGTCAAATTTATTTGGAGGGTAAATATTTCTTTTTATCAGACAAAACTCAAAACTAATTTCTGTTAAACTAATGAAACTTGAGCTTCTAGTTTCTATTGGGCCTTCTCCTGGAACTATATGCCTCTGTTTCTTTCAATCCCAACTTAATGGGCTCTTCTTCTTTTCTTTTTCTTTTTTAATTGCAACCACTCCTTGTAATTTCTCACTTTTTAGATGAAACCAAAAAAAAAACTTGGCAGAAAAGAGATGAAATTTTAAGCATTTTCCATTTGAGAAAGTTGTTAAGCATTTTGCATTTTGCATTTGTGGTCTTCCATCATAAAAATACATCACACCAACATACAACAAAAAAACAAAAATCAAATTAAAACAATAAAATTACAAATATCTAATGCATGCTATAAAGCAAAGAAAGAAAAAGTTGAAAACCCAAAAACACAATCCAAATTGATCAAACAATTAAAATCAGATTCATACTTGGAGAGGAAACCCAGTATCCCAAAACCTCAAGAAGAGGGCTCAAATAGTGGATAACACACAGAAGACGGCCGGCCTCATGAACTTCATATGATACCTGGAAATTTTCTATCTCTCAGACTTGTTTAAAGAGAGATCGCTGATAGATAGAGTGCATGAAATTCCATCTGAACAAATTCAGCATACTAGAAATATATAGTAATAATTTCTGATCGGAGTACGAACGTATTAGTACGTAATTTTGAGCCTTTTCCGAAGCCACTGTCGTATTTTGTTGGCCTTCTTGTATATGTACCTTGTGTTTGTTGCATGCCTGGCTAGATGTATACTAATCTTCCTTTGCCTGGCTTCACCTGTGTGCCATACATGCATTACATGGTGTATGCAAGCCGAGACATACAACGTTCCGATGAATCACCCAATGCCAATGTTGTGCCATGTTTGGATATGTTTAAGCCAAACTGAGAAGTCTTTTACACAGAGGGAAACCTTTGTTATAGCCATCTGGTTATTTACAAGACTCACCTTAACTATGCGCCACTGTATATATAATATATTTGCCTAAGACTAAGAGAGCTTCAAGGAGAACGTGCTTCCCCCACTACCAGATATATGTATATAGGTAGTGAAGTGGTATAGGGGGCTATAATGATAAAATGACAAAGATTTTGACTTCTGTTCTCTCTGAAGATGATTCTAGTCAACTAGAAAATGAATTTGAGTTGCTGGTGGGTTCTCTTTTCCATTATATTTTAATTTCCTAGTGTTATCTTATCCAATTGTTATAACTATGTTGTTGACTGTGCTTCCTATACTTTTCATTTTATGTCTAAGTTTGTATTTATTTCCTTGTTACATTGTATATCTAGTTTCTCTTCAGTAGGAAGACACATACTCTGTCTTCATTTCCTTGTTACATTGTATTTATTTATTTTCCTTTTTACATTGTATTTATTTCCTTTCATACTGAGAAAGATAATAATATATTAAACTCACACACACTACAGGGATATGTTAGGACTCGAACCCAAGACCTGGTCTGGGAAAACAATTGCTCCAAACTACTACACTAATGGGTCATTTGCAACTAAATACGGGATTCATTTAAATGAAGGGAGAGTAGGTATAAAATAAATTAGAACTGGAGTAATATATGTTCAATTGATAGATATTGGCATACTAGATCATGGTGGCTATTATGCATTCAAATAAGAGTTCACTTATTCAAATGTTTGATAACATAACGGATTTGCATGTTATTTAAGAAGTCAACATTAGCATAAAGTTGAGGTGGCAGGGACGCTGTTTCCATAAAAATTCAACTTGAAATTCATTCCCATTTGGACTGGTATACGAAAAGTATATGGAATTCGGGGCACTTCCACCAAGAGTGTGCGTATATACATCTCTTTTTCGGTTGGTCAAATTATAATGAAGATGTCAAGCGGCCCCCCTCCTTTTCTGTGTGCTTGAGGGAAAAAAATGTCTATATAGTAAAATTATGTGTGTCCGTTTGATAATCATTTCTATTTTTATTTTTTCGAGTTAGAATAATATAGAGGAAAAAGATGGAGAGTGAGATTGGAGATGAGATTGAGAGCGGAGGATGGAGGGAGGAGTAACAGAAGTGAAAACAAAAACTAAAAACTGAAATCTATTTGAAATTGTTTTCACTTTTGTTATTCCTCCCTCCCATCATCCTCTCTCAATCTCATCATCACTCTCATTTTCCTCTAAACTTTGATTAGTCTGCGTTAGTGAGTCCAATAAAAATGTTGATAGTGTCCAAAAGCTCTTCGTTGAATTGAATATTGTATTTTTTTTGGGTGAGGTAATTATCACGTGATTGATGCAACAGATATACGAGAATTGATTTGTTTAACTAATTACCAAAGATTTACTCTCTTTTCTGTAAATAATTACGAGTAGTTTTGGCTTAGTTGGTGACGGTGATTGTAAAGCCAAAAAGGTTATACTCAATAAAAGAGTCAAAAGACACAGTTCTGTGCTTGGTTTGTTGCTAGATTAGGTATACTTTTAGTTAAAAGGTAAGAACCTCCATGAGATTCTCGTTATTTAATGAATTCTTTTGATACAATAAAAAAGTAAAAACCAAAATCACAGAACACACACATATGAGAAAGATAGGAATTCTTATTGTGATTGATTACATGAGATATTCATGAATCATGCTATGACGCAGATACATGTTTTATTTTGACACGAAGGATCAAAAACTTGATGATTAGCATCAGCTGCTGCAACAAGGTCGTTATTGAATACTTGATCGATCAGCATCTGCATTTGTAAACCACAAAATTAATTAAACATGGTGAGGAATCAAATCAAATCAAATAAATGGTAAAAAAAATTGTAAATCGTGTAATGATCACGTACATGTGAAAATAAATACCTGAAGAATGATGAGTTAATTGGGCGACAATGCAGAGACACAGATCAAGGAACGAGACTAAGTAAATAATCCTGGTTGCATTGGAGCATACATGCAGCGACACAACCTGCATAATCCGTACCCCGTTTTCTTGAGTAACGGTAACCGGGTACGGGGTGACTGGGGTCCACAGGATGAACTGGATCCACGGGACTCGCAGGTGTCACTGGTGTGACAGGAGTACCTGGTGAAGATGGAGCGGAGGGAGAACCGGGTGGCGATGGACTGGCCGGAGGACCGGGTTTGGCTGGACTGGCGGGAGAACCAGGTGGAGATGGACTAGCCGGAGAACCAGGTGGAGATGGACCAGCAGGAGCACCAGGTGGAGATGGACCGGTGGGAGAACCGGGTGGAGATGGACCGGTGGGAGGAGAGGGTGGGGGATTAGGTTTGGCTGGAGCAGCGGGACTAGGCGGTGAGGGTGGAGATGGACCGGTGAGAGGAGAGGGTGGGGGATTCGGTTTGGCTGGAGCAACGGGACTAGGCAGTGAGGGTGGATTTGGCTTGATTGGAGTAGGGATGGGGGGAGGGCGGATAATGGGTGAAGGAATAACGGGGACGGGAGTAACGGGAATGGGAACGGGAGTAACAGGAACGGGGACGGGAGTAACAGGACGGACAGGACGGACAGGACGGAAAAAGCCTCCGCCTCCGCCGCCGCCGCGGCGTCCACGGAAAAACCCATTGGTATTTTTTGCGGTGGGTGTGCTCCAGACGGCGGGGGCATGGCATTCGTAAGCGCAGGAAACACCACAAATGCCGTTTTTAAGGGCGACCTTTTCATGCGACCAACCAGGTGGCGGTGGAGTGTTCAGGGGTGGGGGTGGTGGTATAACAACACCCGGTGGTAGAGGAGTATTGGGTGCTACAACAAAGGGTGGTGCTTTTCCTATGTTTTTATAAAGTTCTGGTGGGAGTGTAAAAGTTGATGGTTGAGGACTGTTGGCAGGAGCTTCAACAGAAGATGAAGGTTGAGGACTATATGGAGGGAGTGGAATGTTTGGATCCAAAGGATTAAAATAAGGAGGGCTTGGAACTGGTGCACTAGGAGTAGTTGGAGGAGAGAGGCCAGGGATTAATGGGTTAGGAAAGGCTGGTGGAGTGAGACCGGGAAGATTAGGGTTGGGAAAGGCTGGTGGAGTGAGACCGGGAAGATTAGGGTTAGGAAAGCCTGGTGGAGTAAGACCGGGAAGATAAGGGTTAGGAAAGCCGGGTGGAGTGAGACTGGGAAGATAAGGGTCAGGAAGGCCTGGTGGAGTGATAGGAGGAGGGAGAACAGGAAGGCCTGGTGGAGTGATAGGAGGGAAGAGACCAGGAATGCTAGGGTTTGGAAAGCCTGGTGGGGTGATAGGAGGAGGGAGGCCAGGCATAGGAGGAGGTGGAAGACCTACTTGAGCTTCAACTACAAACCCTAGGCTCGCTGCTACTGCTAGCAGAAGGACCATAATATTCATCATGGTCACCATCACCGATCTCTCCCTCTCTCCCAGTGTAGATCGCAATGTACTTGGATATGATGATCGATGAACACAACCAGCCCACTATTTATAGCCTTGGCCTTGCAGTTTGCTACTAAAATTTTCCATTAATAGATTTCTGTGAGTGATTGCAAAATGAGAGCAAATTTTGGAGATCGTTGCTTGCATTTAGAATCAATTATAAGCTGTCAATGTTCCGATTGTTCTCTTCCATACATTGCCGCCCTTTGATGGGGAAATTGAATTTGGTTCCTGCCGCCATGCTGGCTGTCATCCAATGAAATATTGACACCTCTTAATTAATTAGGAAAATTTTCCATTAGACCTTTAATGAATTCCTTTTTGATTATATCAGTCGATTAGGTAATTGATGAAAACACCATTCGATCAGCCCCTCAACTGAAGGATTAATGGATGGCGATCGATCAGATAATTAGTGAGATTATGGATGAGATAACTGACTGAACTCTAATACATGCATTAATTCCCGTATTTTGTATCTTTATTTCTCTCTAATGGCTATGATTGTGTCCCTGATCAACAGAATTTAGTAAGATTGGAACTAAATTTTGGCATTTTATCTATATATATAGTAACACTATAAAATGATCAATCAATCAGCAATTCACCAATATAATTAGGAATCAACATTTATATGGGCTCTCTTTAGTCTAATTACACAACCATGAGCACATAATGGTCACACATTTCATGCAGGGCAAGTTCAAATCCTTAAAAAAGGCAATGTGTTACGCGTATAAAATGAAACCACCGAGAAAAGAAACTATATCATAAGGTCACTTACATTATTTGAGTGAAGTGACAAAGGATTACTAACTAGTTAGTAAGTTAATACAACATTAATCACTTTTTTAGGCCTATTATACAATGTCATCTCATGATCCGAATCATTCATTTTTTAGGTCGTAATTCAAAAAACACATCTCCCGAAAAAATTGGCCAAATCAGAAATCGTTTAACCATTTGATTATTATCAAAACATTTCAATTGTTCATATAGGAAATATTGTGTTCGTTTGTTTATTTGATCCTAGAGAGATGACCAAATGTTGTCAAATGGTAGACGTATTTCATTCATCAATATAAATGTTTACATCTTCCTCAAGCAACTTAAGCAATCAAATGGTAGGCATATTTCATTTAGAATGACTAAATGTTGTCTGATCTGGACAATTATCCTTTGCAAGGTTGATACTTGAATGTATTACCTAAAAAAGAAACGGTCTTGATCATGAGATGACATTGTGGGGTGTGCTCAAACAAAGCATCATACTAATATACTAACCGGTTATCACTGTGCTCCTCTGTATATATAAAGTCGAAAGAGTCTTTGATAGAATGTTGAATGTCTGCTGCAATATTGGCTATATATATATATATGCATGAAATTGTTAAGTCTTTCAGTGTTAGGCTGATAATTTTGGCTTCATCGAATTATCAGGAGTTAGAAATATTTGACAAGTTTGCTTCAATTTTCAAATATAAAAATGTTGTGTTTGAAAACATTCACACAATTACTAATCTTGTCCTGAATAAAAACGTTATCAGACCTGTGTAGAACCCAACGCGTGAACACGAATTGTCATCCTAGAATTTTGAAATGGGTTGCACTGTGTTCATAAATCAAATCGTAATCGTGTTGGTCCTGTGGACACGAATTGCCCGGTCTGCAAACTCAAATTAATACATATACCGGTGGATCCTTAACGATACTATTAAATTAATTATTTTATTCTTATAAATCTGTAAACTCTTTCATCAACACATTGATCACGAAAGCGGAAATGAGTATTAATTAGCAACACCTAATTATTCTTCTGGCATTCTTTGTAGCAGGAATCAACATAGTTCAGCACTTTATCTTCAGTTAATAGGGTTGACGCAGTAGCAGTAACAGAATTATAAGCACATCCAGCAGTGCATTGAGATAGGCTGCTCGGGGCTTGTAGGCCGCAGTCTAGCAAACAGTCCCTGTAACAATCCCCGCTGTCTGCTCTGCCTCTGCCTCTGCCACCGGGTCGTCGGGGTTTGCGAACACGGCCCGGTCTGCGAATGCGGGGGGGTTTGATAAAACCCGGAATGCGGGGAAAGAAAAACCGGTCTGTTGAAGCTGAACCCGTGGTGATGCCGTGGCGGCGGCCGCACATAGCTGCACACTCAGAAGCACAACGACCTACATCACCAATGACTGAGTTTGGTGGCGGTGGACTTGCTGCTGTTTGATCTTCAACATAAGCATTGTCATCTGGGGTTACTGTGTTGGAAGGGATGTTGATTAGATAATCTTGATGATCATCGGCTTGAACATTAACCAAAATGATCATCATAATCACCATCATGATTTTGATCATGGAAGAAGTGATGGTTCTATATCTAGTTGCTTCCATGGCTGCCCAATCCCCCACTCTCTTTCTTTAACTATCAGAACTTTTGTTCTGCTTGTTCGAATGTTGAGCACAGAAACCGACTATTTATAGCCTCTGTACCCCTTGTCCATCTTAATTAGCAGCTCGCTAATTAAGCTAAACTTCCTTAATTGATTTGTAATGGTGTCTTTACTTGGATTGATTTTCGTTAATTATTCCCTGATTTTTGTTGTATTAATTCCCTGACTTGTATTGATTTATGTTGATTGCAGAGCTAACAGCCTACACTCTTGGATAGATTATCTCCTTAATCCTTGTTATATGTTGGCTAAAAACAAATTACAAAAAGCATGCATATTTTGAACCAATATAGAATTTGATACGGTTTTTTGTTTTTTTAATCAAGTCTGACTGGTGATACATATAGAAATTGAAACTGACACCCCCAATCCTTTGTGAAATGATTCAATTAAGTACAGATTACAAGCCTTGAAACCGTTTTGCAAAAAAGATTAGAGCTTAATCAGAACAATGAACCATTATTCAAAATTCCTGTAAGGAAATTCGCGAATTAAATCGGTGCCTGAACAACCTTGTTTTATGTAGTTTGTTCATCCAGTGTTGTAGAACATGTTTCATTTGTCCCTTTGATTAAGTAGCCAGATAATTTGTGACAAATTAATCTTAAATTGGTACAAATAATTGAACATAAAAGCCTACTGTTATGTTCTTGTTATCCTTTGATTGAGCTGCAACCATGCATTAATCCCTTTATGTGATTTCAATAATCCATCAACATTATAAACTTGTGCTCATCACAATGAACTAGACATCAATCTCATGCAATATTGGGTTTCCAATCCTATAAATAGGGGAAATGTGTACAAAACCAAACTCACCACACAAAATTTCCAGTGAAGTGTGTTAAAGACATTGGAGAGAGAGAGAGAGAGAGAGAGAGAGAGAGAGAGAGAGAGAGAGAGAGAGAGACTCTGTGAGATTAAAGCTATAGCTATGGACATGAAGGGAAGTAATATAGGAGTTGTGGCTATGATGTTCATGATGGTTGGGGTTGTTATGGGCCAATCTGTTGACCCAAACTTTTTTGATGATTCATTTTCTGATGTCACACCTTTCAAAAACTCACCTCCTCCTGTCAAAAAAATGCCACCTTCTCATCAAATCCCAAGTCCTCTTGCACCTGTCCCAAAATCACCACCTAAATCCCATTTTCCTCCAATAGACAACTCATGCCTGAGAAGCTGCCAGGTCAATTGCGTCAAATTTAATGACAATAAGATGTTTTGGAGAAGAAGGGTTTGCCTGGATGCCTGCCCTTCCAAATGCAAGATTAATGAAGGCTCAAAGTATCTCAAAAATTGTCTAATTGACTGCATAAAGAACATACCCAACCTTTCTGACCCTGCTTTTGGTATGTATATTCACTCAATTCCTCCAGTCTGTATATATCTTTTAGTCCTTTTCTAACTTCAGGGTGCTGACTTCTTTTTTCCATGTTTATGTGACAGTTGCTGAGAAAAGCATTAAGGGCCAATTGGATTTCTGCTACCACCGTTGCAGCCCGAGGATAAAAATAAATAATTAGATATTTCTATTTTCCTTTCATCACCATGAATAAGAGAAAATGTTAGAGAGAATTGCATTCCGAATAATAACATTGATGGGATTGTACACATGAAGGCTATTTGTCAAATCATGAATTGAAATCACCATATGAATAGCATCATGCTTGTGCTGCATCTGTATATTTGATAAATAAAAATGCCATGCAAAAATCTGAGTTTGAAAGCACCATATGAATCTCTTTTGGCTCATATCCCACTACTTGATAATCTCAAAGTCTTTAGTTGTGCATACTTTCCTTTGTTTGAACTTATAAAACCAACAAGCTACAATAAAAAAAAAAAACCAGAACACGAGTTTTTCTTGGATATGCTTCTCAGTTTAAAGGCTATATTTGTCTTAAGTCTCCTGGTCAGATTGTTTTGAGACATCTGTTTCTTTTATTCCCAGTCAATCAGTTCCTTTAGATCCTTCATCATTACCTCTTCAGCTTTTCAACCAGAGAACTTACAAATATTTTACCAATCATTCCAAGTAATTCACACCAAATTCAAACCAGGTCCAAGTCTGGAATCAGTGAAACGAAAGCCTTAACATCAGTTGTCACAGATTCTGCTGAAGTTGATCTATCGCCTTCTCTTCACCTTCTAAAGCTCCAGCTTGGCAGAATGCTATGAAAGCAGAAATTGCTGCATAACATAAGATAAGCAGGGAACACGAACTTTGGTATATGCGGATGGCACCATAAATCACACCAAATTCCAACAAAAAAAAAAACCTAAACCCTTTTTTTTTAACTTTAAAAAAGGACCCCAGTAAAGCCGTCCGGCTAAACTCTTCTTTTTATAAATAAATAAATAAAAAATTACCAAGTATAGCCGCGCGGCTATATTATTTATTTATAAAAAAGAACCCGCCAACGCCTAGTGTCCACGTGTCAAAGATAGTATAGCTGTGCGGCTATAATATTTTTAATAATAAAAAACAATAATATAGCCGCACGGCTATACGCTTTAAGTATATTCTATTTAACGGAAGTGTCGCCATGCGGCTATACTATTTATATTTTTTAAAAACCCCACCTAGCGCCTAGTGCCCACGTGTAAAAAACAATCGCGCCGCGCGGCTATACTAATTTTTATAATGAAAATACCGTAGTATGGCCGCCCAGCTATACTCTTTAAGTATATTTTATTTTAAACGGGTATAGCCGTGCGGCTATACTATTTATTTATTAAAAAAGCCCGCCTAGCGCCTACGCCCACGTGTCAAAACCAGTATAGCCGCGCGGCTATACGGTTTATAAAAAAAAAATTAAACAGAAACGACCCCAGTAAAGCCGATCGGCTATACGATTCTTTTTAAATAAAAAAATCCCGAGTATAGCCAATCGGCGATACTATTTATAAAAAAACAAAAAGGACGCGCCCAACGATTAGTGCCCACGTGTCAAAATTATAGCCGCGCGGCTATACTATTTATTATAAAAAAAAATTGACCCTTCTAGTTGCAGTAGTTTATAAATATTAATTTGCTAGTTTCGACATCTCCAAAGCAGATATTGAAGAGAGAGGAATTTCACAATAAATCAATTTGAGAGTTCAATTTTTTCTTCTTCTTTTTATGTTGATCCTTCGCCTTTTCTTTAGCTTCTAAAGCTCCCGCTTGGCAGAATGATATGAAAGCAGAAATTGCTGCATAACATAAGATAAGCAGGGAACATGAAGTTTGGTATATAAGGAATGTGGATGGCACCATAGCTAGACATACTAATTATATGTGTAAATTACATAAATCCTTGTATGGTTTTACGCAGCAATCAAGAGCTTGGAACGAGAGATATACCACTTTTCTTCCTGCAATAGGCTGTTTAAAGTATCATATGTTAGTCAAGACATAAACAAGACACAGACAGCTTCCCTAAAACAAGGAAAAGCTTGTCTATCACACTTCCACATTTCTATGTTTATAGAAACTCATTTCCATGTTTTAGGGAAACACAAATTCTGGAAATAATCCATGCTTTGTGATCTTGTTTGTAACTAATAGTTAGCTAGCTACATTTGTATAAATCTCCTCAAGATAGTAATACAAGGTAGATGAGCATTCTCTGCAAAACCTCTCATATTTCTCATTCTCTACTCTCTCAATTACACTATCTTTGGCATGGTATCAGAGCAATCGATTTTGGTTGCCTCTGCATAACCTTGTTCTTGCCTAATCTCTACCTATCCTTGCCCATAATTTGCTGTTATATTGTTCTTATCTCATACTTTGCCTTGCCTCAAAATTGGTCTTGATCACAAGTCTTATTTGTGCTCTTGTTTGCTGAAGTTCTAAGCTATTTCTTTCTCTACATCTCTTAATGTATTTACCTCATGGGTGACACCAACGACTCAATCAACTCAACGGCCGACTCCTCTAAGATCGACTCCACCAAGATCGACTCTACAACTCCACCACTCCGGTCCTCTCATGACTACTCTCAAATTACTCCTGATAAGTTGGATGGGTCCAACTACCCTGCATGGTCTCGTAGTGTTCGCTTGACCATCACTGCTCGTCGTATGGCTAGTTTCATTAATGGTAAAAAGATTGCCCCTGCCATTAATAATCCTAGCTATGAAGCTTGAGATGAAGACAACTGTTTGGTGCAATCATGGCTCCTCAACTCCATGACCAAAAATGTACATGCCTTATTTGATCATTACTCAACGGCTTATGCGGTGTGGGACGCAGCTCAGAAGACATATACTGTTACTCAGAATAGCTCCAAGTTGTACCAACTCCGTCGTCAGTCCGTCACCACCTCTCAAAATGGTGAACCTGTGAATGTTTTCTATGAAAAATTACACGTAACATGGCAGGAAATTGACAGCCTCCGTCCCTGCAAACATACCAATCCCGATGATGTGGCTCTTCACCAACAAGCACTTGAAGTTGAACGTGTGTACGATTTTTTGGGAGGACTCGATCCCAACTTTGATTCCGTTCGTAGTCGGATTCTTGCTATGAACCTACTTCCAGCAGTCATTGAAGCTTATGCACTTGTGGTAGAAGAAGATAATCGCCAATCCTCCATGCTTGGCGGTGGAAGTGCAATGGCGGTCAAGCCCTATCGGGCACCACACCGTATGTCCTCCGGACTTTACCCCCAAGGTCCCAAAACTGACGATGCGAAGGGAACTCAGAAGTGCACTCATTGTGGTGGTAATCATTTGGTTGAGAAGTGCTTTAAGCTTCATGGTTATCCTGAGTGGTGGGATGCTCTCAAGTCCCACAACAAAACACCCAAGGCAGCGTGTGTTATAACTACCGATGCTTCTCCATCTTTCACCCTACTCTCCGACTCCGAATTAGGTACACGACCCACTGCATGGATAATTGACACAGGTGCCACTGATCATATGACTTTTGACTCTACTATGTTTTCCACATTATCTTCTAAGTCTCGTCATCCTTACATCACTAGTGCCAATGGAGTTCCTTCTAATGTTGCTGGAGAATGAACTATATCATTTTCCCCTTCCTTATCTTTATCTCATACATTACTTGTTCCCTCCATCAATTGCAATTTGTTGTCTGTTGGAAAATTGCTTGACTCACATAATTGTTATGCCACATTCTATCCTTCCTATTGTATTTTTCAGGACCTCACGACTCACGTGACGATTGGACATGATAAAGGAAGAGAGGGGTTGTATTCCTTGACGGTCTCTTCACCACCAAGGGCAGCTCATACTCATGGTTCCAGCTCACAAGCTCGCAATCAACACCAGATTAGGCTCTGGCATTGTCGCCTAGGACATCCATCCTTTGGCTATCTTCAACGTTTGTTTCCGTCTTGAAACCTGTGTATTGGCCAAAAGCCATTGAACTATTTTTCCCTTAAGTGATAATAAGACGGAATTTCCTTTTGATTTGGTTCACTCTGATGTTTGGGTGATCGGTGCATATTTACATATCATTTTGTACCCTTCTAGCTTATGATTTGGTTATGTTTTTGAGTTAAACTTGTGCTTTTAATCCTTTTTGTGTTTATCTTTCAGTTCATTGAGCTTTAGGTAATAATGAGGGCTTTGGATAGTAAATGATGCAATCCATGCATGTTAGGGCCTAATTTGGATGAATGGATGAAGAGCTTAAAGACAAACTCAATTTTGGCTACAGTCCCCTGCCAGCTCAGTTTCGTAGGTCATATTGCAAGCTTTGTTTCAGCAACCTACATAGCTCGGATGAGGCCACATTCTTCATGAAAGTTGTTCCAATGGGTGTGTAATATAACATATCCAAAATTCAGCCCCATTGGATAAATATGGAGTCTGTTACCTAGCAAACACAGAGCCATGCTCAGGATGGATTTTATCAGCGCGCAAAATGAGTTAGCAATTTGTTTTGGCCTTAACTTCCTCCTCCGACCTTGGATTGGCCCAAATGATATATGGATGGAAAGAAGACATTCTGAACTTCAAGTTTGAGTGCTTAAAGTCTTAATTTGCTTAAGGGAAGCCCAATTCGTAAGCCCTTGAAGTTTCTGGTCATGCTGACCTCAGGATGAGCTATTATTTCTGGTTGGAAGCTTGGTCATGGTGACATGAAGATGAGCTAGGGCTGCTGGTGGGATTTATTAGTGAAGTGCATCAACCATTTCAGATTTTATAATGGAAGTGTTGTATGCATTAGTGAAGTGCATCAACCATTTCAGATTTTATAAAACAAGTGTTGTATGCATTAGCCATACTTAATTCAGATTTTCAGCTTCCTTAGGCCTATATATAGTGAGGTTTCCCAAGCTTGTAAACACACCCCAAGGGGGGGAGCTCTCAAACACTTCTCTAGAGCTCCCTTCCCTTCTCTCCCTCAAATTCTCTTAGTTTCTCTTTCTAGTTTTCAATTGTTGTAATGAAATCTTTTGGGCTGAAATTTTCTTTAAGTCTTTCCAAGTTCTACTTTACTTTTCATTATGTAAATTCTTTTCTTTAGTCTCAAGTTTGATTAGTTTCCAAGTTTCAATTATGGTTCATGTTCTTATTCATTATGCTTATAAGTTAATATGCTAGTTTGAATGATTGATCACCATTAAGGCTTGCATGTTAGCTATCTTGGTTTGAATTAAGAGTATACACCATGCTTTAATTCGAATTGAACTATGAATAGGAAGAGTATGTATGGACATTCGACAACAGGGATTAGATACATGCTTGGTTGTTTAAATTGTTCTTCTATGCTTAATGGGTTCCTAATGCTTAATTTTAGGTTAGACAACAAATGATCAAATTAGGGAATTAGGAACACAAGGTTATGACCACACACCATGGCTTAATCATACTTTAGCTAGAATCAATCCATTAATCTAATTGAACTTGGGAACTTATTTGCTTGAGTTATTTCCTTTTTTCTTGTTGTATTTATTTCCTTTCTTTTTCATTTCTGTTTTGTGTAGGGAAAATGAATTGAATCATTCAATCACCAATCCTCGTGGGATCGACCTCGCACTTACATATGCTATACTACCAAACGGCTCGTGCACTTGCGAGTATCACAAGTTGAGGATGCAGTTGAACCCATTTTGGTGCAGCTGTATCTACGCAACAAGTTTTTGGCGCCGTTGCCGGGGATCGGTAACATTGTTTGATTCTATTTGGCTTTCCTACTTTATTTTTTTTCTTAACTAGACAATTTCAAGTTTTAAAGTTAATGACGTTAATGGACAAGTTGTGTTTGTAGTCCAACAGAAAAGGACAATTGCCCAACAAGCAAGAGAACTGGGTTTAAGTCCCAGCTTACACAACCCATTGGTGCTTGTTGCTTTGAAGCATGGAATTGGACTTGTGTTGATTTTTCCCTTTCATTTTTTTTTTTTTTTTATATTTCGTAATCCTTTAATTCCGTTTCAAGTTTTTGTATGTGTTTGTTTTAGCAATGTAAATAGCTCAATAAAAATGGAGAGAGATGGCAACTTCAAAGAATGGGAAGTGTGGAGCAATGGGAGAAGTCGCGACCTCCAAGTGCATCACATTCGACCTAATCGCTTCAAGGGGGAGCATTTCAATCCTTTCTCTTCTTTGAATTATGTTTATTTCCGTCATTGTTTTTACCATTTGGTCCGCGCTGAGTTCTTTGTTTTTCTATGCTGAATCCAACCATATAAAGAACGTAAAATTTGGACTTACGGTTGGAAAGTTATAGCCTAAAAACGGAACAGAGGTCGAAGCTGAAAAACATAGAAACGAATCTGTCCAAATGGTGATAAACGGGTGATAGAAAGTGCTGTTTTTTTTTTTTTTTTTTCTTTGGTTTCTTGGTTTGTTTCTTTTAGTACAACAATTTATGTTGTTTGTTTGAATTTGTTTACAGTACTTAGTTCATTTTTGTTTATGGTTTGTTGTTTCATTTTATCTTAATTTGTTTTTATTTCTTATCTTTAAAATTTTTTTTTTTAAAAAAAAAGATTTTTCATATGAGCTGACTTATGGTAACTCCAGTGAGCACTTCCGTCAATACAGTGTCTAGGAGTTCTATAGGCGACACCTTCGGTGTCTAAGAAGTTTGGGTTTTAAGCGGGACCATTGTGACCCCTCCAACCTTCCCGGATCCCCTGGCTGTGTTTTCTGAGGCCCTTAACTAGTCATCCGTGAGTTGCTTGTATATTCGTGTGTTTTTAAATTAAGTTTATTTTTATTTTCTTTGTTTTCTTTTCTGTTGAGTCTTTGTTTTTGATTTGTTTTTGTTTTTGTTTCGTTAAGTTAGTTTATGTTTTTATTTACGTGGTTTGGTTGGTTAGTTTATTTTTGAGTGTTAAAACACATTTTTATTTCAAACATTGCATTAAAAAAAAACATAAAAAAAAAACAAAACAACAAAAACAAAATAAAAACAAAAACAATAAATAAAAAAAAACAAAAAAAGAAATATTCTTCATCTTCTTCATCATCATGGCTTGCCTCTATTTTCTCGCACTTGTAGAATCTGCAGCAGCTCCACATGGTCCTCATTTTTTCTCTGCAGTGCTTCCACGTGCTGATTGGCACAGTAGAGCCGCTTATGCAAGTCCGCCACCATAGCCTTCAAGGAAGCTATTTCCTCGCTCATCGCGGCACACTCCCTTGTCCTCGCCAGTAATCGCATGCCCAAATTGGTAGCGGAGACCGCGTGGAGCACAGTTAAATTGTGGGACTCCTCTACCGCTGCCTTATCAGACCTCTGTGCCACATGCAGATGATCTGTCGGAGTGAGCTTGCTGCTAATCATGCCTCCTAGCAGCACTGCTCTGTTCGACAGTGCCTCAGAAAAGTTCGGTATTGCCTCAGCAAAGTTTGAGGCCGTGCCGTGATGATATGAAGAGTTTGGAAAGACAGTGTTTGGAGGAGCCCTTGTCTGGGCATTCGGTGGTGCAAGTGAGAGCTCAAGGTTGAGATCATCAAGGTGAGTGCATGAGGATGCCATTTTTTTTTTCTGTTTCTGGATTTTTTGATGTTTTTCCTTGAGTTGCAGGAAGAAATGCTGGGTATCATCCGCTTGCAGAGGTGTGGTTTAAATAGACATATGCTGATGAGAGAGAGCCAACACCATTTCGGATTTCCCGGGCATGCTCGACCTAATCGCTTCAAGGGGGAGCACCTTTACTTTTACTTTACTTTTTTCCGTGTTTTCTGGTGTTTAATGTTTTTGCCCGTTACTTTCATTTTCTAGAGCTTTGTGTTTTTGCCTTTCCCTTTCGGCTATCATCTTTATTTTATTTTAGTTAGGGAACTGTGCTTCCATTTCCGTTTGTCGTCTTCGTTTGATTTAAGTTTGGAAAGTGTGCTTTCTTTTCCGTTTTCTTTTTCCTTTTGCAAATTTACTCTTTTATTTCCAAAACAAAATAAAGACAAAAACAACCAAAAAAAATAAAATAAAATAAAATAAAAACATCAATAATGCAGTAGAAGTCATTTCTTCTCAGTGCTTGGTGTCTCGACCATTGGAGCTTTGAGTTTGGCCCTCTGGCTGTCCTCTTCCGGGGCTTCACGCACAGCTTCTTGGGGCTCATCACTTGAGCTCCCAAAGATCGCAATCTTAGCTTGAGCGTAACTACTCTCGCGATCTGCTTGTTTGCGTTTACCCGGTCTGTCTAGGTCCTCCAGCTGCTTTCGCATGTCGCGAGAATACAACTCTACCATCTTTGATAGGTTTTTATTCTCGTCCCGCAATACTTCTAGCTGGTGTCGATTCACCTCCACTATCCTTGACCTTTCCCTTTTCAAGCTTTTTATAGCACTCTGACAATCTTCAACCATACTTCGCTCCGCCGCCAACTGAGCTTTGAGCACCTCTACCTCATGGGACTTCGCAAGTAGGCGATGACCCAAACTTGCGACTGTTGCTGTACTCTGCACGCTCAGTGCCAGGGCATCGCTCACGACCCGGTTGTCATCCCTTGTCCCCAGAACACGTATATCTTTAGGAGTCACTAAATTTCTAGCCACTCCAATGGCAACATCGTTGTCCAGGAGTATTGAGTCAGTTACTGTCACAGGCCCCCGTGCAGAAGCAAAGTAGGGCATCCATACTGGTGCCGCTGCTTGGCCTCGTGTCTGAGTCGGTGGAGCTAGGTTGAGATCCAACGAAAATGGGTAGTTAGAGGCCATTTGATTTCTCACTCTCTTTTCTTCTTTCTTTCTTTTCTCTTTTGTGTGTTTCTGAGTTTGCGTTTTTTTCACCCTTTCTTATAGACTTAGTCTTTGACAAACCCTAGCCATTACAGCATCTGAGCATTTTCTGAATCTCCAAGCATTCCTTGAGTCCCACAACCTTCTCGCCTTCCAACCATACCCAACTCATTTATCATGACGTGTCTTTTCTGAACGAACGCGTTCAGTAAAGTCTTCGCGCCTTTCCATGAGCCCGTAATTTTTGCTTGTGGAGTCTGCGGCGCCTCTATGTGTCGACACGTGTCTCGCCCTGTCTGTTGGTCCCTTACACTGAACCGAGACATCATGACCCATGTTAAAATCCCGCTCTTTGTGTTGCTAATCACGGTTCGATAGTTTGTTTTTACAAAACTAAATAATAATAAAAAGCCGGAAATGTAAACAAATTGTGGGTCGGGTTTCACTTTAGTTTGGGTTTCAAAGTGGGTTAAATTCACCGTGGTTTGTGTTTCGAAATTGTGGGCTTTGGGCTTCAAAATTTTTTTGGGTTTCAGAATTGTGTGATTAGGGTTTACTGTTTCATTTTTTTTTTTTTTTGTTTGTTTGTGTTGTAATTTTTATTTTATAATTATTTTGTTTTTCTTTTCTTTTGTGATTTTGTGATTTTTTTTTATTTGCTTTAATACCTTTCATTTGTTGTTATGACATTGTTTGTGGCTAATTTTTAAACATTGAGGACAATGCTCATTTCTAGGTTTGGGGGTATTGGAGTTTAGCAAGTAAACTTGGTTTTTCTTAAAATTTAAAAAAAATAAAAAATAAAAAAATTTTAAATTTCTTTCTTGTTTTGAATCTTGTTTTGTTTAGTCACTTTCCGAACACATTTGATGAGATTGTGATAAATGTTGCATGACTTAAATAAAAAATTGAATTTTATTTTTTATTTATTTTTTTTCCTTGTAAATTTTTATTGTAAAAAAATAATAATTAATTAATTAATTAATTTGGCATCGTTCTAGCATGACATGTTCGAAACCTTCTTTGCACTTGCCATTTGTTTCATAATTTTCCAATTAAAGGATTTGCATGATCTAAAGAATTGTATGAATCATAAATTAGACTTATTTAACCAACCATATAAAGTGAGCTTTTGAGCCTTGTACTTCAATTCATGAGTGTTATATACATACTCTTATTTTCTTGTCATCAAAGTTGTTGATCTCATTATTCATTGATTTGGTTGAACACTTAAAAGTCATTCATTCTTATGCAATTTGATTTCATGACATTTAAGAAGTGATATTAAGGCCCTCTTTGGATCGTTTGTGCCTTTCAAGCTAACCTTATGCATGCTTAAGCATGATTTTCCATTGTTAACCATTTTGAGCCTACATGTAAACCTTTTCTTTCATTTTACCAATTACATTTCCTCACCTTAGCCCGAAAAACAAGAATTTACCTTTCTAAGGAACTCATGAGCTCTAATTCGGATGTGTTTTTCATGCTAAGTTTGGGAAGGGATATTACATAAAGAAAAAAAAAATTCACTCAATTGGTGAAAGAAAAAAAAAAAGAAAAGAGAAAAAATTGTGATAAACTCGTGGTTGAATGAAATTTCATTTTTGGGTTTCATTTTTTGGCCTTCTAAATAAATTGGTGTTTGTTCAATTCAAGGAAAGGAGTATGAATAATTGTAAATGAAGGTATAAGGAGTTTTGATCGTGTAAAAGAAAAAATCTAATCGTGATGATTCGAAGTCTTGTAAACAATTGTTTTATGCTCTTATATTTTGAGTTTCTTGGACTTTGTTTTATCCATACCCTTCATTTCTTACTCACCTTACACCCTTGGCCCCATTACAACCTATGCTAAAGACCTAAATTGATCTTAAATGTCATATAGTTGAATTGCATGCATTTTCTTACTTTTAAGTGTTTGGCATCCTTCTTGAGATCATATTAATGCAAGTTCTTCATCTTTCTATTTCGAGTTAAGTCTTTATGGTTTAACTCTAATCTCATGTTTATAACTGAGTGTTGCATTATAGCCCTCTTCCGAGTGATTCATTTGTGAGAGGATAACTTTGGTGAGATTTGAAGTTGAACTTGTGCTTTGTATGATTTTTGAAATTGTGTGAAAACTAAGATTGGGGAATTTGTTGCATTTGGCTATCACACTACCACACTTTGAGCATATTATGTTTTGAACTTTGCCGCTTTGTGAATAATGTTTAAAATTGAGCTTTTATTGTTAAAACTTTTGAGTCATGTGCATGAGTCATTTCTCTTTAGAAAATGTTCGGAAAGATTGTTTTGAGTTCTTTTTATTTTTGTAATTTTTTTTTGTTTTGTTTTGTTTTGTTTTTGTTAATGTAATTATTTTTTTTTGTTTTTGTTTTTTATTTTGCTTAAGGACTAACAATCTTTTAAGTTTTCTAATTACCTTGTTTTGTAGAGTCAGTAAAACGTTTGTGGGTATCGTATCTGTTAAACCCTCAGGAGACACAACTCCTCCTACTAGGGATGCCTAGAGGTTGAAAGGCTTGTTGCATACGCTCAATGCAATCGAGTTACCTACGAAAGTGGTCTAGTTAACTTCTTGTTTTGTTTTTAGCTTTGTTTTCCTTTTGTTTTGCTCGAGGACTAGCAAAATCTAGGTTTGGGGGTATTTGATCGGTGCATATTTACATATCATTTTGTACCCTTCTAGCTTATGATTTGGTTATGTTTTTGAGTTAAACTTGTGCTTTTAATCCTTTTTGTGTTTATCTTTCAGTTCATTGAGCTTTAGGTAATAATGAGGGCTTTGGATAGTAAATGATGCAATCCATGCATGTTAGGGCCTAATTTGGATGAATGGATGAAGAGCTTAAAGACAAACTCAATTTTGGCTACAGTCCCCTGCCAGCTCAGTTTCGTAGGTCATATTGCAAGCTTTGTTTCAGCAACCTACATAGCTCGGATGAGGCCACATTCTTCATGAAAGTTGTTCCAATGGGTGTGTAATATAACATATCCAAAATTCAGCCCCATTGGATAAATATGGAGTCTGTTACCTAGCAAACACAGAGCCATGCTCAGGATGGATTTTATCAGCGCGCAAAATGAGTTAGCAATTTGTTTTGGCCTTAACTTCCTCCTCCGACCTTGGATTGGCCCAAATGATATATGGATGGAAAGAAGACATTCTGAACTTCAAGTTTGAGTGCTTAAAGTCTTAATTTGCTTAAGGGAAGCCCAATTCGTAAGCCCTTGAAGTTTCTGGTCATGCTGACCTCAGGATGAGCTATTATTTCTGGTTGGAAGCTTGGTCATGGTGACATGAAGATGAGCTAGGGCTGCTGGTGGGATTTATTAGTGAAGTGCATCAACCATTTCAGATTTTATAATGGAAGTGTTGTATGCATTAGTGAAGTGCATCAACCATTTCAGATTTTATAAAACAAGTGTTGTATGCATTAGCCATACTTAATTCAGATTTTCAGCTTCCTTAGGCCTATATATAGTGAGGTTTCCCAAGCTTGTAAACACACCCCAAGGGGGGGAGCTCTCAAACACTTCTCTAGAGCTCCCTTCCCTTCTCTCCCTCAAATTCTCTTAGTTTCTCTTTCTAGTTTTCAATTGTTGTAATGAAATCTTTTGGGCTGAAATTTTCTTTAAGTCTTTCCAAGTTCTACTTTACTTTTCATTATGTAAATTCTTTTCTTTAGTCTCAAGTTTGATTAGTTTCCAAGTTTCAATTATGGTTCATGTTCTTATTCATTATGCTTATAAGTTAATATGCTAGTTTGAATGATTGATCACCATTAAGGCTTGCATGTTAGCTATCTTGGTTTGAATTAAGAGTATACACCATGCTTTAATTCGAATTGAACTATGAATAGGAAGAGTATGTATGGACATTCGACAACAGGGATTAGATACATGCTTGGTTGTTTAAATTGTTCTTCTATGCTTAATGGGTTCCTAATGCTTAATTTTAGGTTAGACAACAAATGATCAAATTAGGGAATTAGGAACACAAGGTTATGACCACACACCATGGCTTAATCATACTTTAGCTAGAATCAATCCATTAATCTAATTGAACTTGGGAACTTATTTGCTTGAGTTATTTCCTTTTTTCTTGTTGTATTTATTTCCTTTCTTTTTCATTTCTGTTTTGTGTAGGGAAAATGAATTGAATCATTCAATCACCAATCCTCGTGGGATCGACCTCGCACTTACATATGCTATACTACCAAACGGCTCGTGCACTTGCGAGTATCACAAGTTGAGGATGCAGTTGAACCCATTTTGGTGCAGCTGTATCTACGCAACATTGGGGTCCTGCTAAAGTTTCTTCCAATAGCAAAGATGGTTTGTTACATTTATTGATGACTGCACTCGCATGACTTGGGTATACTTACTAGCTCATAAAAGTGATGTTTCCGCTGCAATCCGTGAATTTCATGCTATGATTACCACACAGTTCCAAGCCTCCATCAAAGTATTCCGGTCTGATAATGGTGGGGAATATGTGAACAATGTCTTGGCACAATTCTTCCGAGACCACGGGATCATTCATCAAACCTCCACATCTTTTACTCCGCAACAAAATGGTGTCGCAGAGCGAAATAATCGACAATTACTTGAGGTTGCTCGTGCATACATGCTGGATAAATCAGTCCCTCACTACTTATGGGGACATGCCCTTCTTTCTGCAGTCTATGTAATTAATCGAGTGCCTAGTAGTGTTTTGAAGTTTCAAACTCCACTGAACACCTTGGCTCGTCACGTCTCTCTTCCTACAGTCCTCAAGTTGCGTCCTCGCATATTTGGTTGTGTTGTATATGCTCATGTTCCATCTCATCAAAGAAGTAAACTGGACCCTTGTGCCATTCGTTGTGTGTTCGTTGGGTATGGATCAAATAAAAAAGGATACAAGTGTTACCATCCTCCTACTCGCAAGCTCTTTGTCACTATTGATGCCACATTCCATGAAGATTTATCATACTTTGAAGCTTCTACGCCCCCTTCTATTCAGGGGGAGAGGAGGAATGAAGAGAAGGAAGAAAAAATTCAAGAAAAAATTCAAGAAAAAATTCAAGTCTGTCCAAATACGACCGGTCGCATGCTAGAAACGACCGGTTGCACGGACCCCAGCGACAGGTCGCATGGCTCCAACGATGCTGAAAATTGAATCTGTCCAAATACGACCGGTCGCAGGCTAGAAGCGACTGGTTGCATGCTAGAAACGACCGGTCGCACGGACCCCAGCGACAGGTCGCAAGGCTCCAGCGATGAAATACCAATCTATCCAAATGCGACCGGTTGCGCAGAACCCAGCGACCGGTCGCCGATCCCCTGTGAACTTGAAGATGGCTATTTGGACAGTGATGAAGGTACTGAAAAATTGTCGTTCTTATTTGGTGAAGATCCAGAAGGAGACAATCCAAATGTTTGCTGTGATCAACTACAAAATACAACCCCTCCTTCTCAACCATCAGACCAATCGTCTCGTGACGAAGAAACACTCGAGGTAATTCCCGAACCACCTAATGTTATACCATACACTCTCCCACCTAGGACTACTAGAGGAAAACCTAAACCTCAATATTGTCCTGACCTTACTGCCAAATCAAAATATCCCATTAATAACCATGTTTCAACTCATAGATTGTCAAAGTCATATGCATCATTTGTCAATCAATTATCTACTGTATGTGTTCCAAATAAGTGGCAGGATGCTATAACAGATTCCAGATGGGCTGAAGCAATGGCAATTGAAATGGAAGCTCTGGAAAAGAATTCTACATGGGAAATGGTTCAGTTACCACAAGGGAAGAAACCAGTTGGATGTTGGTGGATATACACTATTAAATACAAAGCTGATAGATCCATAGACAGATACAAAGCTCGATTAGTGGCCAAAGGGTATACACAAACATAAGGAATTGACTACCATGAGACATTTGCACCTGTTGCCAAGACCAACATTGTACGTGTTCTCATGTCATTGGCTATAAATCTTGACTGGCCACTACTGCAGTATGATGTAAAGAATGCAGTTCTTCACGGGGACTTGCAAGAAGAAGTGTATATGGAACCACCACCAGGGATCTCTATGACACTCCGTCCCAACATCGTTTGCAAGTTGAGAAAATCATTATATGGGCTAAAGCAGTCACCACAAGCCTAGTTTGGAAAATTCACTGATTCCATGAAGCGCTTTGGGTACATTCAGAGCCACTCGAATCACACTTTATTCTTAAAGCATCGTGGTAACAAACTGACGACCCTTATCATCTATGTTGATAATATGATGGTTACCGGTAATGACAATGAAGAAATGAAGAATCTGCAGAAGCTCCTTGCTAGTGAATTTGAGATGAAGGAATTAGGTGAGTTACAATATTTTCTTGGCATAGAAGTTGCTAGATCAAAACATGGCATATTTCTATCCCAACGAAAATATGTGTTAGATTTGTTAACAGAAACTGGAATGCTTGATTGCAAGCCAGCTGACACACTGTAGGGGTCTTTTTCTTCCGGCGGCAGGTGGGCTTAGCTGATGAAATTGTCCCCTTTGTCTGAGTTCGAAAATTAAGCCCCAAAATGCTTCGAAAGGGCAGCAGGGCCTTAGGAAGTATTTTGGTTACCTTCACCAACCAAAACAACAGCAACTTACAAATAATTTCTTCATGCTTACAGATAAAATCTTGGGCTTGGCATGAGAGGCATGTGGCATGGAAGCAAAATCAACATGAGTTTAGCACTGAGGGAAAATTAAGTGTTTCTAGGGGAAAGATGGGGTATTAAGGTAGGAGAGGAAAGAGTTTTGCATAGAGGTTTGGTTGAGATTGAGGGAAAGAGAGAAATGGGTGACTTGAGTATCACTTCCGGCAGCTCGTCGGTGACTCTGAGCAGCCTGCCAGAAGAGGAAAAAATGAGGGGAATAAGGGTGATAGACCAGCAAAGTACGAAAATTACTGACTTGCAGGTAGGAGAGGAAGCTTGCTCTCCCAAGTGTGTCTTGTGTTGGGTAGAGAGGGGTCCTATTTATAGTTGCTGGGATTTGCTCTTCTCCAAGAAACCCTAATGGTTTCCTCCCAATCTAGCTAAGCTTTCCTCCTTCTTTCTTCTCCTCCCTCTTGACTTACCTTATGGTGGCAACAATTAGCTCTGCCCAATCCCACAAAATCAGAGACTTTTGGGGGCTCAAGGCTCCCTCCCTTGGCTGCTTCAGAGAAGAGCCTCTATTTTCACCCATCTTCTTTATCTTCTTTCTTCCTTTTTCCATGGCCAAATTTGATGAAGGAAAGAAACTGGGTTTGTATGCTGGTTCAAGGGATGGCATCCCTCCTTGCGTGCTAATATCCCTTGGTTCCTTGAAGGATTTTTGCTTGGAACTTGCTCCCCCATGTGCTGGAACCTCTAGCAGCTTTATTCAATAAACCTTCAGACCTCCCTCTTCGTGGCTTTTGTTCTCCCAGCCAGCTGGGGTAATTGTATGGGCCAAGATGGCTCATTAAGTAAGTGGGCTTTTTTGGTTGAGTCAATAGGCTACTTTTTGATTGGGCTATTTTTTATTGGGCTATTTTCATTAAACATTTGGGCTTTTGGTAAGGTTCATAGGCTATTTTGACTGAGCTATTTCTTCCTCTTGTGCTCACCCACATGTTTGGGCCTAAGAAATGGGCTTGAGTCTCGAGGCTCCCAAGCGACTTGGGGCTTCCATTTCTCGGCCCATCAATGGGCCTCATGTTGATTTATTACCATCCATACCACAACCCACTCAAGCAAGCCCCGGGCATTTGAGTGGCTTGGGCCCACTTAAGCTTGTAGCGTGACGTGTTGCTTATTTGCTTGGCGTGGCATGTGTGCAAGCGCGTATGACGAACTTTCGTATGCCCTAATCGGGCTTCTCCTCGGTAAGGTATTGCATTGGGCCGAGAATTTATCTGGGCCGAACCGTGGATTTTTTGGGCCTCAACACACACCTATTGAGCAGAACCACAAGTTAGGGATGTATCCAGATCAAGTACCCACCGACAAAGAAAGGTATCAAAGATTGGTTGGGCGACTGATCTATCTATCACACACACGCCTCGACATAGCTTATGCTGTGAGTATGGTGAGTCAGTTTATGCATAAACCAAGTGAGGCACACATGAATGGAGTAACACGGATTATGAGGTACTTGAAGGCTGCCCCTGCAAAAGGGTTGATGTTCTCCAAACATACACATATGGACCTAGAAGGATACACAGATGTTGATTGGGTAGGATCCATCACAGATAGACGTTCTACTTCTGGATATTTTACATTTGTGGGTGGCAACTTAGTCACTTGGAGAAGTAAGAAGCAAAGAGTTGTGGCTAGATCAAGTGCTGAAGCAGAATTTAGGGGAATAGCTCAAGGACTGAGTGAATTGCTCTGGTTACGGAGATTACTGAAGGATCTTGGAGTTAAACCATTAAAGGCTACAAACTTGTACTGTGACAATAAAGCTACTATCGAGATAGCACATAACCCAGTACAACACGACCGTATCAAACATGTGGAAGTCGACCGACACTTCATCAAAGAGAAACTAGAAAGTGGTATAATTAAGTTTCTGTTTGTAAACTCGGAAAACCAACTTGCCGACATTCTGACAAAGGTCGTATCAAGTAAAGTTTTCTATGACTCACTTGACAAGTTGGGCATGCGTGATATCTTTGCACCAACTTGAGGGGGAGTGTTAGTCAAGACATAAACAAGACATAGACAGCTTCCCTAAAACAAGGAAAAGCTTGTCTATCACACTTCCACATTTTTATGTTTATAGAAACACATTTCCATGTTTTAGGGAAACACAAATCCTGGAAATAATCCATGCTTTGTGATCTTGTTTGTAACTAATAGTTAGCTAGTTACATTTGTATAAATCTCCTCAAGATAGTAATACAAGGTAGATGAGCATTCTCTACAAAACCTCTCATATTTCACATTCTCTACTCTCTCAATTACACTATCTTTGGCATCATATGCATATTCTTCTTTGTTTGTCAGGTACTGTAATGGCTCAGTGGTTATTATTCTTCTTTACTTTGATGACATAATATGAATTAGAAGTGATTCTGCTGTTATCTCTATTCTCTACTGTTTTGTCTGCCTTGGCAAAAGAATTTGATCTCAAAAACTTGGGTGAGCTGCACTGTGTTGGTAGCACATGTACTTATTGTTGGTAGCAACCTCCGAGAGAGAAAACATAAGCTACATAGTATCCTGCTCTGCAGCATCTTTCTCGGCTAGATCATTCGTTCTCCTCAAAAATCGAGATGAACATGAACTGATTGATTGACTGTTCTCTGCTAGCATATAAAGGCAAAACAAGATAATCCTGTTTCAGGAGCAGACATATTCTAGGAAAGCTATATATGTCATGTGTGTGATGTTTAAAACAAAGATACAAGTCAGGCCAAGGAGGAAAATTTCCATGAATGTATTCAAATAGTGAAAGACTTTGTATCAATGAAAAACAAAGGCTTTTTCTTCTAAAATGGAAATTATTCCTTAAAATTTACTAGGACTATTTACCTTGATGAGTTTGTTTAGGAAAGAAAATGAGATAGGGTAGAAATAACAAATTCAACTTTATCCTACGAGGTTGTCATTCTCAACACAATAAATTAAGAAGTTAAGATGAGAACACAATTCATGTCAACATGTCACGTGGTGTTACCGTCACACATAAAAACTGAAAGTGAGTTTAATAAGGAGCGAAAGAAAATATAAAAAGGGAAAATCATTTTTTGTGTTTGTCATAATAAAATGTGGGTGTAAACTAAGCTAAGTCATTTAATAAAAGAGACAATAAATTTTATTTTATTTTTAAAAAAGCGAGATTGTGCTTTCAGCGGGTTAGATAATATTAAACCACCGGCCATGATGTTTCCAGCTAAGATTTCAAATTGGTAGCAGTCAGTCATTTATTACATTTCACAAAATAAAATCTTTTTATTTGATTTTTTTGTTGAGAGAATCTTTTAATTAGATTTGGTAATTAGAGCGCAAGGAAAGACCGCGAAAGAAAATATGACCGTTAGAACGCTTACCTCCTCCTCCGCTTTCTCAATATAATAGAAAGAGGAAACCCAACACCACCAGGAAAAAGCAAACTCAGATTTCAAGAACCCTCACAAAAACTTTCACCGCGTCAAAATTAAGCGGAGAGAAAACCCTAAAACGTTCGTTTCGATCTCTCTTCTCTGTATCAAAGATATCGTCGTCTTCGTTGATCACGCACTTTCTCTGTTTCGTCTCTTTTTCTCTTACCCATTTCAATTTGATCGTTTTCTCCAAAATCACGAGCTTCAATCACCGCGTCAAAATTACGCAGATATAAAACCCTAAAACGTTAGCTTCGATCGCTCTTCTCTGTTTCAATGATATCGTCTCCTTCGTTGATCACCCACTTCTTTGCTTCGTGTCTTTTTCTCTTACCCATTTGATCGTTTTCTCCGTTAATTTGTTTCTGTCAGACCCAGAATCAAAAGCTTCAATTTTTGTTTCTACAACGTACGAAAAACAATGGGTTCATTGAAGAGGAAAAGAGAAACCCAGAAGGAAGACGAACCAGGGCTTTTAGAGAAGAGTTTTTTACTTACTGGGTGGGACTCGTGGGTTCGAGGGCGGAAGCTCGGCCAAGGCGGATTTGGGTCGGTTTATTTGGCCTCTGTGAAAAAACCCAAATTGGGTAGCGAGGGTTTTCCGGGGATCATGGCGGTGAAATCGGCATTGATGGTTGAATCGCTTGAGCTGATGATGGAAAAGTCACTTCTTCAAACGCTTCGTAGCAGCCCTTTTGTTATCGACTGTTATGGAGAAGATGTGACGGCTGGGCTTGGTCATAATTTGGTATACAATGTCTTCTTGGAGTATGCTGATGGAGGAACGGTGGGGGATTTGATAAAGCAATCTGGGGGCTCTGGGCTCTGTGAATTACAAGTGAGGAAGTATACGGAGTCGATTTTGAAAGGGGTTCAGTACATTCATGAAATGGGTTTTGTGCACTGTGATTTGAAGCCTGAAAACGTCTTACTTGTGACCTCTGGTTCTGGTTTTGTGCCCAAAATTGGGGACTTGGGACTGACAAAGAGGGCTATGAGCAAGCGTTCTTGTAGAGGCACTCCAATGTACTTATCTCCTGAAACTGTGCTCGATAGAATTCAGGAGAAGCCTTCTGATATTTGGGCATTGGGCTGTGTTGTGCTGAAGATGCTCACTGGAAGGCATCCATGGGATACAAAAGCCGGCGTGAAACTTCATGACCTAAAGCCTCAGATTGCTTCTGGAGTTCCTAACATTCCTGGTGGGTTATCAGAAGAGGCGAAAGATTTCTTGAAGAATTGCTTTGTGAGGGACCCTTCACAGAGGCTCACAGCAGCTAAGCTATTGCACCATCCCTTTGTGACTAAAGTTGATGAGATTGGACAGGTTAAAGTTGAACCAATAAAGGAAGTTTCTTCAGTGTTATCTTCTGAGCACTGTGTTCTTGATTATGGTAGTTTCATACCACTTGGAAGTTGGAGCTCTGAAGAGGCAGAGGAGATGGAGCAACAGATTCTTCCTTTGGCCCTCATGTCTCCTAGAGATTCAACCCCTGTGATCCCAACCACTGGGTGCCAAAAGCCATCAGCTTTTCCTATATTGGGTGCAGCTTAGTTTATATTGTTTTGAAAGCCTTCCATGAATTGATGTAAGGCTTGATATGTATATTCATTTCTTGGCGGCTGTATAGTTCTTATGTTAATATAGAGAGCTAATAATTCCACTTTGATCTCTTTTCCTAATGTGTGTTGGTGTTACTGTTTTACTGATGTAGATTATCTCACTAATCATTGCATTTGACCCATAAACCTAAGATCAGTAGTTTACAAGTTGGGATTAAATCAGTAAAAAGTAAAATGTGCATGCTTGCCCCAAAATACAGGTGAATCTAACTTATCAAGCTCATTCAACAGTTAAAGCCTGTCGACAGCAATATTAGATGCATATCTTTTTCCTTAATCAGCATAGGGACAACAAGACGATTACCTTTTTGGTTTCCAAAATTATCCAAAGTAAAACTTGTTCATGGTAAAACAGAGCACTGTTGATGAAACATAGTTTTTCTTTGGACTTTCATTTTTCCTATTTTTCATTTCCAGTCGGTAAAAATTCTAATCAACAATGTCAGCTCAAAGGTTGTAGCAAAAACTAATGACCAGCATTTATTCAGCAATGGTATCAATTATTCAACAATTTGTATCGTAAAATTGTATGTCTTGGTTAACAATATTCTACCACCCCAACAGGGGTCAGGCACAAAGTCGTATGTACACAGAAACTATGAGTAGCTCGAAATACAACCGCACAAAAATATACAAAGATTCATTGTATATGGAGGTTACATAAAACATAAGCTACATAGTATCTTGCTCTGCAGCATCTTCCTCCGCTAGATCATTCGTTCTCCTCAGAAATCGAGACAAACATACTGATTGACTGACTGTTCTCAGCTAACATATAAAGGCAAAACAAGCATCATCCTGTTTCAGGAGCAGACAGATTCTAGGAAAGTTATATATATGTGATGTTTAAAACAAAGATACAAGTCAGGCCAAAAAGGAAAATTTACATGAATGTATTCAAATAGTGAAAGACTTGGTATCAACAAAAAATACCAAAAAAAACAAAAGCAAGTGGCAAATCAGACAGTGGCTACTGAATCTGACAAAACAACACATAAGTTGCCACCCTGCTTTTTATCTTAAAAGATCAAACTACGAAAACAATCTCAGCTAGGAAGAGGTAACAGATTTAAGCAAAAAAAACATACCAGCATTGGCAACTGTAAGACCTGACACCAACCATCCCAAAGCTGATAGCATGTAAAGACAAAACACCACCTGGAGAAAGATTTAAATGAGAAGTTATCGGGTTAGCCGTCTGCAAGAACTACTTATGATTAACAAATTTGCATATCTTTATTCTACGTGATAACATGTCATCAAGATACTGATAAGCTACATCTACAACCATCGCAAAGGAAAGGAAAATAAAAATCAATTTGATAGGCTAGCACAGAAGCAGACAGCTTTAATAACACATGATGGCCTGTCAGCCAAAGGACCTGCCATGGGACCGCAAGATGCCTTTACTCAGGTCAAAAGTTTCATGATTAGAATTTAGAATTGATAGCTAGAAAACTTTAGTGAGGGCTGTCTGTACTCAGTGCAAAAAGTTAATTTTCTACTATAGCAAAGCTACAAATCAACTATCAAGATATTTTTTATTATCTTGTGAACTGTTATTACAAGTACATTTTAGCTTCCATTCTATTCTTCTAAATACTACGCAGTAGAAGAGAAGGTGCATTATGGAGTGCCCTCGAAGTGGCATCCAAGTCTTCCCAGTGAAAAAGACAAATGCAAGCATGAAAACACATGTGCACGGATAACAACATGCATACGGAGCTCAATACCAAAAGAAATCCAAATTTCTACAATATTAAAGTTCAAAATATGTCCTGACTTGGGCCACTTTATAATTCTTAAGACATGTATTAGCACCTCTCCTTGATACTTAAAGCTCGCAGCAGCTTATGTCTACATGTTAGCTGTTGAAAATTTTCATCCATAGCCACCAAGTAATAGAGACTCTGCAAAAGCTTGATACCAAAACAAAAATCCATTGCAGTCATCAAGCATTATTACCTTGAAAAACAACCTCTAGTCATGCCCTGTGGCTGCAACCCTCAATACAGACTCAGCTGCTCCTATGGTATTGGCTAACCATGCAACAATGCTATTAGCAGTGTCCTGCGAAATCTACCACTCGAGTGGATCGACGGGTACCCTAGTCAACTATAAAACTAGATACTTCAACACAAAGATCACCATTCACCACTACAATCGTATCAAATCTATAAATTCATAATATGACACAGAAACCGCTTATCAAAGAATACCTTTAACACAATAATAATTTGAAACAAAGAACCACAAATTCTCAGTTCATCTATCATGGCAACAACTCCAATTTTTCTTCAATCCCCCCATAACCTATTTCAATTCCAATGCATCCATTCAAGACAACCCTACAGAGTTAAAGAGCCTATCAAAATCTAAACAAAACCCAAATTTCTCAATATCATTCTTAATCAAACTCGATTAAAGCACAACAAATTTGCATTCAATTTTCAACCAATATCAGATAAAACCAAACTCCAAATTGACCCAATAACCCAATAACAAGACTTTAGAAACCCAAATTCCTCAAAACCCAGAAAGAAAAGCAGCGCTTTCCCGCATTTTCTGGGCAGACAAAACAAGGGCGCAAAGGAAAATGGGGAATTTGGACTTACGAGATGTTCATCTGGCGAGCAGAGGAGGACGATGAGGACATCGGAGACAAGAGAGACGAGGCTGGAGTTGCGATGTTTCTATACGGATACTTCGAATTGCACCCAGTTCTTTTTCTCACCACACCCATATATCCTCACAAAAATTTCCTAACCTTCCCATCCTATCCTCATTGATTGTTAACTGTTTGATTTCTTTTTAGCCAAAATAAAGTGAAGAACATAATCATGGTCGTGTGTAAGTATGACAATTACTATTTTTTGTCAAACCAAAACTCTTTGGGTATTTTCTAAAATGGAAATTATTCTTCAAGATGTACTATGACAATTTACCTCGAGATCAGGTCTCATTTAGGAAATAAAATGAGATAAGGATGGAAATAACAAATTCAACTTTATCCTATTACGTTATCCTTTTTAATACAATAAATTAAGAAGTTAAGATAAGAACATAGTCTATGTCAACATATCACGTGATGTTAGAGATTAAGAATAAGTAAAAGATAACTTTTCTTTATCTAAAAATTAAATATTAGATAATAAAAGGAAAATCTTTTTTTTTTTTTTGGGTGTGTTGTAATAAAATGTGAAACTAAACTCAGCCATTTAATAAAAGGGAAGGTAAAAAAAGCAAGGTCTTATTAACAAAAAACGGTTTATGCCTTCAGCGGTCCAGATGATACTAAACCAACGGCCATGATGTTTCCAGCTAACAGTGGCTTAAGATTTACGCCCAGATTTCACAAAATAAAATAATAACAACAATAAAAAATCTTTTATAAGATTGTTAATTAGGGAGCAAGGAAAGGCCGCGAAACGAAAATATGACCGTTAGAGGGCTCACCGCCTTCAACCCTTATCTGTATATAATGGAAAAAGGAAACCCAACTCCACCAGGAAAAGGGAAAATCAGATTTCATAAACCTCACACAAAGTCACGAGCTTTCAATCAACGCGTCAAATTTAAGCAATATAAAACCCTAAACGCTTTGCTTGCTTCAATTTCTCTTATATCGTCCTCTTCGTGGATCACCCACTTCTCTGCTTCTTCAACATCAACCAGTTCATCTCTTTTGCTATTTACCCTGTTGATCGTTTTCTCTGTCTGTCCCTTTGTTTTTTTCAAAACCCAGAAGCCAAAAGATTTAATTTTGTTTTCACAAACTACAAGAACAATGGGTTCATTGAAGAGGAAAAGAGAAACCCAAAAGGAAGACGAACCAGAGCTTGTACAGAAAGAGAGGAGTTTGTCACTTCCTGAGTGTGAGTGGGTTCGAGGACGGATGCTCGGGAAAGGCGGATTCGGGTCTGTTTATTTGGCCTCTGCGAAAAAACCCAAGTTGGGTAGCGATGGTTTGCCGGCGATTGTGGCGGTGAAATCGGGACGGGTCTCTGAATCGCCTGTGCTGCTCATGGAAAGGACACTTCTTAAAATTTTTGGCGACTGCCCTTTTGTTATCGACTGTTATGGATCAGATATGACCGCTGATGCTGAAAATAAATGTAGATACAATGTGTTCATGGAGTATGCTGATGGAGGAACAATGAGGGATTTGATAACGAAATCCGGAGGTTGCGGGTTGCTTGAGCCCCAAGTAAGAAAGTATACAGGGTGTCTTCTGAAAGGGCTTCAGTACATTCATGTAAGGGGCTGTGTCCACTGTGATATGAAGCCTGAAAATATATTGCTTGTGAGTAACAGTGATGGTGATTTTGTGCCCAAAATTGGGGACTTTGGACTGGCAAAGTTTGCTGTTTATAAAAAAAAGAGTCGCAAGGAACCTGCTTGTCAAGGCACTGCAATATATTTTTCACCAGAAGCCGTGCTTTATGGAAATCAGGAGAAGCCTTCTGATATTTGGGCCTTGGGTTGTGTTGTGCTCGAGATGTTAACTGGGAGGTGCCCGTGGGATTTGGAAGCCGGCGCGACACTTGAAGACCTACAGCTTCTGATTGCTTCAAAAGTTCCCACTGTTCCTGGCTGGCTATCAGAAGATGCTAAAGATTTCTTGCGAAAGTGCTTTGTGAGGAACCCTTCTGAGAGGTTGGAAGCTGCTAAGCTATTGAACCACCCTTTTGTGACCAAACTTGATGGGCTTGGAGAGGTCAAAGTCGAGCCTTTAAAAAAGCAAGTCTCTGCCGTGCCATCCTCTGAGAATTGTGAAAAGGCAGAAGGTTCAAAACCTGGGGATGCAGAGGCGATTCTTCCCTTGGCAGTCCTGTACCCTGGGGACTCAAAACCTGTGATTCTTCCAACCACTGTGTGCCCAAAGCCATCAAATTTTGCTATAACTGGTGAAAGCTTTTTCATGGATTAGTATGATACCTCATCATTCTGTACATTCTTTTCTTGGTGGCTGTACTGATTTCATTATTAATAGAGAGCTAGTTCCAGTTTGATTTCTTTCTCTTGGTTCATTTTTCAAGTGTCTTCTTGTTTTGTACTTTGCATTTGATCCACTAGGTTTATATACGGTTAGTAGTTTACACGTTGGGATTAAATCAAGTAAAAAGGTTCATGATTGCCCCAAAATACAGGTCATTCTAACTTATAGGCAGCAATATTGAATTCATATCTTTTCCCTTAATTAACGTAGGGACAACAAGATGGACATCTCTTCTTTATTGTTCCCAAAATACATTTTTGTTTTCAAAAGTTCCCGTTGTTCATGGTAAATTAGAGCACTGTTGAAGAAACATTGTTTTTCCTTGGACTTTCATTTTTCTCACATCTTTGCCTTTGTCATTTCCAGTCAGTAATAATTCTAATCAACAATGTCAGCTCAAAGGAAATTTGTAACAGATTAGTAGCTATGGCTTTTTACCATCATTTTCTTGATCAATTTTGTGTGCAGTAGACCCACAATTTTGTATTCAGGAATGGTTTCAATTATTCAACCATTTGTACCATAAAAAATTGTATCTCTTGGTTAACAAAATTGTACCACCCCAAGAGGGGTCAGGCACAAAGTTGTATGTACACAGAAACTATGAGTAGCCGGCCTGAAATACAACCGCACGAAAATATACAGAGATTCATTGTACACGGAGGCTACAGAAATGAGAGATCAAAATTATTACATCCATTTGGATAATGCGAGTCTCTGGTTCCAATAGCAGTGTCTTGAATCTCGATCACTCTTGAGAAATCTTCTTGCACTTGCTATAGCAGGAAGCAACAAGATCTTGCTATAGCAGTTTATCATCAGAATCTGCAGCTGGCATAGCATTATGACGTACCCTTAATTTGCTTGTTGCATTTCCGCATACACTGATGCATACAAAAGTCATATGTTGGATGTTCAATTCAACACAAGCCCTGTATTTATAGCCTCAATTAGAAACGTACCCTTAATTTGGTATGATGAGTATTGAGATCAAATTTTGAGTCATGTGTATATACTGGAAACAATTAACATTATTAATTACGATGATGATGAGCACATAATTCATGTATAATTGGAGGAAATTCCACTAATAATTGTACGTAATCATTCCTAGTATTTCCCGGTTCTTGGATTGAGAAACAGAGGAGCTAATTGTAATCAAATATCATTCCACTACCCATAACTTAAGGAAAAAGGAAACGACAGAAATTAATTTGGTAGAATAAGCTCCTTAACTTGCACCCACTTTTAAATAAACCTCAATATTAACATCAGGCCCATAATCTTAAATGACCTTGCAAGCCCAAAAATAGGTAGGTAAGTTTTAACTTTTAGCCCACGAAATTTTCTAGTGAGAATGCCATATATAGACCCCTCCCTTGTACCCTTGCAAGCCCACAAATTTGAAATGTTTCCGCTAATGCCACAGCTAGTAGGATCCACCACTGTTGATGTCATGTCATTTCGTGTTTGTGTCTAGTATTAGCTTTAATATGACATGCAAGGGCAGAGCTAGAATCATAAAGTTGGAAGGGGCGAAGTAGAAAATACAAGTATATAAAATACCTAAGTATTCAATAACTACATGTTTAAAGCTAAATTTTTCTAATTTAGTCATGTCTAATTATGTTATATATAATATAATAGAGGAGAGATCCAAATTTGGGTCTCCAGGGCCTAGGAGTGGCTTTGCCATTGATGATGACATGTATAATTTATCAATATGAATGCCTAAACATTAACGCAACCCATTTGTAAATTGTAATAGTGTTGGACACAAATATTTTGAACAAAGTTACTTGCAATCACTTATACATATTATGTGTAGCTACACCTCCTTGCTCCTTTGTGAATCCGTCCGTGCGTGTAAATCATTATACAATTAATATGATCACATTGATTAGCCCACCATGATACCATATAATGATTTAAATCAAACTATTCACGTTGTTAGGTTGGACTAAAATAAGAATTTGGCTTTTTAGCACTAATCATGTTTTGGGCCAAGCAATTAAAACAGGCCACTTTTGAACATTTTGTATGTTGAAACATAGTTTTTACAAGTCAAATCTCTACCAATTGGAGTTCGTTGTCACATTTGATGGGCAGCACATAGATTGGGGAAAAAATAATTTTATTATATCGGAGGCTCATCTCACAACAGAGACTTTTATCGTTGGTAATTATTACATGGATCCAATTCAATACTGCGATTCTTAGATTCAAATCAACTTATAGATAGGATCATATCTCTCAACCTAACAGTCTCGATCACAATAGTTCAGAATACGTCTTGCAGTTGTTGTAGCAGGAAGCAACATGTTTGCGCACTTCATCAGCATCTGCAGCTAGCATTATAACACAAAAATTAAACTTAAAGCATGACTAAATTATAAGTGGATAAATAAATAAAAACAAAAATCTAGTATGAATTTACAAATAAAATGGTGATATATAGCATACCTGGATCATGTGTTAATTCGGCTGATTTAGTAGTAATGAAGTTATAAGCACATCCAGCAGTGCATTGATAGAGGTTGGGGGGCATTTCATAGTTGCATCTGTTGTAACATTCAGACTTACAAAAGGAATAAGGGGAACGGCGCCCCGGGATATATTGGGGACGGGGAAAGCCCGGTTCAGGAAGGTGGCCGCGGAGGCATAAGCTGTCGTTGAAGACAAAGCGGCGGCAGCATTCGAGTGAGCAGGATTCATCACATAAAAGTTGATTAATATCGCGAATGCGGCCTTCCAACGAAGACGGTGATTTTGAATTCGGATTTGGATTTGGTGTTGGTGGTGGTGATTCTAAATCAGTACTAGTATCGCCGCCGTCGGAAGGAGGTGGAGGACGAGTAATGTAGGGACGAAATGCTCTTGGTTTGTAGTGGTGGATTGGAATTGAGTGCACCGCATGAACAAGCAGCACAAGCATAGTGTTGAGCATGAGCATCATGATAATATTCCACCTGGAAGTACTTGTTGCTTCCATCTTAATCTTCTCTCTCTCTATGTGTGTGTGGTGAGTGTGTTTAATTTTCAGAATTTTTGTGGTTTATTTTTCGATTTTGAAAACAAGTTAGCCCATGAGCACATATATATATATAATTTGATTATTGTAGGAAATGAAGATGGCTAAGGCACAATCTTTGTCCATCTTAACTTTGAGTCTTGTTTTTGTGTCATTTTGATATTGTCCTGCAATGAATTATTTACAGTCATCTGTGATCTGTGAATGAAAGAAACAAGATTAGAGAAAACCAAAAAGACTGAGCCCCGGACCATGCAAGAAGCAGCAAAGATTTTATTTGATAGCTATAGCTTTTAAGATATCATATAGAATGTTTGTTGATATAACATTCTAGGAGACAGAATTATTACGTATCCATTTCGCCACTTGTATATATATTCTTTCATTCTAATAACAATCAGGGATCATATCATGCCTCAATGTCAACCCAACAGTCTTTGTGAATACTTCTTGCACTTCTTGTAGCTGGAAACGAACATGTTTTTCACTTCTTAGCATCACCAGCTAGCTAGCTTTAATTATACCAAAAGACTTACAAAAACAAAACTTACATCAATTGTTTGTGCGTATGACAAAAACTTATGTGCTCTTCTTCTTATCAAGTGGCGTGATATTATTATTGAGTGGCAAAACAATCCAGTTAAAAGATGACATGTGTTCAAATTTAATGATTAATTTTTACTTCCAATGAGTGTCAAAACAGTCCAGTTAAAAAATGACATGTGTTCAAATTTAATGATTAGTTTTTATTTCTAATCACATACCATGTTTTAAGTACTGTGGCACCATGTACCTGATTTTCTAGTACTTTTTCTTGTTATCCACTTGATTGAGCAGTTAGGAGATAGTAACCAACAATTATGAAATAGATATGCCTGCCAATCCAGCAATTTGATTCAGAAGCAGAGGAGCTAATTGTGATCATTTCACTATGCTCCTTAATCAAATAATGAAATAGATATTAACAGCAATCTATAGCTTGAAGAAAAAGAAAAATTAAAAACTTCGAAGCTTTTGTGCCTCTTTCCCATAATCTCGTAAGCTCACAAATTTAAAAATGTTTCCAATTATGGGGCCAACATTGCGTTGGACTGCAACTGTTAGGATCTCGGTCACTCTATTAAGTTTCTAATTATACATGGGAATTGCCTTTTAATTAGTTTGGGAAAGCGATCACCAAAGGATTAACATGTCGGAAATCGCAAGTAAGACACAAGAAAATTAACTGCATTTATCTCTACATGCGAGGTCTTATGTTCATCTTAAGATAGTGTTTGTATAAAAAATTGAAAAACGAAACAAATAATAATTTAACATAGAAAACTCAACTCAACAACATGGTCTAATATAATTTGTTTAATTCGTTGATTTATTGACAGATACATATATAGATTTTGTGATAGGAGGCTGATATATAGGGCATATACTTATTAAACGTTCGGAAAAGCAAACGTAGGACACTAAAATTGTTACATCCATTATTGATTTCGCCACTGCTTTTCTTTGATTCTTATAGAGATGATATCATATGTCAACCCAACTGTCCTTGAGAATACTTCTGGCACTTCTTGTAGCAGGAACCGATATCTTTCTTCAATTTCTCAGCATCTGCAACTACATCATATGAAGACACAAAAACTTGATGATGATGATGGTAGAAAACTTGGAATAAATAAATAAACAAAACCTGTGCATAATAAGGAGCGCTCATGTGTAGATAATAATATTACATACCTGAATCATCATTGGATTGGGTTGGGGTTGTGGTAGTCATGAAATTATAAGCGCATCCAGCAGTACATTGATAGAGGTTTGGCGGCATTTGTTCGGAGCATCTCAGATAGCAATAACCACCACAACCCATGGGAGGAATTTTGGGTTGGTCTGGGAGGTCAGGAGGGTTTGGAGAGGGATTGGGTGAATTATCCTTACTCATTTCCCCGCGGCATTCATATGAACAGGATTCATAACATATACGCGTGTGATATGGATTCGGACTTTGAGGAGGAGGAGGAGGAGGAGAAGGAGGACTAAATTCAGGAAAATAAATTCGGCCCTGTGGAAGTGGTTGCACTACATGAACAAGCAGCACAAGCATAACGTTGATCATGAGCATCATAGTAATATTCCAGCTGGGGGTGCTAGTTGCTTCCATGGCTATGCCCCCTCTCAATTTCTATAACTTATGTTGTCACAAATATATGTTCGAAGTTTAACACAAAGCTAGCTCACTATTTATAGCCTTAATAACGAAACCTTTAATTTATCCATCTTCTTGGCCAAGGGCGGAGCTACACTGGGACCAGTGTGGTCACGAGCCCCCATTCAATTTTTTTATATTTTAAAAGTAATATACTGTTATGTATTTCTATATATATATTATTTCAAATACTTTACGTTTTGTGTTGGACTTATTAAGGCACAAGGAGTTGCTTCAAATTGCCCCTTTGTCATCGGGTATTGGCCCCAGGTGTACAGATTACCTTATTTCCATTTTCAACATTTAAGTAAATGTCTTTGTCCTTTTACTTTCATTTATTTTTAGGGTAAATTACTCAAATGGTCCTCAAATTTGTACTCGATTTACATTTTGGTCCCTAAACTAAATTATTCGTTCAAATGGTTCACCAACTCTTTATTAATTGGCGCTTCGGTCCTACCGTTACATTTTCTGTTAAATTTAGTCATGTGAGCAACACATGCTATATTTGTGGGGGTAAATAAGACTTTTGACCTATGTATCACCCCTTTATCACCACTTTATCACCTATTTGGGGAACATAGGACAGTTATGGATAGTTTTCCCCTTACATTTGACGGCAACATTAACATAATTTAACGGTAGGATCAATGGAGCGATTAATATAGAGTTGATGGACCATTTGAACGAATAATTTAATTGAGAGACCAAAATGTAAATTGGGTATAAATTTGAGGACCATTTAAGTAATTTACCCTTATTTTTATATTACTCCATTTACTTAAGTTTACAATGTAAATAAGTAAGTATCCCCTATTTGGATTCAAATAAAAATACTAGAAAATCAAATTCCCACCAAATCAAAATATGAAAAATGGTTTTTAGTGCAAAATATGATTTAGGCTAAAAATGATGGCTCATTAAGTCAATATATACTTCATACTAAAATCCCATAAAATCAAGTTTTCTTATTTGATGTGTAAGGAATAAAAGCCGCCAAAAATTATCTTGAGAAAATGATTATTCCGAAAAACAGTTTTTCATACTTGGTCAATATTTTTACATAAAACATTTTTTCATGTATGATATGAATGCATGAAGGGACCTAAGGTTTTTTTTAGTTTGTGAAATTTTGATTTTTTTTCTTTCTATTGGGCTTAATGGGGGGAAAAGCTTTAAAGATATTTGCTAAATCGCTACTATTTGTCTATCTCTTGCAATTTTTCTTGCTCATAATGTATTTTTATATCCCTTTGTTGAGGACAATTATGATTGCAACCAATAAGCAATATAATTTTTGTGATATATATATCCCTTTGCTCACATCAGGATGACTGGATTACAATTAGCTTGCTAATTTGCCAGCTATATTAGGGAATTCCATTATGAATAATTAAAAGTATTATACCCTTAACTATAGGAAATGACAGAAATTATTAATTTTCCTGGCAATCCGGCCCTTTGATTTTGAAATTATAGAGGAGCTAATTGTAATCACTCCACTGCCCATAACTAGAGGAAATGACAGAAACTAAAAATTTGGAAGAAAACATATTCTGCTCATGAAGTAAGTTAATATCAATATGAATGACTAAACACTAATCCAAAACCCATTTATATCGTATTTGTGATCAGGTTCAAATCAATCGAGCCCACAAATTTTGTGTCAAGTTCGAATCGTGTTATCATGTCGTATTTAAAATCTAAATAATGTTCTTTCCGGGATCTTTTTTTGCTAAGTTTCCTTATACATGGGAAATGCATATTGGTTTTTGGTGAAGTGATCTCCAAAAGGATTAATTTTAGAAGATGCACCTTGGAGACAAGGAAACAAATCGATCAAGGGCTAGATGAAGGATTTTGGTGAAGATTGGAAATGCAACACCACAAAAGAAGCATTGGAGACCAAAATTGAAAAAACAATTTGGTTGCACTTCTTGTAGCAGGAACCTACATGTCTCTTCACTTCCTCAGCAGCTGCAGCTACCATTTCAACACAAAGGAAAACACAAAATTTACTTTAATTAAAACAAACAATTTTGCATTCCTCTAATTACATGAATATGTGCATAAATTAATCAATTGGACACACAAATATGTACACATGTTTTAAACAAAACCCTACCTGAATGATCAATTGATTGGCTTGTGCTGGTAATGAAATTATAAGTACACCCAGCAGTACATTGATAAAGGCTGGGCGGCAGAAAACTTTGTACATGAGCTGGTGGACTCTAGGAAAAATGCAGCTAAGGCTGAAAACATTATTATCCTCCTCACCCTAAACTCAAAACCAGAGACCTCCGACCACACTCTAAACTAAATTCCTTTTAGAATATGACCAGTCTCATTTTTCGCCCAAAAGTTAGGCAGCTCTCAATTAACAGACAAAGACCCTTCAACCCTCCCCAAACCTCCGTATTCTTTTTCACGTTCCAGACAGTTTTTCTAATGCCCCCCCACGTTGATTATGACACGACACACCCTAAATATCCAAACGAATCTAAACCCTACAATTAAGCCGTATTGATGACAGTCACTATCTTACTCATCAACCAGTGTAACAAATACAGTTCTCTAACTTTCGACATCAACAACACACGCTTCAGTCGTCTCCGTGTGCGTGGATGATTCCAGATTATTAATGTATGGGAATTTGTCCATTCACGTGTTGGCGATTCTTGTTAAACAATGAGTAGTCGTGTTGACCGTTAATGCATTGTGATCATGATATACTAATTTAAAAGTGGAATAAGTACATGTACATTTTAGAAAGGGACCAAAAGAATAGTGTTGAGATGTAGGAGCATCACATCAGAAGGTCTAATGAGGAGTGTGGATTTTTGGGTCTACTCTTTTGAACTAAAAAGGTGTACACATATTTCTACTTTCTCCCCACCCAAGGTCCCATAGCCGAAAGAATCCCTCTGAATACAATGAATAGTGTACAATTGGTGCCTTTGCTTAGATGGAATAAAAAAAGAAGAGGAGAAAAGTGTGGCAAGCTTTATTGCCCATCATCCTTTCAATTTGTTGTTAGCAACTTAGCAAAACAAAATGGCATTTATGTGGGGCTTCAAAGCACACCCCAACCTACATACTCATATTCAAGTTCATCAATACTAGCTCCACTGCCACCTACATGGTGCCCTAGTCTTCTTTTTTACTTTTTCCCTTTTAATTTTTCTGTTTTGGCCAGATTTCTATGTCCTAGTTAGGAATAGGTTAGCATAATGGATTAAAATAGATGTTTATGATTTTCTTTTTTCTATCTTGGTTGCAGTCAAACAACATAAAAGACTTTTAAGGAAAGAGAGAAACAAAATCACCCTCGTCTGACTTGTCTCCTAGTCTCGTGGGAGTTAGGTAGGTGACTACCTTACAACAGTCATTATTTTGTTTCTCAAGCAAAAGTCATTGACACTTGATAAGAATACAAGTCTGTTAGTTGCGGGAATAATATTATTTTGCTATCCCCGATCAATAATGTTATGTCACTTGAAAAGTGTTATAGCGTGAATCATAACATTATTAGAGAATAACAAAATAGTATTATGGCATATTCTTTTTCTCACTTTTATTTCTGCTGGAACAGTAGCCGAATCAATCAAAACAGGTTTTCTTCTTGGGGGAGTCTAACCGATTTAAGAGCTTAATAGCGATGTGGAAAATGACGTCCATCCAAGCATTTTTTTATTTTATTTTATTTTATTTGATCAAGGAAACTCTATTCATTAATAGTGGGAAACATTACAAAATGAGAAATTGAGTTTTTTTCTCATTTTGTAATGTTTTCATCCAAGCATTTGACACCACACAAATCCAAAGCAACAGGGCTAAGTGGGTTTCTTGATATTTGCATTCTGTTCAATTATCCCCTTTAAGTACAGAACAAAAAGTAAGCATAATGGATGGAGTAATGTACCATCAGAACACATGAGCTACTTTTTTTTTCCTTTTTCTTTTTCCTTTCTTTTTCTACAAGAGCCATGGGGATTAAATAGCATTTTCAGCAAAAACAAAGGCATCACTTGAGTTGTAGCTAATAATTTCCTCCTTTTTCTCTTTCCCTTTCTTGAAAGAGAAATTACAAAAGCAAAACTTCTGATTGAGTCACACAGATTAAGTCTACTACAAAATACAAACTTCAGTGGGGAATTCTTGAGATTAAAATTCCTCTTTCTTCACTTCGATGCAGAGTTTGGTGGCATCTTACCTTGTTTGCTGTTACGAACTGAAAACAAAACGTCATTAATTTAATTATAATCAGTACAGGGAAGGAAGCAGTAGGTACTAATCAATCAAGACAAAGTTGCATTTTTATATAATGATTAAATATCAAACTTACGACAAAGCGCAGAAAGTTCAGAGCTCTTCAGCACACGCAGCCTCTTCACAGTAGACACAAACATGCTGCAGATCAAAGATCAAGAACCAAATTATACAAAACTGTTTTATGCTCATGGCAGGGCACAATCCTAGAAATTTTTCAGGTGAAAAACGACATGCTACGATGCCGTCGCACAGAGTTGTGGGAATCATTACATAAACAAATAACAAACAAAAACAGTACTATATATGATTTTTATGCATAAAGAAGGAGTAGCATATTGTTTGGAGATTAGGAATCTAATGCTGCATTATTTCTTAAAATGGGGTGATTAATTTGTTATAGGCTCAAATCAAGTGTTGGAATATAATAAACGAGCAAGACGAATAATAATCTAAGTCTTGAACCAAATCCACAATGATAAGATCGATGCTTACTGCCATGGGACATCCCCAACAAGCATCCTGTCTCCTTCATTATCTTCATATACTAGAGTATATTCCCCACTTCCATCCAATAAACCTGTAATTTCTTTCTCTTCCTCTTGCTTGTTCTGGGTTCCACCAGCACAGGAATCTCTTTGAGCTAAACATAAGAGAAAACGACGAAAAAAGTATTATATTAGTACAAAGGGTGCATTTTCATGATAAACATTAGGCACAAAAATCCAGGAAAATTATCAAAACAAAATGGAAGAAAAACCAAAATGCTTGCCTCCCCCAAATCCCTAGTCTAACAAGTAGATGCAGTTTAGGCAACTTTATGCATTATAAAATTTTATTTGGTGAGACTGGGTTTTGTCCAAATGGAATGACTAGCTACAGATCAAATTCATAGTTGATACATGTGGCATGAAAAATAGATGTTACACATAAATTAGAAAAGACAGTCCACAAACTAAATTAAGAATGACAATTATTTACCTGCCAGAAGGCCACGGAAGAGTTCATCAACAGCAGAGGAGAGGTTTTCATAGCTGTCATAGGCACTGAGGTCTACTTTTCTTCCAATGGGAACTCCATCCATATTAATTTTCACAAATAGACCTTTTCTGCTGGTTTCAACTTGTTTACCATTAGGAACCTTGTTTGGGACTACATTTTGGGACTCAGATGTTGGCTTTGAAGAGCTGTTGCTTGCAAGATTCTTCCTAAATGAACGAATTGGAGGCCAACCAACAACTGGAGCAGGAGCAGTTCTGTTTTTTTTATTTTTGGGAACATCAAAAAAAGAAAAAATTAGGCCAAATACAATCTAAGATATGAAGGAAAGGTGGTTTTCAAAGTTAAAATATTAATTTATTCAAAATATCAAGAAAAAATGTTGTAAATAAAGCATGACAAAAATATGAAAGAACTTTTTAAAGTTGCATAATCATAAACTTTCAAGAGAAGCTATTTTTCCATCAGTAGAAATAAAAGACATCAAGAACTTATGAATAATGAAAGTGAAACAGATAATATCGAGGCAATATTTTAAGCAGATTCGATGAGAAATGATAACAGAAAAAACAATACTTGCATGAAAATGGAAGAACAGGTAGTATGCTTGGACAGCTTTATTATGAAGCAGCAGCAAAAAGTAATAAAAATCTGTATGTCACAGTAAAAATTATAAAACAGGGAAATAATTTGACACTTTCACAATGAATAAACAAGTGAAAAAAATAGAAATATAATCAGATCCACTAGATTAATACAATAGAAAACATAAAGACGTGAAGCAGTTATGCATGGACCACACTTTGTCTATAGCTCTATAGCAATGAGAACCTGTGACTGAATATCCTCTGTCTGAAAAGATAAAAATACACAAGAAAGGAGAAAAAAAGCTGGGATACCTTTTCTGAGAGCTGTTGGGCACAGCTGTATTTGCAGAAGCTGGTGAAAATACTTTCTTTTCTGCATTCTGCAAGTCTACCACTTTAGTGCAACAGGGCTGTGATGCTTTGTTGGGGGTAACAGGCAGGCCCTGAGAGCTTGATGTGAAGTGAAGAAAAGATGGAACTTTTGTCTGCTGTTGATGAATATTTCCCAGCTGGTAAGACCATGGAGATGAGGACAAAACAGAGTTGTCTGAGGGAGAAATAAATTTCTGGGTTTGGTGGTGGTTTACGTTGTTGTTGTTGTTGTTGGAAGACATAGGGGCAAAGTACCCAAGAGAGAGAAGAGACTCATCTCTTTCTTTATTGCTTCTGGAGTTACCATTCAAAGACCAGTCTTCACCTGGAGGCCCAAGCCTGAGCTCCAACTTTTTCTCCTCTGAAGAGCCATGGCTTCTGTCATCTCTTTTCACAAGCCAATCTCTTTCTCTTGGGATCAAATCTAGCAGCTGTGGACATGCCTCCTCATTTCGTGTACATCCCTCCATCTCAGTGACCATAAACAACAAGACACAGTTTTGAAAATAACCCAAATGTAAAAATCAAATCTTTTTCTCTCCCTTCTACTTTTCACACACCAGAAATCAGTGGCTAGGCAAATTGGAGAACCTCACTGAGAAATGAAAGGCACATAACAGTTAGAAGGTTGAGGGACAAACAACGAAGTACAAAAATCAACAAAATTGAACTACAAAAGAAAACATCTACATGAACACAGAGAAAAAATGGAACAGAAAGGTAGAAAGGTCATGTACCTTTTATACAAGTGTCTAGCCAAAGCTCAAAACTTTGAAGGCCAACATCTTCATGTGCACAAAAACAAGTTGTTCTCTCTCACACACACACTTGATATCAGAAAGAGATGGGTTTGAGTCAAAAAGAAAACAGACAGAAGGGATCTTGATGAAGAAACAAGGACCAACTTTCAAACGCCACAACCAGTGAAAATCCTTAAGAAAACTCCAAGACTGAAACACAATATAACAAACAACATACAAGAAGAGCTAGCTAAAGCTCAAACGTACATAAAAGCCCACAAGAGGAAGAAAGAAAGAAATACAAATAGAATACCAACCAACCCAAAAGCACAAAGAGGATAGGGAGCTATGATAGGGTGGGATTGATGTCTAGCTTTTTCTCTTTTAATTTGCTCTACGCTGAAGTAGGTTCTCTCTTCTCTCTTCTCTCTTCTCTCTTCTCTCTTCTCTCTTCTCTCTTCTCTCTCCTTTTTTTTTCTTTTTCTTTTTTTTTCTTTTTCTCTCTCTACTTTTGTGACTTGTGGGTTTTGAACAGTTGTCTGAGAGTGATTCTTACAAATGAGAGAGAGAGGGAGAAATAAAAGAGATAAAAGAGATGAGATGGCCAGAGAGATTCCCTTCACCCAAAGAACCCCAAAACAGGAAACAAAATTAGAGCAAAACGCACGCAACCTGAGCCCTCTAAAAAAAACGTTAGGTTGTTCAACTCAAGAAGCAAAGCGTGCTGTGCTGACCTCCCCCTAAAGATACTCTCTCTACACTACAAAATATTTAGCCTCATTAGCACACCGCCCCAAACATCCCCTTCTTGTTTGCAAATCACATTCTTACTCCCAAAGTCACTGCCTTTATGTTTGAATTGATATGTTTAGCACAAACCCCAAGACATGTTTGCTTTTTATTAGTGTCAAAGTCACTGATTAAGTAAGTGTTAATTTCGGGAGTGTTTGGATAAGCAAGACACTTGTTGCTTTGTTAGGCTTAGCTTTTGAGATAAGTAAATTATTGGGTTGCTTTTTAGCAGGCCAAGAAAATTGATGGATGGGAGATGATGTCTATTGGTCAATTTTGTTTTGTTTTTTTCATTTTAAAACTCTGTGCTCCCAAAGGAAAAGAGAGAAAAAAGTTGAGAAAGGATTTGCATGATCCATATTTGCAGGGCTTGTGCAATAAAAACATGCAGATCCCATGATCTTGTCTGCGCTCTCATCTCTCGCTCTCTCTCTCTCTCTCTTGTTGCCGTCCACACATCCCAAAACCAAATGGGGACTAGGGCGAGAGAGTCTCATGCGGGTGAGCTCACCATAGCCGTTGGATTTGTGATCTCTGTTTTGGGATGTTAACAGATGAACAAAACGCGTAGCAGCAGGACACAAAGCTCAAGGGAACTTGTTGTACTGCTCTACTCTTCGCAGCTTAAAGGAGAGCTGCTTTTGAATAGTGTTTGCGATGGGATTTTTATACGTACTACTCTTTGATCCCTACGCTAAAAGAATCTCAAAAACTCGGCAAATAATCGCCTGTATCGGTTTAAATCGGTCAGGTTTATTTTTCTCTCCATTAATGGGTGGTTCACCAACTCCCAACATTGCACTTCATGACCATGATGCCCTTTGGTCGCTTCTTCAATTGAAACACTACACTGGTTACTAAAATACAAGCTTTTATGCATTATTTGCGTCTAACATCTAGTTTTCCATCAATTAATGCTAATTATGCAGTTTGATCACATTATCTACATCTGGCTTTTCATTTGAGCATTAGATTACGTTTTCTTATCACATTATTTGTGATTGCGTTGCTTATCACATCATTCGCAAAATATGTTATCACTATTCTTCTGAAAGAAACATTCTCATAAATAAAAGTTCTTATACGACATCTTAAAGACATAAAGAAAAAGAGGTCTCAATAAATTTTTGTAAGACAAAAAAGTGCAGACAAGTGTGCAAGTAATTGTCATTTCACTAATAAGAGTTTATTAATCGTCAACACGTGTAATTGTTTATTTAATGATGTGGGTCTAACAACCGTTGACACTAATTTTATTTTTTTTGTTGGAGCAGAAGCACCATAATTGAATGAGTATAACAATCAAAACTCTTCCTTATTATGTAGATTAATACAAATGTATAAGCAAAGACTTATATTGTGGCTAAAATGAACTATTACTAGTCCACTTAGTTGGGCAAGTTGTTATTGTGTTATCTTACTAAAATCCTTTTTTTCTTCATTTTGAAATGACAAGTAATATAAACATGCCCTACCTCTCCTCACATCATTCCCCTTTCAATCTCACTTCAGTTCTTCCTTTTTTTCTCTATATTATATTCTAGTACAAAAAATAAAAACTTAAAACTTAAAATGAGATGATTATCAAACGGGGTCAAAAAATACAGTGTGAAAATCACGACGTCTTTCTAGAGCAGAATATATGTAGATGCATAATGTTTGCAAATTATAATATATAAATTTGTGTTTGCCATGCAAATTATAATATATTATTTCACGTAGAAATCAGTCATTTTGGTCAATACGGCAATACCACACCAAAAGGAAAATTAGACAAATTGAAGTGATTTTGATGTATACATCAAAACCGTGGACAAAACTATATTCAAATGTACTGTTTTCAGGGTACAAGTTTTCAATATTTTCCTCTCTTTTTTTCTTTGTGTTTTCATTCGATTCGGATAAGTAAGCTACAATTTTGAAAGATTTGAAGAATTGAAGGAAGTGGGTTGGTGAAAATGTACCCCCCAAAAATTGACAGGCTTGAAAGCGAAGCAATTTTCCAATATTAACCTTGAACTTGGACAACATGTTATGAACAAATTACGGACTATATGGTCTTTTTGTTCGGATAATATTTTCCGTACACAAAATATAAAAAAAAAAATTCAAAAAAATCGGCGATTTAGTAATTACACTGTGACCGAAGTGTATGGAGCCACGGTCGGCTGGTCTGGTTGGATACTGCGAAACGCATACTTTGTATTAGCCCAAAAGTACGCAGCCTATTGTGGGCTTTGTGAATCTAGGACTGAAAGACACGTGTCGGTAGCTTAAAGCCCTTTGCTTTTTGTGTTTGTGGGGGCATACGACGTCGCTTTCGACTCTCGCGTGGGGGTGCACGTGACCTCTTGGCCTCCGACCAACCCAACATGTTCGACATTTAACGCCCTCTCTGACTGTGAGTCATCGGAGTACGTAATTATTACGTACGGGAGGTCTTACAATAATTTCGTGATCTGCATCGAATCAGCCACTTTTCGAATTTTGTTTTTTGTGTTTTGCAAAATTACTAAAAGAAAGTGTTCTTGTAAATTATGATAATTTGTAAAAAACGTGAGCCGTTGATCTTGAAATGGAAGGTGAGGAACAGCTCGTGATGAAGACGTCAAATCAGGAGGTCGTACTGGTCATGATGCCTTTGTCCTCAAAACATAACAAGAATTTATTGGATGGAAATCAGACATGGCGCACTAAAAGGCTGCCAGTCAAATCATGGGAGTCACTTTGATGCTTTAATCCCGACCGTCTGATTCATCATTTTTATTTTCTGTTCTTTTTTTATTTTAGGTTATACAACTGTTGTAGCACCCCAAAAAAGAGAAGTAAAAAAAAAAAGGTTAAGTTCTTTGGTTAAATTTGTCATTTTGACGTTCTTAATTTCTCATTAATTGTATTTAGAGTGAGTAATGTTTTGTTGTTAAATGACTAAAATGTTTTGATCCAACAAAAACAAAAACAAAAATTATGAACATGGTCTCATCGTATTTTGACGAATATTTATTTTTTCGTTGAAAATCACTCATGTTAAAATACATGATTTAATTTATGCTTTAGGTCATGATATAGTAATTTTTTGTTGTGATCCTCACATCCTCACGTGGTGTTACCAATTCAGTTATGTTATAACGTGTGACTCTCTGCATTAATATTATACTTTAGGTCTTTGAAATATCAACTCTCTTGTCCACTCGTATTAGAACATATAAATTAATAACATCATGTGACGATGTGACTATTGTACACTTAGAAATTTCTTATAACATATATCAATCATGATATCTACTAATATTACAACACATAAACAACTAATATCGCATTACAGTATAACCATCACACACTAAAATTTCTGATTTCTGACAACAACTGTTAGTGGGAAAAGGAAATACAAATCATTAATTTTAGGATCTTATCCAAAGATTATATACTAATCTAATGCGCTTTCGACTGATAATAAAACAAAAACGTGACAAGCAAATCTCAACCTAAATAACCACCATAAACTTCTTTTTATGACCTTAGTCTCTACTTCTTTATTATGCCTTCGGCTTCTTTCTTCTCTTTTTTAATTTTTTATTTATAAATGCGAGGGCCACTGTGTGGGCTCTACAAATTACAAATGGGCTGCTTTGCCTCTCATTTCCAACCAAGTTTTCTCCGTATTTTTTAACACCAAAACAATCCTCAAATAAGCTTATTTAAGTGACATCTTTATAGGGCCCACCATACATTGTATTTCATTAATCCAAATCGTCTATTTTGTATATATTTATTTTAAGATCATCTATGCAAAAAATGACTTGAATCCGATATAATTTGACCACTCAATTAAATTATTGAAAATTTAGTTTTTTTTTTAAGTACCATGTTCATTGAAAAGTATGACACAATTGAATGTCTAAATGATTTCTGATTTGTCTAATTTTTTGCAAGGATTATCGATGAATGAAGATTTAAAAAATAGATAGTTTCAATCGTTTAAAAAAAAAAATTATAAGATACTCTAAAGGACATCCCTCAAATAAAATTATTTGAAAAATCCCTATATATATATATATATTACACCATTGATATATATCCCAAACTTTATTTGTGCTTTGGTGGCAGACCCCACTAGTACTGATACTTTTTATCTCTACTCATATCATACTATGTGACCAAAACTCAACTTTGTCACAAATATGGCCCCCCTCTCTATTCCTTGGCCTTTTTTTTTTTCTTCAATTCATTGATTGCTTCCATTCCATCACTGTCTTAATTCCCTATTTTTTTGTTGCTGCATTCCATCACTATCCTCTGGATAGTTTTGTTTGCCTTCGCTTTAAAATTTGCCCTACTGGCTGCTATACTGTTACTAGTGTGATTTGTGGTGTAGGAGTAGGACCACTCTTGGCCTGTTCGTGGAGGGTATTGATTTGCGATTATAGAATGGAACCCAATTCCTCACTTCCATAAATGAATAGTAGGTTTGCATTTGAGTAGGTTGCCAAAGCATAACGTAGCCTTTTTCTTCTGTAACCTAGTGTACAAATCTGCTGTCGCAACGTGTCGTAGTTTGGATGGATTGATAACACCGCGTTCGGCGTGATGATGATGTTATTAATATTATGGTGTCGTACAAAAGTTTCGAGTAACTAATTATGTAATTAGTTGTAAACTACACGTATCAGGTAAATTCAGATAACTTACACATGCGAATAAAGCATAATTAGATTTTGCTATTGCAATGCAAATAAAGCACAAAGAGCGAGCGAAATGCCCCAACTTGATATTTTTGAAGGAGGGGACGTTTCATGTTTGTGATAATTCGAAGCATGAGGTTGCTGGCTAAAGAGCAATGTTCATAACAACCATCACGAAGCCTCTTGTGTTAATTATTGGCATGGGATAAAGGGAGCTTTCAAAAGCTTTTGAGAGAAAAAGGCAGGTTCCCACAAAAGCGTGCTTTAGTTTATTCCATAATTAATTGTTGATCTTAATTATGGTTTGAAGAGTCATGCATACTTTGAATATAAAGATGCATGCACTTCATCTTGGGTCTTAATTCAAGATTAAGTCATGATTACAATAAGAAAACCCTAACTCTCCATTTGGATGAAGGAATTGAAAATTACATAGAATTTTAAAATAACGAAATTTATATTTTCATCATTTCAATTTATGGAAATTGAAGATTTCAGTGTTTGGATTTATGTATGTCGAATTTTGTAAATGACACTATGAAAATTGTGAAATGACACCTATTTTGGTGGCAATTAAACTCGGGAATTTGATGCCCCAATTTTCACAATTTTTTCCTCATGTCATTTAATAAATTCCGCGTTTAAGTTGCCAAACAAGGGAATTATTAATTTCTTTTCTTAAATTCCCGACTTTTAGCTAAGTTTTGAGTTATTTTCCTTCATCCAAATGGAGAGTAAATGAAATTTAACTTACCTATACCAACTATCCTTTGGTCTAGTGGTATTTATCTCCACTTAATTGGAGGATATCTTAAGTTCAATTCACATGAATTGTAAATAACTAATATTTTGTGTATAAAAAAAAAACCGAAATTCTAGATTAATTTTCTGATATATATAATAACGATATTTATGGGAAACAAAGCATCTATCTTGATTTAGTGTTTAGACTTTTTTGTGAAAAAAGCCCACATGCCCGGAAAGACGAGTGAGAACGCATTATGCGCCGTTATATTATTATTCGTTTTCAGAGAAGCCACACACAAAGTGGAGTGGAGTTGGAAGACAAAGCAGATGAGACAGCAAGATATTATTCCAATTACACGAAGAACAAATTTAAATAATTATGACAATATTGAAATTGAAACATGAGTTGCTGAAATTGATTGAAGGGAAAGAAAAAAAATGACTCCAAAATCACACTTTCTGCATATCTTCCTAATCAATCCTATCTCTCTCTTCGCCTCCCTTAACCCCCTTAACCGCAAATATTGCATGCAATTTCTATAAATTAAGTTAACGCTTTTGAAAGCGTTTATAATATTGTTTGACAGAAAAACTTACGTGCTTTGTATGGAGTCACTAAAGTTAAAATATATTCATCATATTAAAAAAAAAGTGCTTTTAATAAAAATTTCACCGCACTTCAAAATAAAACCGCTTATAAGCATAAGTTTTCTACCGAAAAGAAAATTTATCAAGGACAAGGAAAATAAAGAGGAAAGCAAGATGGACCGATGAAGGACCCCATTTCTTCCCTTGATAAACGTGGGTAATTTAATCTGGACATCCAGGAATCGTGGCTTTGACACTATTTTAGGGCCCAAGAAAATGATTGCCAATGAGAAAGAAAATTAAAGCAAGAGAATGAGCATTTTGTTTAATTTGTTTATTGCGGCCTGAAGCTTATCATAATGCTATAAGTGTTCCATGCACTCCCAGCAATGTGACACGTAATATTCCTCTATGATCTTTATAAAAATTCAGTATTTGAGGACCCTCCAGCAAATATGGTTCTTTTCATCAGAAGGGTTTTGATGATTTGATCATAATTTTGGTAAATCCAATATTCTTAATTATTATTATTATTATTATTATTATTCCTTTTAAGAGAAGCGACATGCGTTTGACAAAATGCTTCAAATAATTATTCGATAAACTAAAAATAGGCTGAGACGCATATATTCTTCGCTTATTAATCATTAATGTATATATGATATATGTCATAATGAGTTGTACATAACGTCAACAAGGGATTAGTCGTTTAGGCGTGCTTGACGATTGTCCAAAAGCTATCGTCAAAGGGAAGGAAATTTATGTTGGTGGTTTTGTGAACACTTTGATTTCTAGTTTTCAAGGTCTACTTGAAAGCTTTATGTGAAGGGTTCATCTTAACTTGTACAATCGTTTGGTCCCTAAGACAAGAGTCTTGAAAGTAATCGAGAGTGCCGTAACTTTTCCACACTTCTTTAATTAGGTGATGATTAACGATTGGCACGAGTCATTGACTTGGGTTAATTAGCCGCACTAATCATAATATAATCGTTAATTTGCAGGGGATCGACAAAGATATGTTATAATGGATTGACATATTTGTCTGCGAGTTTGACAAGTATGCATTTTTATGTTGACGAAGAAAGTTTATCGAAAGTTCGCAATGGCATGTTTGCACAAGCAAAAACGCCTCTTAGAGCATTCACAAATTTTAGGGATGAATTGGAAAAATACAACTCCAACCATGCTCCCTATTCACCTCCTAAAATATGGAGATCTCTAGGAGCTCCTAAATCTAATGAGAGAGGAAGGACTCATAGACATAGTGACTCCCTATAATTTAATGCTGCTTTGTTTTATGTATAGTTTAAACTCTTAATTAATGCTAACTATTTTTTTATATCATTTTTTATAAAAATGGACCAATCGTATTGAAGTAAAAAATAACTATAGTATTTATGACTCCCTAAACTATGAAGTATGATTTGAGTTCAAATTTTGTAGAGAGCTCCGAAAGACCTAAAATAACTTTTGTGGGTTTTTAGCTAAATTTTCACTAAATAAATAGGGAGTATGGTTATAAATGCTCTTATAATTGACAAATCAGCCTGAAATGTTGAACCTATGAAAGCCTTAATATTTAAAGCCCAAAAGTCCACAAAGAGAATTAATTGAAGATGCATTTTGCAGCATGTGGGTAGGCTTTTGTTGATATTTTGGGCTACTTGTAAGATCTTATTAACCTGCAGCAGCTTTATTTATATATTTGGCCCAACACAAAGAGAGCTTTGTTTGGAGAAATATAAAGGGTGTTTGTGCATAAGATCAGATGACAAATTGTTCATTGTAAACTTACTAATGACAACTCAATAATAAGCCATCAATTCCTACCAATTAAGTCATGGTACTTCTGCAAAGAATCCACTAGTGTAGTAGTTTGGAGTAGGGACGGACACAGGATTTGAAAATGACATGGGCTAAATTCAAGGGCGAAGTTAGGAATATTTGTAGGAATAGGCTAAATGTTGAAACGAATCCAATGATTGATATATTTTTTTAGACTGTGTTTAATGGATACCTTTTTTTTGGGGGTAAATTATAAGCTCTTGTTTGTTACCAAAAAAAATTATAAGCCCTCTTTTTCCAATATATATTTTCTTTATCATATTTAGAACTTTTTTTCTATTCTACTGACATTTGAAACAAACAAAAATCTTGGAATTATTGATAATATTGTTGAAATATTTGGGAGGGATTGAAGGGAAACAAAAAAAAAAGAAAAAAAAAAGAGGAAAGCTACACATGTACTGGGAAATATTTAGAAGAAATTGAAGTAAAAATAAAATAAAAACACATATCTCATCCCAACACACACATCCTTTTTTTTTTAAATTCTATTTCCTCCTTTCCCCTTTTTTTATTATATTTCTTTTCTCTCTCTCTCTCTCTCTCTCTTTTCGATTGTTTATCATCTCCCCCTGTGTTTTTTTTATTCTTTTTCCTTCTTCTTCCTCTCTTCCATTTTCCTTCTTCCTTTCTTCTTCCTCTGTCCTTTCTTCTTCCTCTGTCCTTTCTTCTTGTTAGCCGGCTGATTGCCTAGGCTAGATAGGCTAGAGTACTAATTTAGTCCCAAAAAAAAGAAGTTCCCTGGGGGCTATAGCCCAGGTTAACATGTTCATGGGACCGTCCCTGGTTTGGAGTAATTATTTCCTTAGACAAGGTCCTAAGTTTGAGTCATAGCATTCATGTTGTGTGTATGAGTTTAGTATATTATCGCCCCTCTCAATAGGAGCAATATTAACATTTAGTTTATTGATAAACAAACACCTATGACAAGTATAACGGATTCGAACTTTGTTGCAAAAAAGTGAACACATTGTTCTAGCCAATTGGCTTAACTCACATATGCAACCCAACTGGCATAAGTAGATTATCGCTTGTCTCAACAACAAAGAAAACTCACTATGTGAGCAATATGCCTTAGAATTTTCTAAAATTATTAAAAATTCTCAATCAATCATGGTAATTACAATCAAATTAACTAAACTTAAGTAACATACATAGACAAGTATGAAGAAAAAAAACTTTTTTTTTTGGGTTACTTCTTTTATAACTGCAGTTGAGATTGATGGGAATTTTTTAAAAAAAAACGTGCAACCACATAGAAAAGGTAGCCCAGGAAATTAGTCTTTGGGCTTTTATTTAGGTAATAACTAGCTTGCTAGAGCAGAGCCCATATGCTAAAGGTGAAATGGCAATCGTTGGCCCAAGAACATCCATTATTTTTGTTGAAGTGGATATAGGGTAATGTGATATGCTTGTTTCTTTTTCTTCCCGCAGAAAAGGAGATGTCATGTTAAAGTTATTGAAATCAAATGAATAATTTCACCTAAATTGTAGATATTTGGTAACTTTTTGCAGAGCCAAAGCTTCAAGTAAAGGTCATTGTCATTGAAGAACCAAACCGCTACATAGTTGACTCACTAGTACTACGATGTTCGTGAATATGAACCTGTTTGGGGCTTCGCTTCGGTAAGAAGCATTTATGCTCATAAGTGCTTTTATAAGCAGAACATTGAAATTTTCCTTAAAGCATTTAGTGGTTATAAAAGAAGCATCAAACTTTGACATGGTCAAGTTGAGGTGATTAAGAATGGGATTGGTGATTAAGAAGAAGGGCAAAATTTCTTGGAACTGTAAAGCCAAATATAGACAAGATCCAAGGGTGGTGGCTGTGGGGCCTTGGGCAGAGATTCATTGATACATCAAAATAAATAAAGAGGGTAAATCAATCAGCAATGAAGCTTTAGCATATTTTGTACGACAAAGCCAGTCTGGATTTACTACAAAAATAATGATTCATTTTCATTCCAGACTATAAAATAGTTGGTGGCGTACAACTAAAGGTTCATACAGAATCCATTCATTTTGTCACCTAATTAGGTATTTAGATAGATATACTTACTAACCAAATCCACATGCATCCAGCATGGCACCGGGTCCCATCATCATTCTTTGATAATATTTTTTTTCTTTCTGTTTAAGCTATATGCTGATTCGATTAGGATAGGTTTCGGTTTAGTGATATTTCTTTTTTTAATGTTGAAAGGTGTTTAAATATAAGAGAAGAAATTAGTCTGAGGCTAAATTGTTTTTAAATTAACCCTACAAATATGAACTTCAAATTAACGTCGTCTTATCAATAGAGTGTTAGTTGAATTGACTCAGGCTTTTGATGTGCTCTCAAGTGGTCATGGATTCATGCTCCCATAATACATGTGATGTGTGTGTGTTTGAATTTCTCTCATCTTTCTAACTTCGGCAACAAAACAAAAACTTCGTCTTAATTGCAACATGAAAAAAAATATACAAGCAAGGAACCCTAGCCATGCTACAATCCCCCACATTTTTGCAAATGTTTTTGACTTTTGAGTGTGGTAAACAAATCTGTTAATGGTATTTAGCTTTTTACTAATTTGGATTTTGACCAATTTTAATCCACTCCGAGAATGATCGTATTGTAAGACAAATCCGTAAGTTTTATGGTATTTTGGGATGGGAAGTTAAAAGTGGAAAATTGAAAGGACACGTAAAATAAAGGGTAGCAGGATGCAGGCAGGTACGAGTTATGGTTATAGTAGGTAATAATTATTGTCTCTCTTTTGGGGGGTCTCCAGGTTAACATCTTCTCTCTCTTTCTCTCTCTCATGCACTCAGCACCTATTTACAGTTGTCTCCTACCCACGTGCGGCCCTACCCAGTCAAAACCCCACTTCTCCGATTTTATTTTTAAGCGCCACCGCACAACTAATCGCCAAGCATTGGGCTCCTATCTGCTGCTTCCTCCGGTTTTAAGTGACCACCTATCGAAAAGTTTCTAGCCAATCGATCTGTCAAATATCATGTTTACAGAAATACACATGGACAATATGAAGTATAGATCAAATACCAATATCGAGATAAATGATATGAAAATAATGTATTACAAAATTTGGATATTATTTTCGTAGTCAACCTGTCACAACACAAAAGCTTTTGATTGGGCGGCCGTCTAGCCAAAAAAGGGCTAGATCCGCCCTTGCTCATAATCATGACTCATAACCACGTGAAAGTATTCGTATTTATAGATCTAAACATTTAAGACTTGAATTATTGGAGAAAATAAAAAAGAGAATACAAAGAAGATAGATGCCCAACAAGGAACAAACGGCTCTAGATTTTTAGTAGTAGTTTAATTACAAGTACATTGATGTATACGAACACCACCTTAAAAAAGTGTCACTGTCGGTTACTCGGGAGTCAAAAGGTAAGAGGAGTCAACGAGTTTTGATGCGGGAATCGCCGGTGACGAGACAATTTACCGGCGAGCTTTTGAGACATTGGCGCCAAATTCGTGGGACCCAACTAAACTGTCGTTTTCTTTGCCAGCTCTTCGCAACTTGTGCCCATCCTTTTCCCAAAACCAGCCTTCATTGCCATTCCCGTGAAATCTCTTTCCCATTTTGCCCTTTTATTCCCTTTCAGAATTAGTGTTTTTTTTTTGGTTGGTAAATTTCATTTTCAATCTTCATGCACGTTTTCTTCCGTTTGATAATACATAAAAATATTCGACCAAAAAAATCTATCCTAACTCCTTTTGGACCATAAAAATACCTTTTTATTAAAATATGTGAAGACAATTTATATCCAATATTAGAAAGATAAAAACTTTGCACACAATAATTATTCATCATATACTACTATAATTAGTGTTACTGAAAGAACTATTTAAAAACTCATATGATGTGTAATATGAGTGACCTCAACCCCCAAATGATATTACAACTTAAATTCGACATTTATACTAGTTTTTCTCGTGTGATGTTCTCCATATAATACTAAAACTTAAATTCAAAATTTGATTCTAACATATGTTTATAAACAAATTCAGTATGCTCAATTAGTAAGTTGAGCTCTTTGTTTCAGCTCAACCAAATTAACTTAAGCAACTATAGCTAAGCCATTTGTAAATTCATTAGATTAAATACGAGCTTCAAATAAAAATCAAGTATATAGAGTTTTAACTTCAATTAGACCTTGCCCGACTTGCACCCTCATAGATCAAAGTGTTTGAAGTTTTTGATTCATTTAATCAAATTTTCATGAAATCAAAGTGTTGAAGTAGAATATTTTTTTTCTTATTTTTTAAAATTTCAATATTTAATTGATAAAAAAAAAACTTTAAATTTAAAGAAGGATTAGAGAGGCCACAGTAGGGGCAATTTAGTCATAAAACATGATCTCCAATATCTCCAGGTGGGTGGCTCTCTGCAAAGCCCTGTATCTCTTGGGATGTTCACTTTCCTTTTTTCACTGTATTGTATTGTGTTGCAAGCAAATTTAACCAAAAGTTAGTGGGTCAGTGAGTTTACAACACAACACAACACACACAAATGCTCTGTTTACAATCCCTTCATTCCTGTCATCTCCTGTCCTTCAAACCCCCTTAGGTCACTATTCCTCCATTTCCAAACCTCACTCTGCTTCTGCTAATTTTTTCCAGAAGACCCCACTTCTTCAAAACCCTCTCACTTCCTCCAAACCTGCCAATTCTTGCTCTCTCTCATTCCTCCAACCTACCACTTGTACAAAACAAAAACATTAAGAACCATTTAGATTGTAATTTGCAGCTAAAATTTGTACCACCAACTTCCATTACTCTATAAGCAATAGTTACACCAGTTTGTCTGTTCTTGATCTCAGTCCAACCATCTACTATTTCTTGTCAAAACCCATCAAAGCAGTTGAGCTGAACTTGCTCTCCATCAACCACTTCCAATCATTTTGCAAAACTCAACCCAGTTTGTCAAAATCTTGATCTCACTCCACCAAGTGACCAAGCCACCATTTTTAATAATCCAAACCCATGAGACCCTAAGTTGAGCTAACTAGAATAACCCACTTCAAAATTCTTGCACTTTCTTTGTTTTCTCTACCAATTTCTTGACCATGAAGCTTGAATGGACCCCTATGCCAATCCTGCTTTACTTTCTTTTCCTCCCAATTAGCTTTTCCACGGCTTTCTCCCCAGCACCCATGAACTGTACGGACACTACTCGCTTGTGCACATCTTTTTTAGCATTTAAGCCCGAAGCCAATGAGACCCTTTCGGTGATTCAGAGCATGTTCGATGTGTTACCTGAAGACGTGACGGTGGAAGGTGGTGATGGGCGGGGCTATGTGTTTATAAAAAAGAACTGTTCTTGTGCTGATGGGATCAAGAAGTACTTGACCAACACAACGTTTACTGTGAGATCAGGAGATGGGTATGTTTATGACATGGTTATGGAGGCCTATGGTGGGCTGACTTTTTTGCCCAACACGACTAGGCGGGCCAGATACGGCGCCGTTGTATCGTTGAGGCTGCTCTGTGGGTGTTCAAGTGGGTTGTGGAACTATTTGATGAGTTATGTGATGAGGGATGGAGATAGCATTGAATCTTTGGCTAGCCGGTTCGGGGTTAGTATGGATAGCATTGAGAAAGTGAATGGGATTGATAATCCTGATAATGTGACTGTCGGTGCTGTATATTACATACCTTTGAATTCAGGTCAGTTGTTTTTCTTTTTGGTTCGTATGGTTTGCTTGTGATTTACTCTGTTTGAGTGGTTTGGTTGAGTTGTTGAATTTTGGGTTAGAAACTTACAATGTGGTGAGGTTTTCATTGGGTGTGATTGTTGGGAAACATGTAATGGAATGCTATTCATTTTAAGCATGTCATTGATTAGATTTGCCAAAGTTGGCAAATTCAATTCATTTAAACTTTGAATTGTGAGCTGTGGTTACATCTCTTGGAAATGAATGGATGAGTGAAATGTTTGTCGCATCATGTCGAGGCATAGTGCATGTCTATCGATTATTGATGCCTTGTTATCTTCATTGGAGCAGCCATCAGTTCATTTTGATTGTCCCTGAAGAAGTAGTGGATGGAAAAACAAAAACCTTTTACCACATTTGCTACCAATGTTAGTTGTCTTCGTTTCTACCATTTTGTAAACTCCTTTGTATATTCTGTTATGAAAAGTAAAATATCCAATGTTTTGTTGGGCAAATGGACAGTGCTCACTAGGGAAATCTGCTGAGTAGAAATCATTATGTTATCATGTCTTATGCATGCCTATCTCTTTTGAGGATATTCTAGTTCTTGGATGATTTCCAATCAATTTCCAATAAGCATTATGATTAGAGTTAAACACCCTTATTGTAAAAGTGTATTTTACTTATTAACTTTATTTTATTTTTATCATGCTTCTAGTTCCTGGTGAGCCTTATTCTTTGGAGAGTATTCCTCCTGCGCCTGTTCCTTCTCCACCCATTGACAGTTCTTCAGGTATAGTTTGATATATTACGAGGAATTATAACTTTATATTTCTCTGGGAATTGGTGAACTGCTAGTTTTGTTGACATAATGTACAAAATTAAAAGTTGAAAACCAGTTGCTTTGGTAAGTAATCCGCTTGTTAACATGTTTTCTTGAGCTTAATGTAGAAGAAGAGCTGAAAACTTTAAAGAAGTGGAACCATTGAGTATACATGATAAAGTGATTTCTGTAAGAGACCTAAGTTCAAGTTTATGCTGCCTTTCTTTGAATCAGCTGAAAGTTGCTCAAATTTCAAGATAATTAGAAGGAAAAAAAAAAGGATTCTCCATGCAATATCTCATTGGTATCCTTGTGAAAAAATGTTGGTTAAATTATATTATGTTTGCAATTACCTTTGATGTTTCAATTATTGCTGAGAAAGCCATGTCAGTAAGCTCACAGAATGTTTTTCTGTTTTGATTGTCATACATTGCTAATCATTTCAACACACTATAGGAGCACTGGTGACAAATTTTTATTTTTATTTTGTTGCAAATTTTCATTGAGGGAAATTTTTTTAGTTTGTTGAGAATATGAATCGAAGTAGATAGTTCTTCAGAACTTACTGGTTTTTCCAGCACCCTTCATATTTCTGATTCTTCTTTTATGGTTCCCCCAGCCTTCCTAACTTTCCCAGGATTCCTCCACTCAAGCACAACATACTGCACACAAGTACATCTTTTCAAGAATTCTAACAACTTGTTTGCTATTTGTTTGCAGCAAATCAAGTGGATCATAAGGCGCATGTGCCATATTTATGGATTGTAGGGAGTTTAGGAATCGTTCTTGTTGTGATAGTATTAGGCATACTTTTATATGTTTGCCTAAGGTCATCAAAGTGCTTAACTGAAGAACGAAGAGGTCTCTCAAAAGATCCTGATGGCCAGATTAGGTTTCATATTCTTGGGAAGCCAAGTTTCTGTTGTGGTTCAGGAAGGTACATGTGTTGCAAGTCTGCAGATTGGAAGCAAACCAATGGGGATTCTAGCAACCAGCAGATAACTATTCCCAAAGGTTTACTGCCTGAACTCTTTTATCTCATTGTATTTTATTCCTCAGATTTCAATATGAAGCTCTGCTTTTCTAAATGTCTGATGATTATAATTTGTAGAAGGAGAAAAAAGAGAACGTAGAAAGGCAGGGATAAATTAGAACATATAAATTGGAGCTTCTGTAACAACTTTTCTTGAACGGATCTTCGTGTAATAGATTGTATGTCATGATATTGGAGTTTTATTCCTATATTTAAAACTTCTAAATGCACGTAGATGCCTCCTTATTCTTGTCCTCTGATTCAGTGTGTCAGGGTTAGTGTGTTTGTGTGATCTGCATCCTTATCCAATCTTTATGTACCGAAATGTGGTCTTCCTCAATCTGGGAATGCCTGACTGATCCTCTCCTTTTACTTGTTGCAGCTCTCGGCAGTCATGTGCTTGACATGGAGAAGCCTGTGGTTTTCACATATGAAGAAATTTCTTCCTCAACAGACGGGTTCTCTGATTCACGTCTTCTGGGGCATGGAACATATGGTTCTGTGTATTATGGCCTCCTCCGTGAGCAGGTTTGCAGCTTTGTACTTTGTTTCCCATATTCTACATTTTCTTTTACCATCTAGAGTAAGTTTCCCTGTCACATCTTTGTTGATATGGATTTGAATTTTGTTTTAGGAAGTTGCAATTAAAAGAATGACTGCTACAAAAACTAAAGAGTTTCTGGCAGAAATAAAAGTTTTGTGCAAGGTTCATCATACAAATCTGGTAATTCTCATTCTAGCTTTGGAGCTTATTGCTTTCAGTGTTTCAGAACTCTGACTCCTATTTTCGTTTAATTGTGTCAAGGTAGAATTGATTGGTTATGCTGCAAGTGATGATGAGCTCTTCCTTATATATGAATATGCCCAAAAAGGTTCACTTAAAAGTCATTTGCATGATCCTCAGAACAAGGGTAAGTTACAACTTACATGCTAATGCTATGTTGAGAGAATGTCGTTAGCTATATTTTTCTTGTTTCTTTCTTTGGCCCAATATCTGCTCCAGGTTAGGTTCTATTAAAATTTGGCCCGCTATCCACTTTATTTTCCAGTTTGTATGTGACCTTTGTATTGTTGAGCCATGCATATGTCTCTAATCTCTGTGAATGATTAACTGGCTCATAGGTCATACATCACTTTCCTGGATCATGAGGGTCCAGATTGCTCTTGATGCTGCTAGAGGTCTCGAGTACATCCATGAACACACTAAAACTCATTATGTCCACCGCGACATCAAGACAAGCAACATCTTACTTGATGGTACCTTCAGGGCAAAGGTTCAATATATTATAGTGATTTCCTGTGTGTTGTGTATGTATGCATTTTGTCCATGTCACTTATTAAACTTCTTCTCTTTGTATTTTAGATTTCAGATTTTGGGTTGGCAAAAATTTTTGGTAAAACAAGTGAGGGAGAAGCTACGGTAACCAAAGTTGTTGGTACATATGGTTATCTGGCTCCAGAGTAAGTACACTTTCAGCTGACTACTTTTTCCTTGAAAAATTCAACAAGTTTTAATTACTGCCCTCATGCTTCCTTGTAGATACTTGAGTGATGGCCGTGCTACTACCAAAAGTGATATTTATGCTTTTGGAGTTGTTCTTTTTGAGCTTATATCGGGAAAGGAGGCTGTTATACGAACTGAAGGCACAGCTGCAAAAAATTCTGAAAGACGTTCACTGGTATCTATTGTAAGTTCTTCTTAGGAGACATAATTTGTATTCTGTATAGATTTAAGAAATCTAATGATCTTTGGCACATAACATTTCTTTAGAGTAGTTATCAATTCAAATTAATATAATTTAACCAGCTCTACTTATATGATACATCCCTAATTTTTGTCCGAATTGCAGATGCAAACAGCTTTTAGGAGTGCACCGGACTCCATGAGTATGTCAAGCTTGAAAGATTGCATTGATCCAAATATGATGGACTTGTATCCCCATGATTGTCTATTCAAGGTAACTATAATCACCTTTTGAACTCATACAGATTGGCGGATACTTTTGCCTGCTTTCACTGACTGTACCTCTCTGATAGAAGAAAGTGCTCGAAAGATAAACCATATAATTTTCTGATGACAATTAGCATACAAATTACTTGTCAATCTGAGTGAAAAAGTGACACTTATTCCTTAACTGGACTGTGGGAACGGGGTCATGTGAGAATTAATTTGGAACCATATATAGTATATTAGTTTGAATATGAAAATTTGACATTGATTTTTTGTAATCCCTAGGTTTGTTTATCAAGCTATCATGCTACAGAAAGTGGCTGTTAATACTTTACTTTGTCTCTCTCTCATTCAAAGCTAACATTTTGCAACTTTCTGGGAGAGGAAACCTTATTTTACTCAATCCGGAGGCAAGTAGATGTTACATTACTGAGCACCTACCCAGACCAGGGCCAGAAAGGGCTAAATGTAGACCTTAGAATTATTCCCGTACAAGTAATTATATCATCTGAGTAAACAAGAAAAACAAAAACACTTATTTACCTTTGAAACTGTTTTTCAATGTTTATCAGTAACCTGTTAATTTCTTCTTGTTGGTGCATAGGTGGCCATGATAGCGAAGCAATGTGTAGATGATGACCCCATCCTACGGCCTGACATGAAAGGAATCGTGATTTCCCTGTCACAGATCCTCCTATCTTCAGTGGAGTGGGAAGCTACTCTTGCTGGGAACAGCCAGGTATTCAGTGGCCTTGTTCAGGGAAGATAGTGGAACAGCACCTTCCTTTTCAACCCGATGCCTTCAAAGATTTCATTCTTTTGCCTTTCTTTTATCTGTATGCTGTGTATAGTGGCACATATATAGTGGTAAGGTGGTAGTATTTATGCATCATCTTTTCTTTCTTCCATTTTGGTTTGTTTCTCCTTTTCCCCCCCATTTTAGATGTTTTATTCTTTGTAGTGTCATTTGTGGGAAATTTTTGATTTAATGTGAAATATTGTGACGGTGGAGCTGAGGAAGTGTTGTTTCCTTGCAATACGAGTGAGCTTTCAGTAGCTTAATTATATATATATATATTTTCAGTTGTTCAATTCAGATCCTATTTTACGTGGATTTTCTATTATAAACCTATACAGCATACTCAGAAATACACTGAGACAATGGCCAATGCACATGGATGCAGTATATTATCTACTTGACAAAATGCTGATATGACCGCGCAAATATTTTCATCTTGAATCTCTAGGAGTCTTGAGCTTCTTGATCCAAAATTGTCTCCCTTCTTTATCTTCTCTCTCCCTTTACAAGTGTTATGTTAGATATACTTAGAATTCACGAAAACATCGATGGAGATGTCATGAAAAAAAATGGAATTTATTTAGAAACATTATATGATTATACTCTTTAAGATAAGATTGTACAAACAAGCTGTGTCTGCGTAAACCCTAACCTGACATGGACAAATAAGTAGAACACGTGCTTTATCACCCTCTCTCTCCAAAAGGGGTAGTGAACAACGCATAAGAACGCATACATGATGCAGCTAAACTACTTGCAGAGTGAAGCTAAGACTCTGCGAGGTGGACTGAAGGATTTCCGGGAGTGAAGGACAGCCAAGTTATCCAGCAGTAAAACATCGCCTTTGTGCCAAGGGATGGCAACACTTTCCTCTTCAAGAACTTTCAGGCAGTCGAAGATGGTTTCCGCTGGCAATGGGCTGCCATCTCCAAAGGTGACAGCCTTGACAGGGTCATTTCTTGCATCTTCCCACCCTGTATATGCAGCTACCATGCTATTGAACCAAATCTTCCGCTGCCTTGTGCTGTCATATTTGATGGCTGGGATTGGCCCCATGATAGATTTCACTCCATCCTCCAACCATTCCAACTTCATGCCCAGCTTAGCAGCCCTGCCAAAAGTTTTAGCAGAACCACATTGTTAGTTGTTCATAAACTCAACTACCTGAACAATCAGTGCAACAACTTCAAACCTTAAACAAATCATTGAGGGCTCATTTGACACATCATATTGGATGACAACTGTATGTTACCCTAATATCACGTGGCATAAGGACACACGGTCTTACAAGTTCACTCAAATTATAACACATGGTCTTAGAATTCACTCAAATCATAACACGAGCAATTAATTTAGATTTGATCATTTACTGTTTAGCTTTTAGATGCTAATAACTGCACCCGTTTTATAACTTAGTTGAGCTCGTAACATTATATCTCCATGGCATGTGGTGTTACAATCAGAAAATTTACTCATGCTATTATAATTTGTACACATAGGACTAGGCTATTTTAAATTGTATAGATAAACAGAACTATATTGTTGTATAATTTTGAACCTATATATACCTTTCCTCAGCTATGCTCTTGTCTTTGGTCAAGAACGTGGACTTCCAGCCACGGCCAATTGGAGAAGAAGGATCATCGTCTTCGCCTAAAACCCGGTTATATATCAAGCCATGCTCCTCCAATTTGTCAACAAATTCTGGGTGTCTCTCTTTCATCCTCTCGTACACAATGTGGCTCAGAACAATGGGAGTTTCTCCCCCACTTCCAGGCTCCACTTCACAGAAGAAGAACAACTTCGCTGGGTACTCAGGCACCTGAAACGACACGTCGCAAGAACACCACACTAGAAAGAAAAGCCACATAAAAACGACATGCCGTGCAATTAAAAAGGAAACAGAAGATGCGAATATACCTGAGCCATTTCGTGGTGAAACGGAATCTTCTGGTCGGGCGGGGACTCGTTGGCGGTAAAAACCCGACCCACGACGTTGGTCCGGGGAGCGGCTCCGCCGACGTAAGGAAACTCCTCGAAGCCGGAAGCCTCGACGACGTCGTTGAAGTCCGAGGCTGAATTGACTGGAAAGCCCCTGAAGAGCACGGCCCCGGATTTTCGGAGCTGGGCCTCCAGATAGGGTTTCTGGGCTTCGATGGTTTTGGTGAGAGCAGAGACTGCGGGGCTCGGAGTTATGACTACCGGGAATTGAATTCCGCTGTAGAGCTTTTGCTGCGGGATTTGGATTTCCACAAAACTACCCGCCATGGTGTCGCTGTGTGTGCGGTGGTGGCGCGTGGGGTTGACGCGCCGGCTTGCAATGTTGTGGTGAGTTTGTCACTGGATTAGGGGGTTTTGGGGAGTGATGGTATGGATACCTGGTCCGGAAATGTGTCTAGGTTCAGTTTAGGTAGAGCTCACAAAACTATGTACGGCACAATAATTTCTTTTATGGCCAATGCATTACACAATTGTCCTAACATGATACTAATGTGGAAAAATTAAGGATTTTAAAAATTTAGGGATATTCGATTAGAATTTTAATGGAATCTATTAAATAAAAAAGAGAGAGAAGAGGGACATGTATGTTTACTTACGAAAATTGGAATACCAAGAGAGAAAAAGATTCCGGCCGGGTATGTTTACTTACGAAAAATGTAGAGAAATCATGAATGGAGGAAGTTAGGAATATGAAAGAAAGAAATGAGCCTGGTAGCCAATTTAATTCATGGTTTTAGGGGTTAGATTATAGACTTTCGTATGCAATCCACATATGTTAATAAACGCATGAGAAGCCGGTAATTAGAATGATTACAATAATCCATGTGTTAACCCACTCATGAGAAGTAAATGTCATAAGATGGGCTTGGCCTGTGGACCAAAAAAAAAGTCTATGTAGTGGGCCGGAGTATGATGGGCTCGGCCTGCGGACCAATAATGCAATGGGCCCAAGAACTCTAGAGTTAAACGAAAATGAGCGGCCATTTGTGAAATTCAAAAGCAGAGAGAGTAACAGAGACAGAGCGGGAGAGAGAGAGAGAGATGCCGATGAACGAAGAGAGAGCGAGGTCAGTGAGGAAGGCGCTGAGGGACGTAGCGAACAACTATGGCGGTGGAAGGTTCTCGAAATCTTCTGCCACCGCGAAGAAGAACGGAAGGTTCTCGAAATCTTCTGCCACCGCGAAGAAGAAAGACAAGGAACCACACAAGCTTAGGGTCGAAGAAGATGAGGGAAAGGATCAAAACGAAGATACTCTGGATCGGCTCTTGCTCCTTCAGTCAGATCTCTCTGCCCTAATTCATCAGGTACCAACATTTCTCTCTCGAGATTTCTATTTAAAACTGGAAACCACTGCAGAATTGTTAAAGTTTTCATCTATATTGAAAATTGAAAATTCTGTTTTCTTTAGGGTTGTGTGAATCTGTTAGAATGTGATTTGTATTGAAATTGAATGGCAGATTGATGAATTAGTTGTGCAAGCATTTAAATGCAAAGGAACAGAAACCAAAGAAGTTGAATCCTTCACAAACTTCTTGTCTGAGATACTTTCCTCTATGAAGGTCAGTTGAATTCTTACCCAATTCATTTCTCAGTATCCCACTTGCATAATGATACATCCTATTTTTCCCAATTGATGTTGAATTTCATTTTCACCTGCACTTTATGCAACTGCTTGCAGCCATGGGTTCCCAGGCTTCAGAAGTCACTCTCCACTCCTGTGGAGTCTACTGTAAATGAAGTTGAAAGTGTAGAGGTTGAGAGTCCACTAGGCTCCCTTATCTCACCTTCTCCCCTTGTGTCTTGGCGTGCCGACTGCACTATCGAAAGAGGGAGACATCTGTTTAAACTTACCCCTCTTCCCATATCAAAGTCTCTGTCTTCCAAACCCCCAATCCCTTCTAAATCATCAGTCTTTGAGAGAATTTCTTCTGGTACTTCTGATAGGATACCCTTTTTTCATGCTACTTTTGGAGATGCAAATGATGATTTGCTTGAATTTGTGGCAACAAAGCCAACTCCAAGTAAGCCTTCTGGACCAGTTGGTATTGAGCCAGGAAGCAATATTGAGTTTGGTTTTGTTTCTCCGCCAATGTTTTCGAAACAAGGGGGCTCCATGGTCGTGAATGTGATGACTCCATGCCTAAAAACGTCTCCTCCTAAATCTTGTGTTTTGCTTGAACCCATTTCAGAGTCCTCTCCTAAGGGCCATCGCAGGGTTCATAAGTCTACCCCGTTTCCTGTCGGATTCACATATTGCAGTGAATCCTCTGGTAGTGAAGTTTCTGAGGATCTGGCTTTCAGGTATCCAGAGCTGTTGGCGCTGCAACAGGCTTATAAATCGGGACCTAGAAAGAAACATGTAGAAGCGTCACCAGAATGGTGTATGTCACCTCCCAAAACTTGTGTTCTACTAAATCCACCTGATGAAGAGTCTTCAGACAATGCTGATTTCCAATTGCCACAAACCAGTCATCTTGTGGATAAGCAAATGAATTTGCATGTATCAAAAGGAAATGATAGACAAGGAGGCATTCATCAAGTCAAAACATCTTGTCTTCAAGGTATTGGCCATTCATTGTTTGCTCCTTTTACTAGTTTTATGTGTGAGAGCACACAGAGCATACTGGACATGTTTTGATTCAAATTTTTTCTTTTGTCACAGAACCTGTAGGGGGCAGGCTTGCACTGATAGGAAGCACCCCGATCTGGAAAGAAGCTGAAAGCGTTGTTCGAACGGGCAAGCGTCCTGGTGAGAATACCTTAAAGAGGGAGTTGTGGACAAAGTTTGAAGCAGCTTCTTCAAATGAGCTTCTGTTTAATGATTGTGTAACTCATAAAGGATTTCTTGATCGATTGGATGAGGTTTCTTGAGATGGAGATTACCAAATGGCTTTTGAATAAATAGTTTCATGATCTTAAATTCTGATTTGTACACGGTGGGTTCATTTGTATCTTTTAGAAGTATAAGGAGCTTTGCACATGTAATTTTGTATCCCTACAACATAGAACCACCAGCAACACATGTAATTTTGCAGACTTCTTGGCTTATAAATTATAATTTCTTTCATGTTTGTTGTAAGCCTTTCTTTCATGTACATAGAGATGATAACTTTTACTTTTAACACCACCATACCATAATGTGATTTGAAATTGAATCTAACACAAATTAACAGGTCAAGACAAGTATTATCCGACAAGAACAACTAACAAATGCTTGTTAAATATCGCTATAATTATTTTTCTTGATTTTACTAGCATCTAATTCATGTGTGTTTTTCTGTTTCCTTCAAAAAAATCATGTGTATATTTAGCCTAAAAATAAAAGAATGAATTTTTAGTTCTTATTTCATAGGATATATGAATAAAGTCGAACACATTCAAAAAATCCTAGTGTAAAAGAATCTCATACGACTAATTAAACAAGTTATGTTAAAATAGGTATTTGATACAAATTCCAAACTATACAACACAACAATAAACCACAAGACATGTAGCACTTTCAGACCTAAGAAATTGTTGAAAAATTATATACCAATTTTTCTTTTTTGGGAAAACTAGGGTTTTTTAATTTATCTTTAATACAATCGATTTACGGAAAATGAAACCAAACTTTGATATAAAACTTACTGTCCCGATCAACTAGCCTAACGTGATCTACTGAAATATGAGGTGTTACAAGTACAATTTACAACAACAAACCATTTATTTACAGAAAAAAAAAGGGGAAAGAAAAAAGAAAGAAAACCCTTTTGAGCTCAAGTGACACCGGGCGTCCGACTCAAAGACTTTGTTTCAAACTTCCCACTTACAAAAACCTCCCCTTTCTTCAATATTTCCTAAAACCCTGAAACCTCTCTATTCTCTAGCAATGGCCGAAACCACCGAATTGATTCAGCACATTGAGTTGTACGTCGACACGTCTCGCTCTCCTACCGAGCAGGTTCACGCTCCATTCAATTTCTACTCGATTTTTTAAATATTTTTTTAGTGAAAAGTCTCTACTAGTTTGAGTTCCTTAATCCTGTGTTTTGCTGCTTGGAAAATTAAGGAAAACAAATAAACAATCAAAATTCAAACTAAATTATGAATCTTTAATCAAGTTCTGCAGCGTATATCAATTTAAATGACTGTAGCACTGTGTAATCTATGCATGAGTTTCTTTCATGTTTCTGCTTTGGGTTAGGATAGTTTGAAGCTCAAAATGTGTGTGCTTTACAGGCTGCAAGCTTGAATTCAATCATTTCTCTCGTGAAGAGTGACTTTTTAACTATTGAAGTGCTGGTACGATTAACTTTTTCTTTATCCATCATCTTTCGGTTAGATTCAATTGGTCTGTTTTCTCTAATTTCTGTGTTTCTAAATAGGTGAAAGAGATGAGGATGTATTTGACCACTACGGATAATGTGATCCGTGCTCGGGGTAACTTTTATGTCATTTATTTATTTTTCTTGAATGGAATGATGTATTGTTTTCCTGTGAGGACCTAAATCTAAGTATCAGGTAGTAGCTTGGAGATTTATATGCATATTTTTTTGCGCAAGTGACTCTCTGTGCAGCTGGCTTTTGGTTTGATGATAAGAATGCATATGTGTAGATGATAGTTCTGATTTTGGATACATGTGGTGATTTTTGGGATGATTCCTTTGGCTATGGGATTCACGATCTCAGATCCAGTAATGTTCCTCTAGATGGTTTTTGGATAACTTTCTTAATTATCCGTATTGATTCTTCTATTCTGCTCTAAGTTGAGGAGATGTAGGATAGAGTGTAAATTCTTGCCTACATATGCTATATGAAGGGCTATAAGGTTTAGGAAACTTGTGATTTGGACTAGGGGGTCTGGAAGAAGATGTTTAAAGCTTGGTATCACAAATTGGGGTTTGAAAGGCTAAAGAGATGATAGGGCTGGTTTTCAAGATATTGATGCAGGAATTTTCTGGCTGAATATGCAAATTCCTGGTTTTAGGGGAGAGTTCTAAAAGGATTTTGTAGGGATAAAAATGTGAATTTTACTTGGGGTTCAGCTGTTTTGATGCGGGAAAAATGGGGTTTCGATTTGAGATGACATATAGACAAGAGAAGGAAGAAATTTGGGATTGCTATAAACAGTACCCACATGAACAATGCACAAAGAAGAGAGAGAGAGAAACTGGGCATGCAGCTCAATGACTGGAATACTCAATTCATGAAAAGCTGTATAAATCCAATAAGTTGTATTGGTAGTTACAAATTCTTTCACCTTTTTCTTATGGGAAACTATAAAACAAACTCCTAATTCCGCAAGTAAACTAAGCTTAAGGTCACATGTCATGCCCCTTGTTTAATTATATTATCTTATTAATAAAACAAAACTCATAATCCACGACCCACAACCCATATTCATCAATGAAAGTGTCAGTAAAATACCCCTGACTTTAGAAACTTTAAGAAAACCCAGAACAAATCACTAATGACATAATTAACTGCCATTGACTCTTATTCTTAGACAATAAAGTCTTCTTTTGGGCAAGAGATTTAGTCGTGGCCATGCTATGCCAATTCCACCATAAGTTCTCTTTTATACTGCCCATATTCTTATATTACATTGTCTATTCTTTCTCTGACAAATTTTTTGTTTTTCAAATAGTGTTACCCTAGATTGTACTTTTACCTAAATGGTTAAATTCCATGACAAAAATCTGAAAGCTTCTTGGGACACTGTATCCTTCTTCAGGTATACTTCTTCTGGCAGAAGTTCTTACAGGTCTCGCATCAAAGCCACTAGATAATGCAACTATTCATAGCTTGATAGGATTCTTCACAGACAGACTGGTGCGTTGGCTTTTTTGTTCTGGAACCTCTGCTTTTCGATTTCATATTTTGCTTTCTCAAAAGGCAATTAGTGATATTATTCTTTTATCAGGCAGATTGGAGAGCTTTACGTGGTGCGCTTGTCGGTTGCTTGGCACTGCTGAGGAGGAAAGTTAATGCTGGAATGGTCTCGACCAGTGACGCAAAACTGGTTGCTCAGTCTTACATAGAGTCCCTACAGGTGCAATCTTTAGGGCAGCATGACAGAAAGGTAGGATAATGGATGCCATCCTTAATGCCCAGGAAATTGAATGAAAGCAAAGTTACTAATATCTGTTATATGTATAGCCAATGCCTTTTCAAGAACAAAACTGATTGACTTACATGTCCAAATTCTATTGCAGCTTTGCTTTGAGCTTTTGGAATGCCTTTTAGAACGCCATCCGAATGAGATTGCTTCACTGGTATTTTTTCTGTTTGGCTTTCTTCAGCTTGTTTGTGTTCTGTCCCTCTGTTTCTATAATCCTTTTCCAGCCGTATATGATGAAAGTTATGCAAATCAGAAAAGATACCCGATACTATCACCTTAACCCTGGCTGATGACAATACGTACTGTTTCCAATTTCATTGCAACTTTATGAATGACCTGAAGAATTCTTCGCAGATTAACTTCAACTATAATAAACATTGTGAGTTCAATGGACTTCTATTCAATTAATGAGAATATCTGGCTTGATTTATACATGCCCAATTAGAACCTGGAACTCATTATCATGGTTATGTTACAAAACGTGCATATAATGAGAATGACTATCTATCTATCATGGTCACAGTCATGGTCATGTTACAAACCTGGAACATGCCCAATTAATGAGAATGTCTATCTACTGAAATTCCACTCGCATATGCACATAGACAGAGAAACACATGCATGTGTGTGCACCTTATACCATGGAGGTTTCAATTTCTGTCAACTCCTCCCAACCCAAGAGTAATCTCTTTCGTTTTTCAGTGATTCTGGTTACATGTTAATCAGTTTGTTCTCCATTGTATAGGGTGAAACCTTTTTTTATGGGATCTGTCAAGCTATGGATGGAGAAAAGGATCCTCATTGCTTAATGTTAACATTTCCGATTGTTGAGACTCTGGTGCGAATATATCCAGACCCATCTGGCTCACTTGCAAGTTTTTGTGGAGATCTATTTGAATTATTGGGATCTTACTTTCCCATTCATTTTACTCATGTAAGCTTATTTTTCACCCGTTGGTTGCATTTCTGTGTAAACTAATTGAAGTATTGTTATAATTTTGAAATTGTTTCTGTGTAAACTATTTCTTAGCGTGCACAAAAATTCTAAAATTAGTTTCTTAAACTGCATTATGTATAGATGTGACGGAACTTTTTGATATCTTGATATTCTCTGAAGCCACCTCTTGGAAATGACTAATGATGCATGTAAGCCTTTTTTTTAACCAGTGGGATGTTTCCTGTTCAATTAGGATGTTGCCTTAAAGTGACCCAGACAATTGGGTTGTCATAATGCTATGAAAATGACTAATGATAACTAAAATGAAAAAAATATTTTTTTATTTATAGATGTTGATTTCTATCAAAAGCTAAATTTCTAATTAAACGTTGACGATCCAAATTTATGAATTCTAGCTTGTCACAATCTTATCAATGGTATGCCTTTAAAGATAATCATAGTTGAGGTTTCTGTTTGGTTGCTTTTTCCCCCCTTTGACTTAGGTATAGATGATTATCTTTTTGTTGGTTTAATATTCCATGTGTTTCTATTCAGTTCTTTACAATCTCACACTCTTTGATTTCATTGGATGTGTGGTTTTTTTTCCCTCTATACACTGTCCAGCTCAAAGATGAGGACGCTGAGGTGAAAAGGGATGACCTTTCAAAGGCACTAATGGTATGCTTTCACTGTTACTGGTTCTATTTCTCCCCATCTTTTGCTTGAATTTTTTTTTTCCTGACACTGCTTGCTGGAATATGAAATTGGTTTAAATTGATATTGGCTGATGCATATGTGTTCATGATGATCCGCGTTGTTCTTTAAGGCAGAGATCAGATCATTCATCGTAACTGATTATGACTTAGCTTGGACTAGCACTCTAGGTGCATGTGAGAATGCTTTGTCTATCGCATTAGTTTTTTCCCAATAATTTATAGGAAGTTGCTACTGGATAAAATCGTAAAGCAGTTCTGGGTAGCTTTTCTTTCTTTTTGTACCTGCATCCATAAAAAAAACTCTACATTCTACAGTAGTTTTCACCAAGAATTTTTGAGTCTGAAAACACATATTTAATAAAGCAGTGAGACAGACTACTGAGTCAATAGGGAAAAGTGAGTCAGTAAAATCCAGCCTTTGCCTTTATTTTAAGAGTGTAAATGAGCTCAAGTAAACATAAAGCCTGCAACTGGTTTATATATTAGACTAAAAATCCTCATGAGTACCAGGTTTTACAGGTTGATCTGGCTTAGGAAAATTTACTTGGTTGGAGAATTGCACATTGCAGTTTAGTTCCCTAAATGAGAAATTAATCATTCACAACTTCGCTCACTTATTAATATTTCTTAATCTCAGTTTGCATAGTTACCCCCGAGGTTTTATATATTATGCAGAATTTTATATGAATAACCAGCTTCACAACCGACATAAAAGCTTGTCATAAACATAGAGGGATGTGAAGTGAAGGAAAACTATACTTTGTGTTTGTTTGGGAAAATTATCTTTTATTGCTTAATGTATACGACTATCTATGTGATTTTCACGTGCACAATATTTAAATTAAATTTTTTCTTTCTGCAGTCAGCATTCTCGTCCACGCCTTTATTCGAACCATTTGTCATTCCATTGCTTCTTGAGAAACTTTCTTCGTCTCTGCCATTAGCAAAGGTTTGGGCAATTTGAATGCATCTCTATGCTTTGTGTTGCAAATGCAGCAATTTTCACTGTAATTTTGAGAAAATGCGTTTATTAAAAAACTATATTTTTGTTGCTTGCTCTGTATGCCCGCAGGTTGATTCTTTGAAGTATCTTAACCACTGCACGGCTAAATATGGAGCTGACAGAATGGCAAAACATGCTGGAGCTATTTGGATTTCACTGAAAGATGCAATAAGTAATTCATTGGAAAAGCCTGCTATGCCCTTTACTTCAGAACCACTATATGGTCTTGGCTTTCAAGAGAATGAAATTGCAACAGAAGCTCTAATGCTTCTACAGAAGGTTACCCTGCAAAATGAGGCTTTGTTTTTAAGTTTGATTATTCAGGATGAAGGTATAAACATAGTTTTCAACTCCATAGCCAGTCATGAACATTATAATAATATTTCCTTGCAAGGCAAGCAGTGGTTACATGCAGTCGGTCGCATCCTTTATATAATATCCAAGACTTCCATGGCTTCCTGTAACAGTGTGTTTGAAAGTTTCTTCCCTCGCTTAATGAACACGCTTGAGATTTCTGTGACAAATTCCTCTGGGGATTGCACTCTTAATGAGAATTCTTTTCCCTCAAAAAAGTTTAATTTTGGAGCTCTTTATCTCTGCGTGGAATTAATTGCGGCATGCAGAGATTTAATTATGAGATCGAAAGACCTTGCTCCGAAGCCTGATACTTCACAGGAGACATGTCGCTACATGCTTCACATGTTCGCGGATTCACTAGTCAATGCCTTTTCTTCTTCCTTGGCCACGAATGCTAATGAAGTTGCTCATGGTGCAGATATTTATTTCAAAGGTTAGTGCTTTGGTTTCTTGGTAAGTTTTTCTGTTTGAACATGTCATTGTTTAATTTTTCCATAACGCAAGATGCTTATGATGAGTTAATCCTGACAATCTGAGTTATGCGAACCTGGGCATGCCTTAGGTAGGAAGTTATCACTTAGGGGAGCCCAGCGGCTTGTACCAACTTGGTTCAATCTGTTCGCTGTAGTGAGATTTTTTTTTTACATGTGGCATTTGTCAAATTCTCAAATCCTCTGCTGTTGAATCTTGCTTTAGAATGACGAGTTTTGTGGAATATCTATTGTGTGTATTTGTTTGAAATATTAAAGTCTTCTAATCTGTATCTCTCTTGCCAGAGTTCCTATTTGACACTTAAAACAAGAGTTCTGTCTTTTGAGTCAGTTCCATGCTGTATCTTTTCTTGGCCTGTTTGTGCTAGGCCTTAAATGGGTACTAAGACGTATATTAGGGTTCAATTATTAAACAGCTTCCTGCAAACCTGTATTACATCTTATGTAAACAAATAATAAAGTACAGCAAAATTTAGATAATTTTTCGAAGTTCCAAATCAGTAACTATAATATATGTATGGTAATATATTTCTTCTCTCTATCTCTTCCTTTTTTTTATATGCCCTTCCCATCCTTTATATTGATTTTCTCTCCCAATTGAGTGACTTATGTGCATTTATATGTTTAAATATGAAATTTTAGTTCCAGTTCCAACTATATTGATTGTGGTTTTCATTTTAAATTGATATGCAGTGAAGGGTTTACAGATTCTGGCTACATTCCCTGGAGATTTCTTGCCAATATCTAAATTTTTGTTTGCGAATATTCTGACGATACTCATGTCAATCATCTTAGTGGATTTCAACAAGATATTGCTATGGAAGCTAGTGTTGAAAGCTTTAGTCCACATTGGGTCATTCGTTGATATGTATCATGAGTCTGAGAAGGCACTAGGCTATATGGGTGCTGTTGTTGACAAGACTGTTTCATTGGTGTCTCGTGATGATTTTAATGTGCCTTTTTCACTAAAACTGGAGGCAGTCTCTGAGATTGGTGCAAGTGGGCGAAATCATATGCTAAAAATTGCACAAGGGATGGAAGAGGCAATAGTGGCCAAGTTATCTGATTATGTATGTTCAGCCTATAAATTATGTGTTTTTCATACTAAAACAATTCGTTTATAAATTCATGGAACACCCTCAGTCAAGAAGTTAATGGTGTTGCCTGCTTGTGTCATCCATAGTTAATGCACTACATTTGTGGCTACAATATAATAATTTTGGGCAGTTCATGTTATTTTTTTCATTTTGTTAAAAAAAAAAAAATTCACTACACTCCTGTTGTTCCAATTGTTCTTGGGTGAGCAATCCTCACTTTAAGTTATATGCTCAAAGAATTCTTCTCTCGTTATCTAATGACTCTTGTCTTTGCATTTTGTTTGCTTAGGTCCATGGAAATTTGAAGTCAGCTGAAAAAACAATCCAACTGTTGGAATGCTACTGTAATAAGATTCTTTCATGGTATGCTTTTCTACCCGAATGTTTCAATCTGTAAAGTTATGTCCAATTTGATAATTGTGATTGGTAAGTGTTACTCTTTGGTTTTGACAACCATTATGCCCTTGGAGTATTAGTTCAACAACCATTAGTTCAAAACCTAGCAAGTTTAGAAATTTGCTATTCGTTGTTTCTTTGGGCCATGATGCAGACGTCTAATTTTTCTAGGGAATTCTAGATATTTGGAGAGTAATTCATATATTTCATTCTAGATATATGAAGGGTGGTCTGCTCTTTTTCTTTTGGTAAACAAGAGAGCATTCATAATTATTTTTGGGAACTAGCATAATTAATGACTGCTAGGAATGTGAAGTTAATTAATGAAAGAAACTAGTATAAAAAGTGAAATCCCCTCTCTGATGATCAAACCATTTTCCTTAATCAAATATAATTAACTTGTCAAGAAAGTTGCTAACAGTTGGTGATATCAAAAGTAATTTTCTAACAAGTTTCTTTTACCTGCTTCGTCATGAAAAACCTGACAATATTGAGCCATCACACTGAAACTGTTAGTTATTTAAGGTGAATATTTAGAGCTACGCATATATATATATATATTTCTTCGTTTTGGCCTTTACCCTTGAGTAAACATTACCACTACAAGCAAACTACCCCTCGCTTCTCTATCTCATATATGTGTTCCTCTTCTATTAACACATAAAGTAATAAATAAGTTGAAGTTTCATACATAGGAGGGCATTGTGTTGCTTTCATGAGATTTTATTGCTAGTTTGTGATCCCAGTGTAATGCGTTTTTCTTTCTTTTTCATTCCTTTTCTGTTGTTGATATAAATTTTTTGTAAAAATGGGCTCAGGATCAATGAAACAGGAGGTCTCGAGGAAGTTCTGTTGCGGTTTGTCATTAATATATGGAATTGCATTGAAAGTTGCAAAGGTTTTAGCATTCAAGTCCAGGAAGAAGTGCGTAGAGGTTTTATTTATTTTTAATTTTTTTTTTAAGAGAATATAATATATTATGATATCAATTCCCATTATGATATTTAGTCAATATATTAGAAATATCTTTCAGCTCCTTCCAATATTGCTAACCCGTAGTCAGTAATTGATGAAAAAGATAGGTTATAATGCTACACATGAAATCCAATAATATTTATAATGCTACTTCAGGAACTTCTTGATGCAACCATGATGGCAATGAAGCTTGCCACTGGGAGTTGTTCAGAAGAAAGCCAGAACATTATAATCCACAAGGCTTACAGTGTTATTTCATCAAGCATATCCATTCCATTTAAGGAATCCCTGGATGCCACCTCTTCCATTCAGCTTGAAGAATTGCGTGTTTCTGAACAGATAGACAAATCTTCTCATAGGGATGACCAGATAGACAAATTTTCTCTTAGGCATGAATGGATTCTTTCACTTTTTGCATCAGTAATCATAGCGGTGCGTCCAAAAGCACAGATTGCGAATGTAAAAGGAATATTGCATTTGTTTATGACAACCCTTCTTAAAGGATGTGTTCCAGCAGCTCAGGCTTCGGGTTCTGTGATCAACAAATTGGGTACAAAATCCCATGAAACAGCAAATTCAAATGACTGTACCTTGGAAGAAGCAGTGGATATGATTTTTAGAACAAAATTATGGAATCTCAATGAAAATGGAGTTTTACGGACATGTGGATCAGGTAATGGCAGTAAAGTTGGTCTTACTGATTTATGCCTTGGTTTTTCGAGCAATAAACTGCTTCAAGTCCATGCCATTGTTGGATTAGCATGGATAGGGAAAGGTTTGCTTCTACTTGGTCATGAAAAAGTAAAAGATGTAACCAAAATTCTGTTGGAGTGCTTACTGTCAGAAGTAAGAATACGTGCCATGGAGTTGAAGCAAGGTTTGTTAGAAAACAGTTACGAGCAGCACGCTGTGATGAGAAGCGCAGCAGATGCATTTCATATTCTTATGAGTGATTCTGAAGTTTGTTTGAACCGAAAATTTCATGCCATAGCACGGCCACTCTACAAGCAGCGGTTTTTCTCTACAGTGATGCCTATTCTGCAGTCTTGGATAATAAAATCTGATTCATCAGTATGCAGGTGCATACTCATTATATTACTTATTGCACATGGCTGGAAGAAATCTTGTTGACTTTTTTAAAGCTTTACTCCCCAAATTACTGCCTTATTTCAGATCTATGCTGTTTCGGGCATCCGCGCACCTTATATCTAATGCTCCATTAATTGTTATCTTGAGTGAAGCCAAGAAGGTAATTAAAAATAACAAATTACATTTTATGGCGCCATTTGAATATCTTGGACCACATAGTTGTGACATTACCATAAAATTTTTGCAGCTCATGCCAGTACTGTTGGATGGATTGTCCCTGCTTAGTGAAGATATTCTGGATAAAGATAAGCTATATAGTCTTCTGCTAGTCCTTTCTGGAATATTGACAGATAAAAATGGTAATGCCAACTGTGTCAGTGCAGGCTGCATTTTTGTGAATATAATATATATCTCTCTGCATGGACTAGCCAAATTAAATATGTAATTATGAATCTCTCCTGATATGTGACTGCTTCATTGCCTATGTTTCCCCAACTCTTAACCTAATTCTAGTGTTCATTTCCTTCTTGTTCATGCAGGACAAGTGGCTGTCATAGAGAATGCACACATTTTAGTTAATTGCCTCACCAGACTTATTGACTACCCACATATGATGGTACCTAATCTTCTTTATACCAACTTTGTTCTGTTGCTTACTTGCGCTCTTGAAAGTGCGGCCACACCTTTTCTGTTTCAGTATTTCTTTCAGGCATCAATATTAACTGTCATAAAATGTCAATTTCAGTTTGCCACCCCATTTCTTACTTTATCCTCAGTAGCCTTGGTACTGTGAATAAAGCCAGAATTGAAAAACCAAATGGCTAAAATTGAAATTTATATGTTTTGGCTGATATATCTTTCATTTACATGTTAAGCTTGTTAGAGAGACTGCACTTCAATGTCTTCTTGCAACATCTGAGCTGCCATATGCAAGAATCTTTCCCATGAGAACACAGGTTAGTTGCTGTTTTATCATTAATTCTCTTGGTGAGCGGATTGATACAAAAGTTCTTCCAACTATTTGGGTCTGTCCGACATTGATGAAAATTGCCTTTCTAGTTATAATTTGTGTGTGCGCATGTGTGTGCATGCTTGCATCTTATGCGTAATCTTTATTCAGGTACTTCAAGCAATATGTAAGGCTCTTGATGATCCAAAGAGGGCTGTTCGTCAGGAAGCTGTCAGGTGTAGGCGAGCATGGTTAGTGCTCTAAATCAATACTTTTGTAGCCTTAAAATATATTTTTACTCCTTTTGTAGTTTTATCCATTCACTAGCTTTGGACTCCCTTTACAATGAGCAGGGCATCAATTGCGTAAAAGAAATCTTGATTCCTAAAGAAGGGTGCAGAGTTGTAGAGTTTACGTAAGGCTAGCTTCACAAATTAAATCGGCGATAAGGGGCTGAAAATCTACTACTACAATTCCTGCTTCAAAAATAGATATTTTGTATCTAACTATATAAAGTAAGGCACAGATCCATGCAATACTTTCAGCTTTCACCATGTGGGATCGCTCTTATCAAGTGTTGCCGTTTTGAGTATTTGTAAATATTGGGAATACATGATGTAATTCTATTGGTAGCTAGGTGATTATCTGAACAAGGCAAAATAGTTTTCTGTAGAATGCTTTACATTGTTCAATATAGTAAGGGCACTAAAGATGTGCTCTCATTTGGGAGTGAGACAAATTCCTCAGTTTTCTTTCCCTTTTTTTAAAAAAAAAAAATCTGTTGACGACCTTTCCTATTAAAAGGGACAATACTAGTATACCAAACTCACACACACTATATAGATTTTAGGACTCCAACCTAGGACCTTTCCTGGAGTAGCAATTGCTCCAAACTACTACACTTGTGGGTCCTCGGCAATTTTCATTGACGAGCATTTACCTACGCAGCAGCTAAAAGGTCTAATGTTTTGAGGATTCTTCACTTTGTCTCACTTTTTTTTATCTATTTACTTCTCATCCTTCCTCTGATGCTACATTGATTCTCTCATTTGCTGAAATCATGACCATTTCTATCAACAAATGGGTGTTCCACCTCACTTTGGACCAAGAAATACCCTTTTATTTTCTTCCTTTTTCATGTAAAAAGTGTTGAAAAATAACCCAATTCGTTTTTTTGTTGTTTTTGTTTTGGGTAAACAAGGGGGTAAAAGGCCCAACACAAGAAGCTACAACATCAAAACCATCACTAACTCAACTTGTTTATTATTTGTGTTAATAAAGCTCTCATTTTCGGGTTAAAAATTAATAAATCCAAATCAAGATTTTCTCATTTTTGGGTTCATCACTTAACCGTTCCTCCTGTTGTGTCAAGAATTGTCACTGTTGCTGTTATTTTATACCACGCAATGCAAGATGGACTGATTATGCTCATGGACACTTTCAGAATGTGCAATGATTCTGACAATTCACAAATTGATAGGGCAGTAGAAAACTAACCAAAAAGAATGGAATATATTCATAACAAAATCAATATTCACAAATTGACGTTGTAAGTAGAAAACTATTGCTGTTATTTTAGACATTCTAACATGTCTAACTTCTTTACAGGGTTTCTATTTCATCTTACCCTTATATGGTATCTAAGGAAAAATGTTTTCTGGCTAAAGATACAGGTAGATATTTGAGGTTTGAATGGACATCCCAACAAGATGCGGCCAAATTAGTTCACAGTCGCCTTTACATCAAAGCAGCATCCGATTGCAGTTTGGGAATAATCCCAAATTAGTTGACACGAGTCTACAATCCTTCATGACAGTCAGCGACATTTACATCAACAGATAAATTAATCAGATAAATCATCTTCAGCACCACTATATTCATCAATATCTTGATGTCGTGCAATCTTCCGTGGTCTTTCAAGGGTATCTTCAACATCAAAGCGTCTTGTTTTCAAATTTGACACAGATCCCCTTGAATAATCCTGAAAGCAGCAAGCCAATTATGTGTATATGCAATTATTCAAATCATTTGATGACTAAAACCGGATACCAAAAGAATTTAAATTTCAACAAATAGCTTGTCGTCGTACCCCTGAATCCTTTAGTTCAATTGCAGCAACAGTTGATCTCTGCCTGACGGTCACTCTTGAAGGTGCAGGAAAATGTTCAACCTCATCGCTGGTTTTTCCTTCTTTGGACCTCTTTTTCCTTAAGACAAGCTTTGTGGGAAGGGGCTGCATTGTGAATGGAAAAATTTATAAAGAAGGATAATCTTGATGAATTGTTCCTCAAAACAAAACCAAAAAACAGAATAAGCAAAGAGCAATTAATAAATGCATACGTAATAAAGATGAAAATATTGATTCAAGGGGATACCGCATAGCGTGCTTCTTCTTCATCAAATGAAACAAGGTATGTTGTGGGATCATGCACATCATCACCTCTTACCTGTTGAGACATCAAAAGGAATATCTTAAAATATGCAATCAAAAGCTAACTTAATAACTTCTCAAGACCATGGGGATGGTACATACATCGTAATGATACTCGCGAACCCAGGAATAAGAAACATCTTCAGATTCATCATACGGATCTTTTGATAGCTGCCACCATTGAAATAAATAATATATGAGCCATGAGATCAGCCTACGAACTGTTAATGCTAATCTTCTTCAGATTTAGAAGTCAAAACAAGCATGTCTACCTCATTTGGAGAAGGGACCATGTAAGCCAAAAATTTCTCCGGATTAGCTGGATCTGCGCCTGTTACCTTATAACTTTTCATAATGGCCTGTAGCAGATGATGATGGATGAGATAATAACGCACCAGTTGCCACTTAATAGGATAATGACAAAATATGAAAATATTCAAGTACAACAATGTCCAAGACGCAGATATCATGTAAACAAAGGGATATTATGTTGTGGGATGACATGATTACCTAATACAAAGGCAATTCTTTAAATTATTTTCCCAACCCAAATGAAAACTTGATTTGTAAATTGCAACAATTCAACACACACTTCAGGTAAAATTCAAGTAATCAAAGGATAAAGGCAACTCTTAAATTATTTCCCTCTAAATGAATAAGCACCATCTAACACACAATAACAGATAATGAAGGAATACGGCTTCAATTATGGGTATAGGTGGATACAGATTATTTTAGCTCTTTTGTTTGTTTTCCAAACCTTTCACCTAAATCAATTCATGCAATTTTGATGGTCGTCTATTAGTTTTTTGGATTCAATTCCAGTTCACTGTTTTGGGACTTTCACTTGTTATTATAATGTGATGCAGACTGCAGAATCCTAGAAATGAAGATTTTCTATAAATTGAAGGTTTGAGAATCTGATTTTATTTTACCCAAAAAAAAATAAAAAAATCTAAATTTATGACCAGAACTGGTGCATGCGTCCCAACTCACTCTTGATTCATAAGCGTCATGACCGGACTGGTCCAATTTGCTATAGATTTCTGAATCAGCAGTAGGAGCACCATCAAATGCTGCAAGGACAAATTGGTCTTCGTACCTGTTACAAAAGCATCATCAATAACAGCCCCAAGTTAATGTGTGAATATTCTAGAATGCAATATGATTGCCATAAATAAATGTTTTAGGTTTTCAATTAACCAGCCACCAGCCCAATTGGTCATCATTGAAAAATATCTATAATCTGCATGCATGCATGCTCATGCATGAATATAAATGATTTTGATTTCAAAATGTCTGGACTCTGAAATAACAAGCTTTTTGTGAGAGCTCAAGCTCGACTTCATCCATAACCCATTGGCACTACGTATAATAAATTTACTAATTAAGATCAGCATATAACGGGCTTGTGTACGAAAGAGTAAAATAATAAATGTTTTTCTTATTTAAACAGAAAATCAGATACTCCATACCGCTCAAAATCAGGCAACAGAGGTAGAACCTCAACAGGGTATAAATTCTTATTGGTTGCATGAACAGGGCGTGACTTGCAGGCCTCAAAAGATGCCTCAATTTCCTTGATTTGTCTTTCCCTGAAAAATGATTCACGACAATTAATTGACATGAGTAATGGACATTGGTTTTACGATCACAAAGGTAGGTAGGCAAAGAGCAAACCTGTCATTAAGGTTGTCCAAAATGTTGCGACCTCCCTTCATTTCCCGCAGTTCTTTTGCTTGTTTTTCAGTTAAAGACTGCAGATGCCAATGCACGTACTTATAACATAGCTCACCAGTATATTTCTAGAAAGACTGCTCATCTAAAATGGAGCATTAATCGACTACCTGTCTCGCAGAGTCCATGCTAAGAGGAGATATATATTGTGTTTTAACCAGCCATGCAACCCCTTTATCGGTAGGCCGCTCTTTTCTTCTGATGCCATTATTTTTCACAGGGGTTGCTGCTACGTCATCCCGCAATAATTCCTCATCTTCCAAAGCAAGGGGTGGTCTAACACTTGGAGGACTGATTGAACCAGGAAAAAAACAGATATTCAGTATTGTCATGCAATAAAAACTACTGATGTCTTAAAAGGTTTAGGGCTGTAGAGTAATGATACTTGTATACACTGAGGTCAAGCAGGTCAAGAGGTATCCCAAGATCTGGCTCAACAAAAAGCTTGGGCTTGTATGTTTTCTCCAACGATGTTATTGTGTATTTTGTATATCTGGGAGAGGGAGGGAAGATTGCAAAAGTTACCGCAAAATAATAATTCATTTGATTTTGGAATTTGATAATAAGATAACAAGGGATAATAATTCTACTCCTGATCATGTGTCATAAAGCCATTATTTCAACAATCAGATTTGATTTCCATAGTGAGAGCTTCAACAAAAACCAAACATGTATGCTGAGTTCCAGACTCTCAAGCCAAAGTAATGAGTGCTAAAACATGATAAAAACTCATCCAACCTATCCTCTCCGCTTCCCCCACCCCCCCCCCCCCCCCCCCAAAAAAAAAAAAAATACCACCTGACTTATGAAAGTCAATGTCCACCACCACACCAACATTTTCTGGATATTATCTTCTTCATCAAGAACAACATGTGAACCTGCTCTGCTTGTTCATATTTTCTTGATCGCCCAACTTGATGCATGCAGTTTAACTTTAACATCAAGTTTCAGGCTGTATCCAGTTCATAAATACTGACAGGTTTGCTGCTGCACCAGACTAACAAAGTTCATTTCTAGTCTTCCATATACCCCATAAGATAAACGCTATGTGGGTCATCAGTAAATCGTTCTTCCCTTGTTATCCTCCCCAACCCCCACCCACCAACTTCGCCCCCCCCCCCCCCTAACCAACTAAATTGTAGAAAATCGTATCACAAAATTATCTCCATTAACCGCATCTTCCATATAAGTGCAGTAGAAATTCATCTTCTTTCCTAAACAATTTTCTACTTGCTCTGATTAATTCCTCCATCTGAAAACCACCCTGATGATTGCTTGCAATCATATGATGCCAATTACTCATTCTTACAACCTCAAAAAGGTTACAAAGGTCCATGCACAAAAAACACATGCATTGCATGCACATACAAGCCTAAATGTACAAATGTTCAGAAGGTTGAGCAACAAAAGAGATGACTTACTGATCTTTGTCTTTCTTCAAAGACATAAGCTTTGGCTGTGCACTTGGATCTGGAAGTTCATTCCGAAATCTTCAAAGAGCATACAAGTTAGATTGGAGTCATTAACGGAGTAAACAATGAAAGTACTTGACAAGCAGAGAGATGAACGAACACTATTTTTAACTAAATTTACATTGTTCTGTTTTGGCCTGAACTAAATGAGCATTGGTTAGCCACACAGAATATATAAGATTCATCTCAAATGGTGTTTCACGATACGATAAACAAATAAAAGGCTGAATAAAATTTTTTTGGAGTCTTATCCAACTATTATTAGGTTCAGCGTACCACCGGTAGCTTTAGACGAGTTCAAAACATTGTGTATTGCTAAAATTTGATCATTGTGTTCTAATAAACATGACGAACTCTAGAAAGTACAAGTTAAACTTAAGCTGTAAGGGAATTAATAAAAAACATATAATAAAACTGTTATTGATATATCATGTAGTCAGTTTCCATCAAAACAGGAAAAGATTAATTTCAATTAAAGCAGAGCAAAATGTGTTCTTCAAACAAAGGTATATCATTGTTAACATACTCACTTCAACTTGCATACAAATGTGGTTGGCTTCTTCAGCCTATTTTCAGTCCTCTCACTGCTCAAGAATGGAGTAGCCCTCCTTTCCCCCATTCGCGACCCTGCAATCGACCCATGTCCTTTCCCAGAAGACAACATCTGTGTCTTTTGCAAAACTGAATTTTGGGAATCCTTCAACTGCTGCCTATGCTTCTCTTCTTGCCTTTGCTTCTCAAACTCCCTCTTCTTTCTCAATCTTCTCTCTTCCTCTGTCTCCACTCTCCCTGGAGGCCCATTCACTTTCTTCACTGGCATTGAAGGAACAGGGGGCTTATGCTGTTTTTGAGGAACCCCATGATTCAAATGCCCATGTTCACGCCTCCCCGACACCGATACCTCCCTGGAAGCCCCTTTTTCATGGGATCCTCTATCTACCCCACCATCCTTACTTTGTGGAGGGGGTGGTGGTGGTGAACCCGGAGGTGGGGGTGGTGGCGGGACAGAGGAACTCGGGGAAAAAGGTGGTGGGGGTGGAGGTGGCGGCTGCTGTAAAGGCTGGATTGGCTGGTGACTATATTGTGAATACTGAGAATTCTGGTAGTACATGGGGGCTTGTGGAGGCTGTAAAGGCATTTTATTTTGTGCCACTGGAGGAGCTTGAGGGGGCGGAGGTGGTGGGTATGAAGACTCGGGCGGCGGAGGCGGTGGTGGATAATTGTATTGTGGTGGTGGGTGAGGGTGTTGAGTTCTTGGAGGGCCGTAATTACCATGATTGTAATTGTAGTTTTGAGGATACGATGAAGAAGCTGCAGGCACAGCCCCATCACCACCACCACCACCACCAGCACTACTAGCATTATATCCCCAATTCTGATTATATTGATTGCCTCTCTGTGAAGGAGGTGGCGGTGGTGTTGGTGTAAGAGGGTTTTGATTCGGCGGCGGCCCGAATGACGATTGGGGCGGGAAAGGCCTGTATGAAGCCATGGCTAAGATGATTCTCAAGCACACCAAACAATCAACCACAACCCGAAACAGTCCCTTTCAAATTGCCTCTACGAACTGATAAAAACCCTAAAGCAGCAATTTTTTCTTTTTGGCCTCAAATCTCTAAACAGCCAAAAACTCCCAATTATAAGCTATATATGCAATTACATGTTTTGAATAGCTGCGGAATCATAACAAAATAAATACCAGAACCTGGAAGATAGAAAATTTGAATTGAATGAAGCAGTCTGCATAGCTGAAACCAGATTTGAATGGGAACCCTAGGAGAGAGATAGAAGCCCAGCCTTAGCAAAAAAAACCCTAAATTCTCAGCTGGAGAGAGGCTGCGAAAACCCTAAGCGAGTGACCGGAGAGAGAGATCGGAGGGAAGGAGACGCTTGTTTCTGGCACACGGAGTGTTTGGTGAGCTCGAGTTCGAATCCTCTGGCCCCAATTTCTCTGTCCCCTAGCTAATCTGTTGACACCTGGACAATAACTTAACTCGAATTTAACACTGTTAAGTCAAAAAAACAAAAATTCAGACAAATTAGAAAAAGAAACAAAGAGCACAGCAACGACAACCCACCTCCTCAAAAAATCCTCGACGACAACCCACCTCCCCTCCTCACCAAAAACTCCCAATTATAAGCTATATACGCAATTACATATTTTGAATAGCCACCGAATCATAACGAGACATAAGATTGCGAAGCCCTATAATTCCAAGTCATGAAAACATGCGCAAAAAGTTTAAAATCAAAGATGATTAGGCGAAATCAAGCATGAATCTTCCGTGTTTGATATTAATTAAATAAGAAATAAGCAAATATCGAGAGAATCACAGACCTTATTTGAGCTGAGACGAGTAGGGGTAGGCATGATCTAGTCTGATCCAGTTTCCACCTCACATTGGAACCGAAACTATACTATTTAACGGGTGCAATTCGGTTTAGTTTTGGTGAAATTTTTTTATGAAACCAGGCAGTTTGGTTTAAACTGATTTCGATGCGGTTTTTGGTTTTTCCAATTGCACTATCCACTAGGTGAGGCATTTATGTATTTATGAGAAAACAATGTAAGTGCAGTTTTGGTATGAAAATGTTAATTCCGACTTACCCTTTCTCAATCTCACCCAAGGTCTAAAATATCGGTAGTCCAAAAACACGGAAATTTCAGTGGAAATATCGGGATATTATTAATATCAATAAAAATTGAATAAAAACCGAAAAACTTGAAATTTTTAATTGAAACTTTGGAGAATGTTTATTTAGTCAATTATCTATTAGTTTATCACAAAAAATTAGAAGGAAATGCATAGCATGATGGATTTAACTAATTTAAGTTGATTATACAGCGAGCTGGCAAACACTATGAGTGTAGAAAATATGTAGTAATTAATGAAAAAAGATTAAACACACCATAATCATTTATATATAATGATTTACTACAATATTTTACACTTTATACATTGCATGGTAAGATACATGAGTGACTTAGTACCACATAGAGTTCCTATGAGGTTCAAATTTTTCACTATCTTCATCATCTCTATGTGTAGAGTAAGTACATTGTGAAGAGTAGTCATCAAATGATAAATCCCCAAAATACTTTTGCATGTAATTGTTAACATGCCACCCATATAAATATAAATATTTTAGCATATAATCACAAAAACATAAGTGATATGGTGGTTAAGGTGTTGGAGAAGTGAAATGGGAGGGGTTCAAATCCTCCCCTTTGTGTGTTTTTTTTTCTCCCTTTTTCCCCCTTTTTTTCTTTCCTTTACATCGATATTTTCGATATTTTAGCGATATTACACTGATATTTTGACAAAATATTGCTGAAATGTGAGCGAAATTATCGACATCGATATTTTCCGATATTATCGTCGATATTGTCGATATTTATATGATATGTACATGGATATGTTCTGAAATATCCGTGATTCGAAAAAACTGAAATATCCTCGATATTTTGTCGATATTATCTAATCTAAATGACTAGAGTTCGTAACCTCATAATTACAAGAGACAATTATCAAGTTTCCCAAAATTGGAATCAATTTTTCCATTACCATTTTCAGCATAAGGGTATCAAAAATGTTTTTACTGTTTTTACCTCGTAGAAAATTGTTCTCGGTTTAAATTACCAAAATCATCAGGGGCATACAATCCTTTCCCATTTTCAAATACGGGTATCAAAAATGTTTTTACAGTTTTTAGCTCGTTCTCGATTTAAACTACCAAACATTCTCAAATCTTGAAAATTGTAAAACGTTACGGGACGAACCTTATATATATATATATATATATCTCAACCAAATATTAGAAAGAAACTAGTTATCTGGTAAGAGTGAAACAATTCTTAACCAAGGGTGTGTTGATCCAAACCCAGAAATTCTTAACCATTGTCATTGTATATAATAAAGCCCATTTCATATTGAGGCAAGGAACACGATATTTATGAAGAAAAAAACTTAATTGCATAGCATTTTCATTGAACACATAATATAGCTTACATGGATATTAGAATCCAAAACCACCTAATATTAATCTAACGGAGGTTTTGTTTTGGTCGAACTAACGGAGGTTGGTACACATACATAGTACAAAATCCACCAACCGGTCGTATTAATTGTAGCCTCTGCCTCTTTCTCTGGCTGTTTTTAATTTTCTCTTCACTTGGGGCGACATGATGCCTCAATAGGCCCAGCTTGCCTTGCCATCTGAAAGAAATAAAATAAAATTACCATAAAATAAAATAAAATAAAAACACATTTTAGGCTGTGTAATTTGGAGAGTTTACCTGGAAATAAGCCTCAAGCCTCTTCTTTAGTGTTGCATGCTCATTCTTCAATGCTTGGAAAGTCCTCATGCATCTGGATTTACCATCAAAACTTTTAAGTGACCTACCAATTTTATCTACACATTTTTCCCCTTTTTAAAATTTATTCTCTATGTTATCAATTTATTATATATTTTGTCCGAATATAAAGAGAGAGGATTCGAACTGGAGTTAAGAGAATATAATTATAATAATAGTTTTTTAGTGATTGATGCTAGAATTATGTACGTACCCTTCTCCATTTCCTGCGTTACAATATTCCCTAAACTGTTGGCACTCAGCTTTTACTTTTTTGGCTCCGATGCTGAACCAAATAAGAGAAATGTTTAGTTGGGATTAAATCTTGTCATCTCAAAAGCCAACAAAGAATATACGTACAGATTGCTTTCTAATATCTCTTAAAATAATAACAAAATGATGATGTTTTATTTTTATTTTTTTACCTTGAGCTACTTCCCTTGAACTGATGCATGTAGCTGTCCAACTTGCTAAAATCACGAGGGGTTTTCTCTCTGCATATATATATATATACATATACATTATTATATGTCGCGGACATATATAATCAACCAATATATATGTATTGTCATTGAATTTTTTTTTTAAAGTAGACATTATAATTTGACTCACAGTGCCTGCTCTATGGCTTGGAGTGATCTATATGAATCTCGGTAGTACGACGTAGCAATTTCCTCCACAAAATTTGGGTTAGCGTCATCTTGCAACTCCTCCAACTGAATAAACTGTTCGTCCAGAAATCCCTGAAATTCCCAAAAATAATTTTAAAATGGATGATATAATTTTGCATGCACAAATCCATTTTATTGTTCTGGGAATTGTGCTATTTTTCGAGAACTTAATGCATTACATGCATGATATGAGCAATGTCTCCCTGCATTAGTACCTCGTAAAATATAAATTACGAGTTTGAAGATTAATAAAGTGAGGAATTTAAATTTGACAAGAAAAGGTAAGGAGATGAAAAAGAAAAAGACAAACCTGATCAAAGAGGGACTGCCTCATGAGACGAACCTGCCTGCGCGACTGGTTTTTGTCCATTTTATGAGAAGGGTAGAAAAGCAAACGATAATGAAGAAGATATATTGGGGAGAGAGAGAGAGAGAGAGAGAGAGAGAGTTGGAAGAACAATGTGTGATGAGATAAATTGTTAAGGAGCAAGGAGGGGATTATATAATATTTGGTTGGGTGTGTGTGTAGGAGGGGAACTGAGGCTGAGGGTAGATCGTGGACAACTTTCCATGAAAAGGGAAGAGCATGGAGTGATTGAGGGTAGTATTGGCAAATTCGATTCTGGTACTAAGTGATAAATAAATAAATAAATAAATTATTGGTATTAATTGTTTTTGAATATTATGTTAAATCTGGAATGACCTGCTTCTGCATGTAGATAGATTCTAAATAGTAAATTCCCCTCATTTAGATATTATCATTTAAAAAAAAATTGAAATGGGTTGAATTAAAATCCCCATATTCTCCAATGGAGACACCAAAAGGGTGATTAGATAGCAACATATATATAATGATTCAAAAAAAATATCAATGACATTCCCCCCCCCCCTTTTTTTTTTAAAAACTTTTTTTATTGAGAGAGGCAATAGTACACTAAACTCACACATACTACACGGATGCTAGGACTGAAACCCAAGACTTTATTTGAAGGAGTAAATACTCCAAACCACTGCACTATTGAGTCATTTGCATAATGACATTACAGTTTTTATGTGTAAATGTTTTATAACAAAATTAATTTGCATTTATATATATACTCTTCTGAGTTTTTATAATCAACAATTGGTTAAATTCTTCGAATAATCTGGCTGAAAAAAATGTACGATAATATATTCCCCTTTATAATTAATTAAGTCTGCTGCTTTCACCAATGTGGGAAGTGTGCTCATTAATCAAAAGGTACATATTTCCATTAGGAGTGAAGAGTTAGGTTTAAAAAGCAAATCCATGGTTTGATGCGGCCCTTTCGCATATTTTAGTGGCCACCTCAAGCATGCATGAATACGAGACAAACAATCCATCCTGAAACTGAAAGAACCCAAAAGCTAGCATGAACTAAAGCCAAAAGAATGCATTATATATATAAATGCATGACAATGGATGGGAAGGCTGATGGTTACGGGCATGTTTGGAAGTGATTCTATGAGGGGCGATTCTACTTATAGGGAGTGCGGGCTGTTACCCAGCCTAAAATTTTCAAAAAAGATAAATAGCTAAATAAATTTATCTCAGCCCAAAAAAAATATTAGAATTCTATCTCTATCTGCCCAGCCAAAATAAATAAACCTATCTCTATCTTTATTGTATTATAAAGTATGCTTCACTTGTTCCACTGAAACTTTTCCCACCATACTTTTCTTGTAGATTGAAACTTTCCTTTAGACAATGAACATTTTCTCTTTTTTCTCCTTCTCCCCGTCACTTTTCTCTCATTCCTTTATTTTTTTCCAGTCATCTTCTTCCTGATTAATTCTCTTTTTTTTCTTTAATGCGTCTCTCTTGTAGAATTTGGGTTTGTTCTAATAAATTGAATTTATGGCTTGTTGAATTAGGATTTTTGAATTGAATTGGGGCTTGTGAAATAAAAGCTTAGAATTGTGAATTAGGTTCCTTAATGTTGGAGAAATTATCTGATATATTCTTTTAAGCCCAAAAGGAATGGTTTTTTTGAAAGGTTTACTCGGGTTCAAATGAATGTATGATATTTTTTAGGCTTAAATGTTAAAATGCTCTCTCTCTCTCTTCTCTCACAAATTAAAAAAAAACATCCCTTACTCGACCAGCTCCCAACATGGTCTTCCCCAACCCAACCATTGCCTAGCCATTTGCCCCATCCTCAGTCGTGGCCCCCAAATCTTCCACCCCATCTCTCCCCCTTCTATCGTACGCCTCCCCCACCCCGCAATAGTCACCCCTTTTCTCACTACTCACTCACTAAGCAGCCCTTCCCCTCTCTGAACTACACCCATCTTTTTCTTTTTCTTTTTTCTAATGTTATGTTAGTTTAATTGAAGTTTTAATATATTTTTAAATAAATCCAACTTTTTTTAAATTTGAAACAACTCTATAGGTTTTCAAAAAAAAGAAAAGAAAAAGGATTATATTGTTCATATTTAATGGCAATTTTAACGAATTGGATCAAATTGGCTAATGGTCTTAAACACAGGGACTGAATTAGCCAAATTAAAACCACATGGACTAAATTGACCAACATGGTAAAACACATGGACCATTTTGACATTTAACCCTATTTTTTAATCCCAAAAGTGGTCTTCCTTTTCTTTTTAAAAAATTACATATTTAGGGCCAGTTTGGCATTGCTGTGCTGTGAAAATAATTGCTGTCAAATTTGCTATGAGAGAAATCAGCTGTGAGATAACACAGTTTGGCGTTTGGTAAACTTTTTGTTAAAAGTGTTGTTGGTAAGGATTCCCGTTTAATCAAAAAATAATTGCTGCATAATCATTAAACCCAACGCCTCTTTGAAACTGATTCCTGTATAATCAGAAAATAAAAGCACCTTATTAGCTGCTTTCCCAAATAGCTTTCTCTCACAGTAATTTTTAACAATAAGTGATTTTCTCATAGTTTACCAAACGGGTTAGGCTTCCCAAATTTTTTTAAAAATCACTTATCATCCCAAATAAGCAATACCAAACGGGCACTTAGTGTTGAGTGTATGTACATCGGGGGCCACAATTTAGAATTTGCCTTGGGCCTTAGAAAACTCTTATCGGCTCTGTTCACTCGTATTGTTGAGTTCAGTGTGTAAGTTTCAGCTAGCTGGTTATCAAATCTTGGATCCGCCATTGTGTGAGGGCCATAATCACTTATGGGTTCACCTTCCATTTGCTTATTCATGTAATCACTAATGATTTTAAGCGATTCTAGGGAGAAGCATCTCCCATATGCTTCTCCAAACTAACCCTACGCTATATTTGAGACTTTATTATGTAATATATTCTCTTATTATCAACCATTCACATGTGGAGATCGAGACTTAATAGTTAAACATGCGTGCAACTTATATTGCCGGGCATGAGAGTATGTATGTTAAGCTATACCATGATGGAGGAAGCCATATATTATCATAGGTTAAAGTGACTTCACACCACAGTCTGTGTTTTACACAAGTCAACCCAGTGGCGGTCTTAAGGTTTTGGAGGCTCTAGGCGAACTACCAAAATGTGGCCTTTTACTCTATGTATATTCATGTGATTTTTTTTTTCGATTAGTTAAAAAAAATTATATGAATTCAAAGTTAGAATTTTAACCTAAAAAGAAACAAACAAAATGTAATTCACATAATAGCTTTATAAAATGCATCAAAACATCACTCGTCTTGCATTTTTCGATGCCAAAGTATCAATTAACTTTGCATAATCAAGTTTTTCTACCATGTCTTTTTCAATAGAAAATATTAGCAATAGTCTTGTGAATTTTTACATTCTTGTTTTTCCTCGAAGATCACTTCCTCTTGCAGTAGATATTCAATAAGAAATTGCTTGTTTTTTTTTTTCCTTGTGTTAAGTAGAGTAGACTTTCCTATATGCTCATGCTGCTAGGTTTTTTTTTTGTTGTTGCTAAGCTATATGCTACTAGGTTAACCTATTCAACTAGGTTAACTTATTAAATTGGTTTAACTAATTGATCCCTTATTAAGTTTCTATTTTTTAGTTTTAGAGTAAATATTTGGGCTTTTTTTAATAGTACTGTAATACCCCGAAAAATTCAAGGTGGATTTTATTATGGTGAAGAATGATTATGGGTATTTTATCAAGTGATTTTGCATTGAGATTATTAAATTAAGTGTGTTTAATTTGAAGTTGGACAAAAATGAACAAAATACCCCTATGTGTGAAAGATTACCAAAATACCCTTGTAGACAAAAGAACAATTGAAACGTGGTGGGCATCAAACCACCCTCCTCCCATTCTTCCCCCCCTTGCCGCAAGCTTTCAAATCAACCATTTATGAAAGGATGAGTCACCTATTCTAAATTGATGACTCACCTAGCCTAAGATTCTTCAATCAAGAATTTATTCTCTTCCTCCTCATTCATTGTATCATCACTATCTTCTAAATTGATGACTCACCTAGCCTAAGACTCTTCAATCATGAATTTATTCTTATCATCATCATTCATTGTATCATCACTCTCTTCCTCATTCACAATATTTTCATCCTCATTCTTCTTTTGTTCCTCTTCAAAATCCAAAATTCATCACTTCCTTGGAGCAGCCGATAACTCAAATATTAAAAACTCAAATGAGAAAACTTCCTTCATAAACGTTGTTCATTTACGTGATTCCTATAACATGCTCCAATTTCACCTCAATCCAACTAGTATAGACTCCGAAGATTTGGTATGATCACAATAAGTTTACCATTTCCTGATTTCACTATAGTATGCTCGGTTTCAATATGTTTTTGTGATTTCTTGTACTCAAATTACTTTGATTCCTTCATCAAAGTTGTTTGAAATGCTGTCTATTATAATATATCAAAATTTTAGGTTCATCAGACTTCTATAGCCACCTTGAGAATGTTTAGAGTGGAACTTGTTTATAGTCTTCGACTCTAGTTCCTTCCCTCGGTTTCAGTCCAGAACACTCATTTCGAAAGCTCAAAACACTATAGTTTCTTCATGATAGTTACTCCAAATTCTCCTCTTTATAACATATCCAAAGGTCAGAAAAACGCAACCATTATAACTCTTTGAAAATTGGTATGAGCAAAACTTGTTCATTGATTATATTGAATTTTTTGTTACAGATGTGTACTTTCTCTCAAATGGCTTGTTACTCATCATTCCATTGATCAAATTAGCCACTATCATCTCAAGTAAATGATTCTTTGAAGGTGTGAAGCTCATCTTCATATTGTCTCTTTGAGTACTAGTTGTAAATCAAGTGTTGGTTAGAATGCCTCAATGACATATATCTCTTTCAAAGTGTGTTTCTGTGAAGTTCTAGATTATTTCGATGTGATTTTGTACCAATTTCATTCTGGGATTTTGTTATTTCAAAAGTGATATCTCAAGGGTTATTTCAAAGTTGGTTTTGTGCCATTTGAATTTAAATTGATTTTTTTTGTGAAATTTCAAAGTAAAGACTATGATGTTGGAATTGTTCTGATTCTACCGCATGCCCTGTTTTGAATACGTGTTTGAAAACTTCCTGAACTTGGATTTTCATGAAATTTTAGTATGTTTTACTTTCACGTATTTTCTTCAAATCTGGAAAGTTTTATCCAGTTTGGTTGTAAATTGAAAGTTTGGTGAGTTTTCAAAATAAAGTGTACAAACCTGAAAAAAGGAACGTTCTGCAGCCTAGTCTGTTTTGGTTTCTATTTTGACATGCTTCCTTAACCCTAATTTCCATCAAATTTTGAAATTTTTAATTTTTCTATGTCTAGTTGTGATCTGAAAATTTTTACATTATTTTGATTTAAACTCAATATTTAGTGAATTTTCAAAGTTAAGGTGTTCCAACCTAAATGGTTAGCAAAACTAAAGTTTTTGTTTTAAATTGATGTTTTAAATTTTCTGTATAAGTCTAGAGCAAACCACCTGATTTTAAACATCCCAAATAGTAGAACTATTATAGGAGGGGAATAGATTGGTTTTTCCTTAACGCTTGGTTCTATGCTTGCTTGGACGTGAGGTTAAGGGAAGTAACGATCGAGTCGAACAACTTGTCAAGCGTTTATGGGGATTTAGGTCTACTTGCGCCAATAGGACACTTAAACATGTTTCCTTATTTCGAGTGAATTTTAATCAGTAAATTATCTTAACTAGGTGTTCTACTCTACGTACTTTCGAGGACGAACCCACACAAGATTAAGCTAGCTGGACATGAGGTAGGGTTTCCTGATTTCCCGATGATAGGGCTATGTCATTTTTAATCTTGGTGCTTATATACTACTATAAATATGAATATTATTGTTGTTTACGGGAGCAGGGCTTGAATATATTGAGGTGATGGGAGCAGGGCCTCTAATGAAAAGTGAAAGATGAGAAATTCGTAAACAAAAGAAAGATGGGTTAAGGGACGGATGGGCACTAGTTTATATTTTAGAGTGTTTGCACTAAAACTATACGGGTAGTAAGTAGGCCAACTTTAAGATGAGGTGGATGTTGAAGGTGAGGACCCTCAATATGTGAGAGCATTCGGTAAGTAAATAGACATGCATACAGAAGACAAATGTACGTGGTTCACCCGAATAATGGGCTACGTCCACGGAGAAGTATGTTCTCATTACGATAATGTGAGTATACATTGCACATAGGTTTAGACTCAAGGAGAAGAGGAAGAATACCGAAGGCTGGGGGCCGAAGGCTGAGGATCTGATATGATCCGTGGGCTTTTAAGTGGGCTCATGGGTAAGCCCATGAGGCCCCAGTGAGCCATATAGAGCCCTAGTAACCTGCCCAAATCTCTTTTCTTTCTTGAAGGGGAGAGGTCTCCTTTTATAAAGAAGGGAGAGTCCCCTCATCTTGTGTTTTGTCGATGTGGGACTCCCTTCCCTTTGGCTTGGGAGTGTTTGGGGAGTGCTTGGCCAGATATTGTACAAACAGGAGTCCCTCAATTTCCTGATTAAGGAGGTACTTCTTGATTGGGGACTTGTAATCATTAATGCACTGGCCAAGTAATGCTTCAGCTCATTCTTTAGCAGGCTGATGGCCGAAGGCTGATGGCCGAAGTCTGATGGCGCCGAAAGGGAGAAGTGTCTCCTGGAAGGTGCCGTTCGGCATGACTTTGAGAAAAGGTCGAAGGCTGATGGCCGAAGGCTGGTGGCCGAAGGCTGATGGCCAATGGCTGATGGCCGATAGTTGATGGCCGAAGGCTGTTGGCGCCGAAGGCTGTGGCCGAAGGCTGATGGCTGATAGCTAATGGCCGAAGGCTGATAGCCGATGGTTGATGGTTGATGCCGAATCATTGGGAGGATGTGAAGACATCGCACGCGCCGAATGATGATGGGATGCCGAAGGCCGAAGGCCGATGCCAAATCATTGGGGGGATGTGGAGACATCGCACGCGCCGAATGATGATGAGGTGCCGAAGGCCGAAGGCAGATGCCGAATCATTGGGGGGATGTGAAGACATCGCACGCGCCGAATGATGCAAGGGGTGCCGAAGGCCGATGGCAGATGCCGAATCATTGGGGGGATGTGAAGACATCGCATGCGCCGAATGATGCAAGGGGTGCCGAAGGCTGATTGTATGAGGTGTCGAATCATTGGGGGGATGTGAAGACATCGCACGCGCCAAATGATGCAAGGGCTGCCGAAGGCCGAAGGCAGATGCCGAATCATTGGGGGGGATGTGAAGACATCGCACGCATCGAATGATGCAAAGGGTGCCGGAGGCCGATTGTAGGAGATGCCGAGGGCATGGCTCAAAAGGGTGCCGAGAGTACTCGAGAAGGAGAACGACATAGCGTTTTGTGTCGTTTCCCACAGACGGGGCTAATCTATTTGCACTAAAACTAGACGGATAGTAAGTAGGCCAACTTTAAGATGAGGTGGATGTTGAAGGTGAGGACCCTCAATATGTGAGAGCATTCGGTAAGTAAATAGGCATGCATACAGAAGACAAATGTACGTGGTTCACCCGAATAATGGGTTACGTCCATGGAGAAGTATGTTCTCATTACGATAATGTGAGTATACATTGCATATAGGTTTAGACTCAAGGAGAAGAGGAAGAATACTGAAGGCCGAAGACCGAAGGCTGCAGGCCAAAGGCGGGAGCCGAAGGCTTGGGGCCGAAGGCTAAAGGTTGAAGGCTGAGGATCTGATATGATTCATGGGCTTTTAAGTGGGCTCATGGGTAAGCCCATGAGGCCCCAGTGAGCCATATGGAGCCCTAGTAACCTGCCCAAATCTCTTTTCTTTCTTGAAGGGGAGAGGTCTCCTTTTATAAAGAAGGGAGAGTCCCCCCCTCTTGTGTTTTGTCGATGTGGGACTCCCTTCCCTTTGGCTTGGGAGTGTTTGGAGAGTGCTTGGCCAGATATTGTACAAACATAGGGTATTCGGAGCCACAGTGGTAAAACGCATGGTATGGGACATGCAGGCTTGTTGCCATAAAGTATGAATTAGTGGAATTAGAAGGAAGTGAGTTCATAGCATCACCGCATATGCAAATTTATTTATCTGGTATGATTGCATAATTTCTTTATTTTGTGTTGTTTAATGCATAACACTTGACTAACTGTGATAGTTGATCTTGAGGGGTTTGACGGTACTCTACTGGGCATTAGAATGCTCATACCCTAATAGATTGTGTAGGATTAAAGAAGAAGTTTGAGGAAGCAGGTTTCAACTAAGCTACTAGGCTTTTATTGTTGATTTGTGTAATTAATAATTGTAAGTAGTCAACCGTTTCATAAAAATCTTAGTGTGTATTTAACTACGAGCTACTGCGACTCTGATTTTGTGTTGTTAAGTAAATTTGTATTATTTGTGGCTCAATTTCTCATCATATCATGGTTGTAGGATTTTATTATTATAATTATTGTATGACTCATACCATAATTTGGGAATATTTCTTATTTTTGAATCGGGTCGTGACAAGTACTTGGGCTTAATATAGTACAATTTTTAAAGTAACATATATATATATATATATATATATATATATATATATATATATATATATATATTTATTTATAAAAATTGGAGGCCCTTCCAATTTGGAAGCCTTGGGCGACCACCGTGCTCGCCTATGCTTGGGCCTCCCCTGACTCAACCCCTATCAATTTTCACTAGACCTTTTTTAGGGGTCACGTGCCTAAACAGAATTATGGTTTCGTCCTCAAATACCTTCCATTATATATCTCATAAGACAAATTTGTAATTAATCAAAATGTTCCCAAGTTAATTGTATCCTTCTGACTAGTCTGAACAAATTAGCTCCTTAGAGCATCGCCAGCGCAAGAGGCCAGCCAAGGCAGGAGGGGGCCCTAGGCCCAGGGAGCAGCTGCAGCATGCCAAGTGTAGCCCGGGCAAGGGGTGGGTCCCACGAGCCCAAGCAAGCCCATGGGCAGATCTGGCCCATTCTCTTGCCTTCAGGCTGCTGACGTCGACGCAAAAAAGTCAAATTTTTTTTACTGTTGGCTCGTGGAATGCACACGCCAATGGTAAAAAAATTTGAATTTATTGCGCTGACGTCACAACTGCCAGAAACCAACGGCTACAAGCCACATGGCTTCTCCTGGAGCATTTTATCCAATCCAACGGCTGTCCATTTTTTGGCTAAAAAAATTGAAAAAAATATCTAAAAAGTATGGTAATTTTTTCTATAAATACCTACAAATATTATTCACTTTCCACACCAAATGTTCATACAAATTTATCACCTTCCAATATTTTTCACTGTCCACACCAAATTTTCTACTACAAAATTTCATTTGTGTAAAAATACAAATGACCTCTTCCATCGAAGTCAGAGGGTCGTGGACAAACGTTTGGAGCGATCAAAATCTTGGCGACGAGGTAAAAAAAACTTATTGCCGTTTTATTAAATTTAATGTCTTTTTATTTTTATTTTTTATATGTCCTGCATTTCCAATTATATTTTTTTTAAATATATTATTCAAGGCAAAACAAAAAAAAGGAAAACCATTACACATGGCTCCTCAAGTGAACAATCCCTGCAGTCGGTTCCAATGGTGCATTCTGTGTCTGAAATAATGGCACTATTACGTACCCCGAAGGAAAATACTCCCCCACGTCGTGATCCGGTGGAACCGCCTCCGCCAATGATTGAGTCGTCGTTGTACTCGATTGTGTCGGACTATGAGGACCGGAAGTATTTCAATTGTTGTCTACCGTGCAGATCTCACGGCCTGGGTTTCCGAGCCGAGGGGATATGCGTTGACACCCGGCTTCCTGCTTTTGGGTGCGGTGCATTTGTGCGCAGGTGTGCCAGCACGGTCTACCGTGCGTCGAGATGGTTGATGTGGATAGAATGGTCAAGTGGTGCGCCTGTTTGGACTCGTCTTCTAATCAAACGATTGTAGCCGAGAGAGGAACTAATCTCGGCTGTTAGGTTCACGGCCTGAGCTACAATGCCGTTTAGTGATGGTGTTGGTGGGTTTTGGGCGGTGCTCCGGCGCGCTGCTCAGGGAGCGACGGTCGTATGATATATGGGGTGAACGAGCGAATAACAAGGATGATGCTTCGGCGCCTTGAAAATCAAGGGTCGTATGATATATTGATGAATGAATTTTCCTTACAGTCTAACACTACTCCTAGGAAAACAAGTAAAGATATTGAAAGTGCATTACAGGAAAATATAAGTTGCTCCGTGGGAGGCTTTGGTTTGGTGTTTGAACCCTTTGAATGTAGCTTGAGCCTCGTATTTATAGGAAGGGTTCTTGGAGGAGTACTCGAGGCTGAAAATCCGCATGGTGGAGCCTGATTAAAGCAAGTGGGCAGTCTAATCGACATTTGGGATCGTGAAGTATGGTGGTGTGACCCCATAAATCCTGGTGAATCTCGGCCGCCGCTTTGATCGTGGGCTCTGCGCTTCTGGCCGTGGAGACGCATTTATTGTTATGATAGCTGGTAACCTAATCTCTCAAGCTGCAAGAATTTTTGTGAGAATGTCCACGTCTAATCACTCTGTTTCCTGTCGCCAAACCCTGACTTCAGTCACTTCCCACCTTCCCTCATGCATTAAATGCTTATTCGTGGCCAGTGGGTTTGCTGTAATAAACATAGGCATTACTTCATTAAATGAAGCATGAGACCCTGATATCACGTGATGATTTGATTCTGATATCTCTGGCCGTGATTTTGCTCGGCCTCGGCCTCGGCTTACAATCGAGGCCGAGATGATCATGCCTTGGCAACATCTTTTGTTTTCAGGAAGGCAAAACACCTTGGCGAAACGCTGCACTTTAGCTTCTCGAGGAAGTGCTTGGGCCGATAAAAGGGGCTCCTTCGGCCAGTTCATGGCCGTGATTTATTAGGCACAAACAATTGTATGATGAGTGAGTAGGTATTTCAATTGTATGATGAGTGAGATGTGAATTTTATAATATATATATATATATATAGACACATGACAACCAAAAATCTTGTCCGAAAATTTAATCCTAAAATCTTATCCGAAAATTTAATCTGAAATTTGAGATGAATTTTTTTTAATAAATAGTGACACGTGGCAACCGAAAATCTTATCAAAATTAATGGTTTAAGTATAAAAAATAGAAAATAAATTAAAGTGAATAGTAATTGTCCCTGCTCTTGTCCTTGCCCATAGGGGTTGAAACAAAAAAGGCAAGGGCAGCCACTATTTACATGAATAGTAACAGCCCTTGCCTTGCCCTTACTCTTTTCTTTTTTTCATTAGGTTAAAAGATAGGGATGCAACGCTTAAACATTTTTAAAGATTATCTATCTTACGTACGATCGCCTAATTACATTTAAATGTAAAATTTAATGATGATATAGCAATCGTTATTCAGAATGAGTTTAGGCCAAAGAAAAATAAAACTTGAACCTTTTCATGTAGCTGCTTCTAAGAAGAAATTAAGTGACATTTTTTTTATAAAAAAAAAAATTAAATTTAAATATAGTGAAGTCTAAGCTTCCTGTTGAATAAATTGTTAATAGAATAATTCTTTTGTTTTGTTTTTGAGTTCTAGAATAATCCTTGTTACGGTGGTAAATATAAGATTTGGTGGGTAGAGAATATTGGTGACCAAATTAGTCACTTGATAGAAAAATATCCCAAAAAATTACGATTGACACAGCAACTTCACCTTGCAGTGGTCCTTGTCATGTCTGCCTCTGCATCTCACTCTCACTCTGCCTGCAATTTCTTTCTGCAAGATGTTTAAGAAGAGATTCTCCCTTTATTCCTCTGCCACACCCAAATGAGAGCAGAAAGCAAGAGCTGTATTTATACAGTTCCTCTCTCTCTTCTCTCTCTCTCTCCGACTTTTTTGTTCTCCTGAAAAAGGTCTTGTCACATCTGCTCCTTTGTGTCTGCTTTGTTAAAAGAGTGGAGTGGGATCAGAATATTATTATAATGTGTTATTTTTTGCTGGCATAGATTGAGATACTTTTTCCAATCACTTTCTTCTATGTTGATAAGAATCTCACCTTGGAACATCATCAATGCCTGCTCACGCATGGTATTTTATTTTATATCAAATACCATAAAGAAACTTACATCAGCAAAAGGACATAATAGTTTAGTCCCTCTTACTTCTAATCCGCCTCTTTTAGGAGATTAAAGGATTTGATAGTTCAGGAGGAAGTTTTTAAGTTAAAATCTATTTTTCAAAGAAAGTAGAAGTTCTGTGAAGAATAGATTTGTTCTTGGATTTTGTGTTTATTGCATCACAATATTCCATTTACTTGAAAGAAAAGACAAGCCATTTGATGTTAGTGTTGGATGGCTCCTTTTCTAAAAGATGGAACCAAAAATCTCAATGCTGTGTTAGACAGATTTGATCAGTAATTGCATGTTTGGTTAGTGAGAAAATCCTGCTCTGCCAACCAAGTAGGATTTTCCATGTTTGGTTAGTGAGAAAATTTACAGTTTTTCTCTTCAAACAAAACTAAGCTTATAATGGGAGTGCAAGCTACAGTGACACTGCTCTAAATGCAATGGATTTGGGATGAAAGAATTAGCTGCTACAAGACAGAACCATATGGGGAAATATACCCTTTTTTTAAATAGTCCTGAACAAGAATGTGCTTCTTGGAATAATCTAAATTTTGTGGGCATTGATGCAATCATACACAAGTTAAGCCTTAAGGTTGCTTTCTTGATGACCTTTCTCCAGATATTCTTGCAGCATCAATTCTGCACATCTTCATTATAAGAATCTATTATTTGGTATAACACATTATCGAATGCAGAAAGAAACCCCACTATAAGGTTGCTTTCTTGATTTTTGTTTCTTTTGCCAAATTTTTGTCCAAATAAAACTGAATGAGACATGATCCTGGTTGCAAATCTGAAAAAGAAAGAACTTAATTGGTAATAATGGAGCCACCAAATTTATTGATGTCAGAAGATTGGGGAAAAAATAACAATGAAGGTAAAAAGGAAAAGCCAATAATCCTTCCAACCTTTGGCTTAGGAATGGCAAAAATCTCCGACGGGTTGGGTTTAGGGCCTAACGGGCGGAGATTTCAGGGGAAAATCGGAGGCTGGTAAGAGGATTCCAAATTGTAAAATATCTTATCGGTAACGGACTGGAAATGGTGTTGTTATCCCAAACCTGGGCCGATAAGTCATATTTATTTTGAATTAATAAATATATAATATAATACTAGCCTCTCTGTTATCCCCAAACCCGGGCCGAGATGTATATTTTTTTTATTTTTAAAAAATATTTTATTTTAGAATTAAAAAAGATAATGGGTAGTTGTGTTCCATAAAAATAGGATCCATTATCTAATTTTTCTTTTAATTTAATTTTTCTTAATATGAAAAAGTGTGAATTTACCATATTATCCTCATTTAATTAATAATTTCAATTCTTAATGTTTATATTAACCAAAGACATTTTTTGGTATTTTGAATGTTTTACCATTCTCTGCATTTTGCTTTATATACACTGGCGGAACCAGGGCAAGGGCTACCCTTGGCTGTAGCCCAGGGACAGTTTGGGGAAAAAACAAATTAAATATACATATAGTCTATATTTTAACTGAAAATAAATAAATAAATATACAATTTCAGCATCAATATGCATAGTAAGAGATCTTCCACATTTGTATTTGGTGTCAAAGTTTATCCCAACATCAATTTTAAAATTTTTCTATTAATTTGTCTCCAAAAGAGAAGCATTTTTCTAAATGAAATTCACCCTTTCGCGAATAATATAGCTCTAATTTCAATTTTTTTCCTTGTGTTTACAATTATGTGATTTATATAATTTAATGTATACTTTTATTTCTAGAAAAACTATAGAAAATGTAAGTACAAAAAAAATTTATCATTAGATTTTAAGCTAATAACTTTAGCTAGCCCACCCACTAAAAAATTTCTGGTTCCGCCCTTGTTTATATATGTATAGATAACAAGTAAAAAAGAACTCTATAGTCGCTCAATAGAACCCGGGTTAGTTTAAGATTCTATTTAACTTTTGTCGACTCTAAAGAGCAAACATATATGCATGCCTTTCAGTAACGCCAATTGAGTTCTACTTTTCTTTTTATGAAAGATTTTTTTTATAAAAAATTATGCTTTATTTTATCAACGGCAACGTATCTCACCAATTAAGTTCCCTGCTTGATAGATATACTATTTAGACTTACCTACTCTTGTTCATCACCTGAAGTTCTTTACTTTTTATTAACCTTGCATATTGATTATTTTGTTATAAGTATATATAGTTTGGGAGGCATTCCCCCAACGGGGGCAAGGACGGGGATTCCTTGAAAATTCTAACTAGGGATGGGAGCCGGGGCGGGGATGGGAAGCGAGGACGGGGATGATATTATCATACCCGGCCCCCAAACTGGCCCGTTGTCATCCTTACTTGAGCTCCACCCCTGTAAAAGTGTATTACAAATTAGGAAGAAAAAAAATATGGGCTTATATGTGAAAAACCTAACTAAAAGAGAAATTTATAATAAAACTCATTTTTTGCATTAAATTTATATATAAACCCTAAAACTTATTGAAGAGAAAAATCCAAAAAAAATCTCAGTTGTAATTTTTTTTAAATAATTTGAATGATGTGTGAAATACCATTATTATCATTGCATTATGATTTTTAGAAAGAAAAAAATATTGATGATCTAGGAATTTTCATTCTGGGGGTCAACGTGTAAAAGGTTAAAAAAAATTCTATACAAAATAGACCCATTGAGATGAAACGATAATACTCTAATTCATAGTTAATTGACAAACCCATACAAAATATTCATGTTCATTATCAAAGAGAACTGCATCAACTTCAAAAAATAGACACACATTGCAATACACTAGAAATATCTCTAAGAATGTGATAATAAACCAAAAAATTAGTGCAATCATCTTCACCTCTCAAGGCGTCTCGTACTATTCGACATAAAAACTAGCATATATTAGCGCAATCCTGCTCATTTTAGGGCATTTACGTCATTTTTTAGGTTCGTTGTAGTTTTGATTTTGGGCTTTATCTGCATTTCTTTTGGGTTCTAACTCTCAAACTTTGGGCCCTTATGAGTACTGTCTTAGGGGGAGCTTATTCAAGCAAATATTTCTTCAATACGTAAGAGTTATGTTATTCTTGTAAAACTCTTTGTGGATTAAACATCTAAGGTTTTTTTTACCTAGATTGACCTTAGGTCCCTTCATGCATTCATATCATACATGAAAAATTGTTTTATGTAAAAATATTGGATAAGTATGAAAAATGGTTTTTCAAAATAATCATTTTCTCAAGATAATTTTTGGCGGCTTTTATTTCTTACACATCAAATAAGAAAACTTGATTTTATGGGATTTTAGTATGAAGTATATATTGACTTAATGAGCCATCATTTTGAGCCTAAATCGTATCTTGCACTAAAACCGATTTTTCATATTTTGATTTGGTGGGAATTTGATTTTCTAGTATTTTTATTTGAATCCAAATGGAGGGTACTTCCTTATTTACATTGTAAACTTATGTAAATGTTGAAAATGGAAATAAGGTAATCTGACTGCTGTGCTGGTGTGCTGCGCCCTTTGGAGCATTTCATCAAGTAGTTTATGGGCAATTTGCAGGGGTCAACATCTTTGCCTCCAATGGTGGATTTCGGGCTTGCAGGGGTCAATTGACCCCTCTTGCCCATATGTGGATCCGCCCCTGATTGATGACAATGTTGTAATTTTTAGGTTTTTCAAGGGTTGTATGGTATATTAAGTCCATTTGAAAAGTCAAATGAATTTTTCCTATGATTTCGGTATCGTAGGGTTTTTCTAGATTTTGGGCTCTATTTATGGGCCTACATGTGAAAAGCCCAAACTGAAAAAGAGAACAATTATGTGAATTCATAGTTATTCATACTCATTATTAATCTCCAAATCATTAGACACTTTTATATTTGTTGGAATATATGCTTTATTAGAACACCATAAGATTATACAGCAGAGAGGATGAAAACATCCAAAACCCAACATGACAGCTAGGAACAAGAGTGGGATCTTAAAAAGATTCGCGCCTAAAACAATCACGATGAAACAAAAAAAGAAAAAAGAACACTATTGCCCAAAAAAAATAAAAAATGGATCCGTGACGGAGCAATTGTGGTCTCGTTAAAACCTTGCCTTAAAAAACCCCCAAATTGAGGAAAAATCGGGTAAAAAAAAAAGTGTACAATCATTAGACACTTCATCCTTCAATATTGCACACCTTCAAGAAAATTAAGTTTACATGGCTTTGTAACTAATACAAAAACCAACATAATGAGTGTTTGTAAAATCACCAAAATTTGTAGTACTAATTAGTCTACAAATTCTTTAGCACCTTACATCATATATTTCCTTATCACATCATCATCAAAACAACCCCAAGACGAACATGTGTTTTGTTTGATCAATGATCTTTAATATATATGATGAAGCAACTCAGGTTCTTTTGTATTTTAAGCCACATCCCCAGCCTTGGTTTCTGCTACATCCATTTGTTGGCTTCAATTTCCATGTTGTTGCAGAGGCCTAAGGTTGCTTGCAACTTTCACACGAGGTCAATTCAAAAGCAAGTCTGATGTTTCAAAGGTCTGGACAACACCAAACATGCTTTTGAAAAGAACCTTATTTGAAGGTTAATGGTTTATATATGTGTGGCTATTTTTCTGGTAAATCAACGATTCGATCGATTTCGCTAGCTCGATTAGTCCTCTTGCTAACATCTCGGAGGTAGTATTTTAGTAAAAATGGGTTTGAATAGAGACATATACCATGATGAACCCAAACCAGAGAACAAGTGCGGTTACAAAGCAACATAAATTGCAATGCATAAAGATTTGGGGAAGAGCCTGGATGTGAATGTGAGACCTCAATGACACTTTATTTATATAATGTTACCCATGATCTTTCCAAAACATATGGCTCCAGAAAATTGGCAATGATGCATGAATAGTGTTCACCTTATGTGTCATAAAATTACTAATTTTCATTGATTTCTTTATTGGATTGGATCTAACACGTCAATCTAGAACAAATTACAAGTCCAAATAATGTGTATTTACTCTATATATGTTAATTGTTAAAGTTTCAGTTAGGACCGACTTGGTAATCATTAAATTTTCAATTTTCAATTTTCATTTAAATTTAAATTTCTGAAACATTTTCTAGAAAGGTTTTTTTTTTCCCACTTAGTTTTTATTTTTCCTTTAATGCTCCCAAATACAGGGACTCAAGACACAAACTAGGACTTGGCAGACCCTTCACCTATCAGAAATTGAAAATTAGTAATGACACGTCATTGTTGTCCTCAAATTAGGTTGTGCGTTGCACCACTCATCCTTTCCATCAAATATGTCTAATTGTCAAAATTGATCACGTGCATGGCACATGATCTAGTTCTAAGGGCAAATAAGACTTCTAAAGTCAAATGTTCTCCGTCGTGCTCCGCACTCTCATAGTCTATGTTGCATGGACACGGATACGGGGACACGGGAACGCGACACGGCGACACGGTGATACGGAAAATCTCAAAAAAGTAGGACACGGACACGGCTAGGACACGGCAATTAAAATAAGAATTAATTCTCAATATTTCAAGACAGAGAAACAAGACTTTTATTAAAAATAAAAAACCAAATATAGATAAAATCATACAAAGATACAAAACACATCAAAACAGAGAAACAAAATAAAACATGGTTCACATTCATTATGTCTAATAGTCTAATACCCAATTAATAAAACAAATTCAAATATACTCAACAACTAATAACAAGACTTTTATTAAAAATAAAAAAAGCTCCAAACATATACAATCATACAAAATACCCACACACAAAAAACACAACAGCGAAACAAAATTAAAAATCTGTGAAGCCTAACTTGAGTTTGCAAGAAGGAATCGTCCTTCTTGGTCACGATTTGCAAGAAAGAATCGTCCTTCTTGTTGTGTTTCTCTTAATATAAAAAAACATAAGAAATAATCTTCACCTCACCACCAAATTCAACTCTTCTACTACTGTGAAGAGGGAGATAAGAAAAGAAAATAGAGATAGAGAACATAAAAAAAGAATTTGAAAACAAAGGGAAAAATGTGGGATTCATTTAGGTTTAAAAAAGTCTTTTTCCACTTTTAACCCAATATTTTAAAAATATTTCAAATTAGTCCATTAAAGTTTCAAAAATCACGTTTAGACCCCAATTTTTATTTTCAAAATTTCAATCTGGTCCCTGCCGTGTCTTGACCGTGTCGGCGGCATGTCTTGACCGTGTCCCAGCCGTTGACCGTGTCCAACTCGTGTCGGAGCCGTGTCGGCGTGTCGGCGTGTCCGACACTCTGACACTCCAGCAGTTTGGAGTGTCGGTGCAACATAGCTCATAGTCATCATCAAACGACCACCACCAAACAAAGTGTCATGGCCTCTGCTGAACGACCACCATCGCCTCTCTCTCTCTCTCTCTCTCATCTATACGTCACAATATCAACAATCCCCTAAGAAGCACAGATACGGCGATACGATACGACACGATACGGGGATACGGTAAATTTCCAAAATGTAGGATACGATACGTCATGGATACGGCAATTTAAAAAATATATAAAAACATAAAAATAACAATATATATAATTTAAAACATATTTTAAATAACATAAAAATGATAATATTATTACTTTTAACATACTTCCACTTGGTTATAATATCATTACTTTTAATAAGACAAACAAAACAAAATCCTTTTGTTAAAACGATAAGATCAGCGATCACGTGGGGTGTGGGTGAAACTGTGAGTATTAAACAAACAAAATCCTTTTGTCCAAAGGATAAGACCAGCAATCAGAACAGAGAAGCACGCGTGAGAAAACAAAATAAAAATAGAGAAGAGAACCCGACGGCGCCAACAATGAAGAATGAAGAAGAAGAATCTAATGAGTGGGGGCGCCACTGGATGAAGAAGAAAAAGGAAGATCTGGGCTTCTTAAGGATGAAGAAGAAGAATTGATGAGTGGGGGCACCGCTGGATGAAGAAGAAGAAGGAAGATCTGGGCTTCTTATTTAGATAGAAGAAGAAGGAAGATCTGAAAGAAGAAGAAGTGGAGACGTTTTCTGATACGCGTATCCTAAACATCGGATACTCGTATCTGTAATGTCAGATACGCGTATCTTTTTTTTGTTGACCGTATCCGTTGACTCGGATACGTATCCATTGCGTATCCGTACGTGTCCACAGCGTATCGTATCCCCCAGCGTATCGGACATGGGATACGCACCTCAACCAGCGTATCCGTGCTTCCTAGACAATCCCGCCTCCTCCCAACCTCAGTGGCCTTCCCATGGACACCGCAAACCCACCATTACCACCACCACCACCACTACCAAGACTAAGATGAGTTTTTTTTTTGAGTAATTAATATAACAACATGTTTACTAATCCATAATTGGATTAGGAGGAATTGAATTGAGGAGAATCAAATTCCGGATTCCGATTGAAGTTGTTTACTAAACCATATTGAATTGGGATATGACTGGTTCTAATTACTAAAATGTCCTTGTTGTTGAGTTAAAGTAGATGACAAATTTGGAATTTTCAAAATTGTGTGTGGATATAATGGATAAAAAGATGAATTCATAATGGGTTAGTTCTTCAGTAATTAGAATATCACATTCCACCCAAGAATTGAATTCCTCTAAAATCAAGAATTCAATTCCAAATTTTATGTGGGCCCTACTTACTTTTTAATTCTTTGATGTGAAGTAAACACAGGAATCCTCCATAATTAAAATTTCCTGATTCGAATTCTAATTCCTAATTAGTAAACACACCATAATTACTAATGTTGATTGTTGATGGTTTGGAGTGGTGGGTGGAAGGGTTGGGCATTTCCTTTTATTTTATTATATGTACATAAAATTATTTTTTATTATCTCATTTTATTTATTATTAGGCTTTTACCCATGAATTTAACAAAAAAAGATTTAAACAAAGTTAACGGAAAGAACTACAAGTGCGACCCGAATTTGAGGATGACATTAACTATTAAAATTCAAGGATGAAAATGTAAAACATGGTATAATTTAGGATTCATTACTACAATTTAGCCTTTGAAAAATATTTTTCCCATTGGATTAGAAATTAGATTAGGTATTCTCTTAAGAAAAAACCTCTTTGAGAAAAGCTTAAGAAAAGAAACCATAGCCGCTGTCCCTTTTGGGGGTTGGTAGCCATCCTCCCTTCCCCCTCCCCTCTCCTCTCTCATCTCCTCCTACCCTCTCTCATTTCATCCCCTCTCCTTTCCTCCCTTTTCCCCTTTATATTGCTTTGTTATTTTATTTTGTGGTGTGGAAGCGGATGTCGTGAAACGCTGTCGTCATCATGATAGTCAACGCCTTTTAGCGCACTTGCGGGAGGATTTAGCTCCAGTTGTCAATCTTCAACATGGGTATGGAGCTGCAATGATGGGAAGATGTCAGGTTACGTTGGGTTGAAGTTTAGCTGGTACGACACTATAGGTTTAACCGGTATGGCGCTATGGTGGTCGTGCTTCTTAGTTTCACAGACACTTTAGGATGTTGAGCGGTGGTCTCGCTTCTTAGTTTGTTTGTCTAATATTTTTCAGGAACTCTTTAGGAGCTTCTTATCATTTGTTAGTTTTATTTCTTTTTAGTTTTTGACTTTCAATACGGATTTGTCGCTTTTGCCAATGCACGACAGATTTGTATTGTAGGTTTGAATAGGTGTAGGGGTCTTTTTGTTCCAGCAGCCTGACGAATGGGCTTGGGCTGCTATGAGAGGAAAACGAACAAAAAACCTCCTGAAGCCTGAGTTCAAGAACCAGGCTCCCAAAAGAATTTTTAAAAGACTTGCTGAAGCCTTAGAAAAATACGTTTGGGTTCTTTTCACCAACAACCAGAAAAGCGTATCAAATTTGTTAATGACTTAGCGTGAGGAGCTTGTGGCATGGGAGCTAAGCTTTCACAGGTTTAGCAATTTGAGAGAGAGAGAGAGAGATCAAAGCATGAGTTTCTTTCAGAAAGGAAGGTTTAGAGTGGAAGGAGGGAAAATTAGGAAGGTTTCTGTTTCAAAAAAAGGAGAGAAACGATGGAAATAAAGGATGGGTAAATTCCAGTTTGCTTGACAAAGCTTGGTCTTGCTCTGGAATGGTGTGTGTTGCTGGGTAGAGGAAGCTCCCTTTTATAGGCATTTGGAACCCTAATTTCGTTGATCCTCCATTCCCTTTTTCCAATCACTCCCTTTCTTGTGAAAAATCTTTGACCAAAGCGCCTGAATCCATGGCTTCTTAAGGTTCCAAGGTTTTATGCGGCTGAGCCTTCCCATGGGGGTGAGGCACCACTTGCTTTTGCCCTTGATTTTCAAACTGGAGCTCGCAAAGGAAAGGGGAGAATGGGCGAAGTCCTTTACCCAGTGGGTATTTCTTCTACGTTCATGGATTTCCTATGGTCCTTGCTATGGTTCCTTGTTGACCACATAGGGGTTCTGATATGGGTGGAGCTCGATGCTGAATTTTCTATGAAACACTGGGCTGGGCTTCATGTATAGCATTGGGGTTATTGATGCTCTCCTTTCCAGCGGCCCGTATGCTTTCGTCAAGCTGTTGGAAGTGGCTTATTTGTTTTTGGGCATTCTAATTATCATGGATTTTCCTAAATGCTATAGCAACCTATGGGATATTCTCCTAAGGCATTGGACCCCATTCTTTTCTCTCTCATGGTAACCCATGTATTTGGGCTCGAGGAATGGGCCTGAGTTTTAGTGCTCCCAAGTGACCTAAAACTTCCATTCCTCGGTCCCTCAATGGGCCCTATGAGTGCTCGTACCCGTCCATACCACAACCTTCTCAGCAAGCCCCGGATAGTTACGTGGCTTAGGCCCACTTGAGCTTGTAGCATGGCTTGAGGGCATTGCGTGTTTATTTATCATGCTTGGGCTTGAGTTTTATTGTGCCATGATAAGCCGGGCTTGGATCAAATAACATCAGATAGGCTGATGAGCGCGAATTTATAGAGCCATCGCATTTTTGGCATGCTTGCTTGGCGTGATACGTGACCTACGGCTCGTGTAGGTGAGTCCTACAATTTCCCATTATGCCGATTGAGTTTCTTTTGTGATTAATTATTTGCGCCGAGCCAGAGATAAGCTTGGGCCTAGCCCTTGGATTTTTAGGCCTCAACAATAGGCGTGTTTTTGGTTGCTGAATCAGGGATTTTAATCAGTTTGTGGGTTATGTGTGATTATCTGCAGATCAATTCAACTTCCTTGTTGGAGAAGATTTATCCATATTTGACACCATAGTGGTTTTGTACTTGTTTATGTTTCTCTTATCAATAAAATACATGCCCTATATAAGTATATATTTTTTTTCGCATGTTTCAAACTTAGGCAATTACCAAATTTGGATCATAATAATATATTGAATTTCATTTTTGAATGTCATTATTCCGTAATTTAAATAAAATCATTCATCTGATTTGTAGTCTTAGCATTAAGGGTGGGCATCGGGACCGAAAAATTGAAAAACCGGAACACCGAATCGAACCGGTGAAAAAAACCGGAAAAAAAATCAGTTGACAAAAAAAGTCAACAAATCGGATCGAAATCGGACCGAATCGGTTCCAACCAATTCCGGTTTCCATTTTACACCACACCGCATCGGACCGGATCGAACCGGACCGATCATATATATATTTTTTATTTTTACAAATTTTTAAAATCTAATGCCATATTTTAAATGTTATAATCACTATTTTTCCAAGTTCAACTTCAAAAAATTTCTAAATGTATGAATTGGATTATTTGTTAATTTTTAAGCCAAAAACATAAGTTATTTATTATAATTTTTTAATTAAAAAATTTAAAAAAAATATTTTTTTAAAATTAAAAATTAATTAATAATAAATTAATAATCCAGTTCAAAACCGGAACCGGTCAGAACCGAACCGATCGATTTTTGATTTTTTTTTGCCTAAACCGGACCAAATCGGACCGTTTAAATAATACCGGTTCCAATTCTAATTTGAGGTGAGAATCGGACCGAACAGGACCGCGCCCACCACTACTTAGCATAACATATTCTTTAGCTAATCTAAACCATGATCAAAGTATTCAGACCCAAAAACTTTATAAATAAAAAAACCCATATCAAAGTCGGAAGCAAAATGAATTCTCTCACAAATTCCCGCTTGGTAAAAAAATTCTGACAGCCTTGACCAAAAATAAATATTAAATTAGAAAGTAAGAAAAGAAATTGCCACGTTGACATACGTTGTTATATCAGGTTGTATGGTAAGAATATATGGACAAGAAATTCAGGGTTCAACAAAAGCCAGCAGCACTATGTTACCAAATTCATTCAATAATGTTAAATTTCTAGCTGTTTACAATTAGAAAGAATACCTTTTTCCAACGAAACTTATCTAACCTATGTTATTTATAAGAACTTCGAACCATTGAAGAAATAGAATAGGACGCCTAATAGAACATTATAATTGTACAAAACGGCCCATAAAGGAGAGGGAGACAATGCTCCATTTCCCCAATTCAGACTGCTTGGATCGCACTGCTCTTGCCCTTGCTCAAGTCCGGCTCAGCGGCTGGAGCATTTGGGTGAAATGCCGACTGCCTCGAGGGCTCTCCTAGTAGTTTTAAGGAGAGAGGTGAAGGCTCCTTGTGGCCTCTCTGTGTGTCTCCTAGACTGAGCTGAGACATGCCCACCAGTGCATCAACATTGACAGGCTCCTTGCGAAGGATTGGAATCGGCCTTAAAACCTGCTGATGAGAGGCCTCCCCACCTTTTAATTCTCTCATGGGCCCTGCACTTGGTGGCCATATTGGAAAAGGGTATGGCAAATAAGCTGGGAAGAAACCAGGAATCATTGGCGGGAAACCGTTTGATCCCATTACAGGCTCATGATCAGGTTCGTTTACTTTTTCTTCATGTGTGGTTTCCATTGGTTTGCATTCTGAGCTGAGGGAAAGATTTAATGAAGGTAGTGAACTTGCAGCTTCAGATTCTGCTTCCTGACAAGAAGGCAGAAAAACTTGTTCTTCTGGCACAGGAGGTGGATCCATGGCCTGGCAAATAAATAGCAAACTAAATTTTAATATAATTATCTTAAATTTTATTACAAAACCTAACACTATTTTCTTTGACCAGATTACATAGTGATAAGCAGAATAGCACTGAAGAAGTGACAAACAATAGCTAAATCCTATCCTTGTAATGAAAGAGAAGGGTGGGTGTCATAACCATAACGTGTCTAACATGGAAACAAAATTGTGTTTGATACTGTGCTCACATTTGTGTTCATAATATTTGAAAACGAATAAGAATATAGAGTAAGACAAACCATATCAGGAACCATGTCGAATAGGCTGGAGCGCCTCTTTCTTCGGGTAGCATTACTCTGTCGAATAAAATACTTCTGGGCATGGCTTGCCACCTGGGTAGGAGTCCTAGTTGTTACATAATTTCGTGCTATTCCACGCCAGTCTCCCTTCCCCAATTTCTGGAGACCAATTAAGAACATTCGATGCTCCTCCTCTGTCCATGGGGTCCCTGAGAACCAAAACCAATAAAGATAATCAGAAACCCCAACAATTGATCAATCACAAAAACTGAATTGGGTCACAAAATTTTGTTGGTTTTAGGAGGATTAGACTGCACGAGTGTAATTGTTCTTATTATACATCACATCTCACAAGCAACTTCTAGTACATTTAACAATGATTTTACGCAAGAAAAGCTCTGACAAGATAACTGAAATAGTTGATAAAAGAATGATGACAGACTTAATGAATTGGGCACCTCTGTAGCAGGCAACCAATTGGAATGCAGACACATCTGCAATCCTTAGTTGGAATGCAAAAATTGGGTGGAATCGAAGTTAGTACTTCAAAAGGAAAATCAATTGCAGCCCAGCTAACCTAACGCATAAATTTATCTCTATACAATTGCACGGCAACCAAAGAAATTTTCAACAGAAGTCACCTCAAATTGCAGAGCGTAGGGCAAAAAGTTGCCTCCAATTTGGTTGAATAATCCTGATGGAGAGCATGTCTGCCAATGGATCCAGCATACATTTTCATGAAATTTTTAATGCATGCTCAAAGATGTGAAAAACTGACAGAACTCTTAAGTGATAAGCAAGTTTCCAAGCATCGTTCAGGATATGATAAAAAAGATACCATATTCCTGGATAAATCATAATAGAGCTGAAATGCTAACTGCATAAGCTTGACCCACCGGATAATGTCACCCTTCAAGATCTTTAGCACCCTCTCTACTGTCTAGCTTAATTTCTAATGAGGCAGCTCCGAGAGCTCTACATAGACTTATGCCAATCATGTTTATGAGGAAAGTGATCCAAGACCTATCATGTTCAGATATAACTCACAAGTCACAAACATGACATGACTTTTAGTCTCAAGAGTACCCATTTTGAAAGATAATAGGTTAGTTTCAAAAGAATTTGGAAGTTAAGAACTCAGGATTAGTAAAGCACTATTTTGACAGCATGCAAAATCAAGGTGGGTATTAGAGGACTTAGCAAATTGAAGAGCTGAAACAAGTAACATATCTCCTCAAAATCAAGGAAAATAACAAAGCGCCAATCTAATAAGATCCTGTATCATGGCAGCCGTTTATTCAGTAAGTATGCTATTCACAGAAGTAGTAGGATGAAATCAATAAATTAAACCCCGTCATACTATCTCTCAAACACCCCTCAGGGCACTCTACTTGCAACTCAACAATGCTGACATTTTATTACCAGCTGTTTAGTATCTCTCAAACTCCCCTATATATTTTCTCTTCTAAATTCCATTTAGGGACAACTGTTTCAACTACTATATGAACAGGACACCAACATTCACATAATGTACCACATACTGTCAGAGTTTCAAAGAGGATGTTCAGTTAAGTCTTTCACAGGATGCTTTGAGGTACTAGAAGCCAAAGTTCTGCTCTTGAATGCAGCCTTCGGCCCAACATATAAATCATATAAACCTTAAGATTGAAACTATCTCTTAGCTTATGGGGTATTGAAAAATGCAAACATGAAGAATTGTTGTAGAAAGACCATTGAACTATAAGCTTCAACGCAATACAAAACACAAACTGCTTTAACAAACAAATACAAGAAAAGCCAACTATCTAGTACCCATTTTCAAGTGGCGAAATTTAGCAAAGGGTACCAAATATATACACACAGACAAGAAGAGGAAGAAAAATGAAACCCCATCTACCTATGAGGGCCATCAAGTTTATGACTTGAAAACAATCAATTTTTTGACACGTGGAACAGAAGTAAAACACACGATTCAAAGAGGACTTTTTTTACGCGTCAATTAAGGTTATCTTGTTTATAGTCTAACTCAAAGCCAATCACAACACATGCAAAACCCAAATGAAAACGAAAGGAGAGAAAAAGAACCCAGAAAAAAACAAATCAATTAAACTAAAAAATAAAAATAAAAAGGAAGAAACGAAGAACAAGTCAACATGAAACAATGAAACGAACAGCTCATCTTCCTCGAGAAAAGCACAGTTACATTTCTATTAAATTTTACGCAAAGCAATAATAAATGCAAAAATACACGCGCATAAAATAATGTTATTCTGTCAGATAAATTTCAAATTTCCAATCAAAATATCGACTTGATTCTGAAAACACAACATGACTAGTTCATGCATGTATGCATAACCCAATAACTAAATTAACAACATGAACAAAACCATTCTCATTAAAATGAAATAAGTTTGGAAAAATGAAAAATACCTTTTTTACGATCTCCGCGGCGATTGGCGGAGGAGGAGGCATGGGCCGGGTCGTCGGATAAGTAACCTTCGGGGACGTGAACCGGGTCATGGAGCGGGTCCGAGCTTGGGGAGTCCGGGTTGGGCGATGAGGAGTGGTAGTGCGCCGCACTGGATAAATTCCCCATACTAGCGCTCTTCTTGATGATCGAGCCATCGGTGAGCCTCACACCGAACAGCTTCAGGCCTCCGCCGCCGCCGCCACCGACGGAGGACGAGGAGGACCCGACACGTGTCGGGCACGTGCGCGAGTTGTGCCCGTTGTTGCTGCAGTGCGAGCACCGCCGAGTCATTGTGCCTGACTCGGACGGGTCAGAGATCGCTAGTCGGGTCGGGCAGAGTCAAAGATCAGCAAGCGAGCGAGCGACAGAGAGAAGAGGAAGAGATTGCGTCCGTGTTAATGTGCGAAGAGAGAGACGACGAGAGAGGGGTTTTATTTGGGAAGGGATAGGGGTAATTAAGGAAATATGAAAAATGGGGGTTAAGTAGAGGGTTAGAAGAAAGCGGTGGTTCTACTGTTGGCGGGGTCTTCGCGGTTAAATTACGATTTTATCCCTGTTTAGGATAATGTTCTACTTTTTTGGGTCTCTTTCCTGGATCTTGGTTGGTGTTTGGCTTTTGTAATTTTGGGTCTTTTTTGGTTTTTTATCTTTCTTTTTTCTTGGTGAGAAATGAGGATTTTGATATGTTCCTAGGATATTCTTTGAGTAGATAAAGGTAATCATGGACATTTTTGGATAGAAAATAAAATTTAATTTACTATATCATGAGAAATTATTGTGTATTTGATATTCTAAATTATTATATCACGTGACATACTAATGTGTTGTATTAATTTCAATTACATTATAACATGTGTTTTATTTTCAAATAAGTAAGAATTTCAAGCGTATTAGATACGTCTAATAATTTTTAGTATATCCAAATCTTGAGTCAACTTGATAACGATAAGTTTTCGTGTGTGATTATCAACAAAAACATATGGTTTGGATATAAACACCTAAACGAAGGTTATCCAAAATTAAAAAATTAAAAAAAAAACTTTTGGTGGCACTTAACTTAAGATACAAAACACGTTTTCGTTTTCTGACCAAATTGCCAAAATGATGCATTTGGAATTATGGAATGAAAAATGTGCCGTTATTGCCGTCAAAAAATAAAAAATAAAAAATAATCAATTTGGACATTGAAAGCCCACGATAATATCCCTTGGCCATGCAAAAGATGCCGCGTGGAATTGGTGGTGACCCACACTGCTGTAGGTGCGTAGGGGATCAAAATAGGAGTCTTGCAGAACGGATTGTCCTAACGTATGGGTTACACCAAAATCAAACTGTGCTTTTTCCTTTTCTATTTTTCCATATTTATCTGATCCACAAAGAGAAGAATATATTCTAATCATGCTTTGTCTCCTAAAGATCTACAAATATATGATTGATTGTCACAACAAGTTATCACCAAAAAACTTTAATCTTGTCCAAAAATGGTCAGGGAATAATGGGTCTATTATGTGATGTGGGAATTTTCTGATAAAATGGTGAAACTCCTTTGGAAATTAGATATAAACTTTCTCCCTATAAACAAACATAGTTTTCCATGGGGAGCCATTACCACTCCAAGCTCGGAGATATTATTTGTGAGAAAGGTCTAACTTTTAGTTTAGGGGTACTTAATAATTATCTCCATTTAGTTGGAGGAAATAAGTACGATACATATTGTGATTAGTCATATTGTGATGGCGTATCTTTTTTGTTGGGGCTGCGCTATCGACTTGTAAATATAATTTAGTTATAAATATCCTATCTTTTAATCTTGATTTAAGATTTTTTTCCCTATGAAATGAGTGTTTGAATTGAACTTTGAACTTCTTTCAAGATAAAGTAAATCATGGGTCAAATCAAGCTCGGTTATAAGAGATGAAGCCAATTAGGACCTAGGGGAAAGAAGCTAACAATTTGGAGTCGGGAAAGAATTTGGAAGAAATTTATAACCTTCTAAAAGGGATGATTATCTTTTGTTATTAGCTATCAAACCAATAACCTAAAAATTCGTCTCATCTTTTTTTTGTAAAAAAAAAAAAAATTATAAAAAGACAATAGAATTTTATTAGATCAATACGAATAATAGTACAAAGGATGGGTAGTCATCTCAATAACAATATGGCGAACGTGAGTAGAACTTTCTCAGAGACCTGAGTTAGCTGAAAAACTGAGACGATGAGAATGACTCTCAAAAATAACTTTTTAATAACCCCTTTCACTGCCACAATTTTCCGAAGTCCAATGTCATTAAAAGATAAAAATTAGCCGCTAATTGGCATGACTCTCCTAGAAAGACTAAGAACACCCAACAAACTCAATTAAATTTCTAGAATTATAAGAGAGAAAAAAACAGAAAACTTATAGAATTTCTAGACTTTATTGAAATAACTAAACCAAAATGAAAAACTAAAACAACGTTGGCAAAAGGAAAATCAACCGCCTCTAGTCTTCATTTAGGACATGATATAGAGAGCGCCACCTAGTTACTCTAGGGCCTCAACGCACGAATGAGCAGTGAATCTACCATGACCAAGCCACAACATCTCAAATAGCAGCCTCAAAAGATGAGGCACAACCAAAACCAATCCATATATGAGACAATATCAATCTGTATATGAGATAATATATTTGTCAAAGGAAGAATATATCGACATAAGTCCTTCAAAAATCCAAGAACACTGAAGATTCGACATAATTTGGGAGAAAACCACCCGAGTCTAAAGATTTCTCTCTCTCTTAGCGGCTAAATTTCATCTCATCTCTTAATTATACCAGCCAATCTTCGTCTGTCTTTTTCTACCCCTTAAATTATGGAGGTCAAAAATAGAAATTTTCTTTTTTCTAGATTATCCAATCATGCATGCTTATAACTGAGTGCAAGCTGGTTTCCACATTTCGATTGTTACAGTTTTCAAAGAAAATTGGATTGGAAGAAATATAATATTAAAAAGATCATGTGTTATTTATTTTAATTTTATTCTAATATAATATAAATTACGTAAAAAGGAATTCGAACTCAGGTGCAGGATGGGAAGCACATCGATTCTAACCAACTTAGTTAAGTGCAATCACATGTTATAATGCAAGTGAACTGATAAAATCACATTACGGTATTACCATCACAACGTAAAAATTACTTGATCAGGATAAGATTGCCCCACATTCATACAAAGTTATGACAAATCTGGCTTGAACAATGTTTTGTAGCAAGAAAACAGCACCTACAGAGAGCTCCATGATATTCCCTAGGATCATCAGCAGGCAGGCAGGCAGGCAGGCAGGCAGGCATAGATTTCCACCGGACCACATACGTTGGTTGAGCTCCAATCATAAAATTAACAACATTATCATATGACAAAGTTTACAGTCGATTTGTACGGACACGTGAAGCCAGGATATAGGAGATGAAGGCAAAGTCAAGCTTTGCATACTTTTTTTAAAATTAAATTAAAAAAATATTTGTTTTCTATTTTTTCGTACAAGATATACATAATCAAACTTTTTATCTTTTCCATGAAGACTTTGAATTTGAAGGGGGAAAAGAAATAAAGTAAGTTATCTTGGTCTTGGAGATGAACTTCCAGGAACCCTGAGCCTAACTTTCCAATCATAAATAGTTAATAAAGTTTTGAGGATAGTGTGAACGTGGATTTTGATACTTTGTTTGCCGCTCATGACAATCTGCAAGTGGCGTTTGCCAAAAAAAAAAAAAACCACCTATAAAGTGATACGTTAAGTCTATAAATAAAATGCTATATCGGAATTTATTTATTTTAGATGATACGCTACATCTGGTCATTTTAAATTCTTGAGTTTGATAAAAAAATGTTGAAAGGCAATCCTAGTTCTAAATACAAAAAAAGTTGGGTTTAACCATCACACCACCACGTGGTATTAGTACATATTGGCAATTGCCGGAATGGTATTTTTGGTCCATGAGCTCTGCTCGCCTTAATTATCTCTGGAAGTCATTGTAAGACGTTGGATTATTTTAATTACCTACTTACGTGGTCTTCTAATCATCATAGAGTTGTCTTGGACTCAATATTGATCAAGGACTCAATTACTACTTGGCCCGTAGCTTTTGTATAAGTGTTTAAGTTAAATACATTGGCGAAAGGGATTCCTAATTAATATGGACAAGAGTTTTTCCTAATGCAATAAGGACTACTTGAGAGTTTTTCTTGATGGGAAAGACTCCTAGGCAGATGCATATAAAACACAAATGCCCCTGCTCAACCGATCAAGCCAACCCACACAAAAGAATTCAACCCATCTAAAATGAGTGTATGAAGGGATCGAATTGAGGAGATGTGCTCTCGTATATTCTTGATGTGTGTTCTATAATGTGTAGTCATTATAGTTTACAGTCATACCCTACAACCCAAACTTAGGGTCTTTTCGTTAATAATATTTATTAATTTTTATTGGTTCATGATTTCATTACAGAAAGACAATCCAAAAATGTAAATTGTAATATTGGAGTCCAATGCTCGTGGTTTTGGGTCTAATGTCTAGTGTTTGGGTCACGAGGTTCAGGACCCATAGTTCAATGTTCAGAAGTTCTCCAAGTCTGCCCATCAATAAAATAAAAAATCTCAAGTTTGGGACTTAAGGTTGGGAGCCCTGCTCAAGGCTATGAAGTTGGGCAAGGCCTGTTACTAAAAAAACTTATTTTTCCTTTGGCTTTTTATCACAAAACGTCTCTGACGTTTGCGAAACTATCAGATTGCATCCTTAAAGTTTTTTTGTATCACTCATGGTCCCTAACGTTAATATAGGTGCTCTTAAATAGTCCCTCTGTCAAAAAAACTGTTAAATCTAGGGATATAATCGTCAAATCAATCCAAAATTATAAAATATATATATTTTTTTATTTCCTTCCCTTCTCTCTTTCTTTTCTTCTTCTTCTTCTTTCTCTCCGCCAGATTCCTTATCTCTTTCTCTCTCTGTTTCTCTTTTTTTCCCCCTAACCTCTGTCACTCTCTCTTTTTTCTTCTTTCCTAGCAAGGTGGAAGAAAACAAGCACTTTTTGTCTGACGTGAGAAATCCAATCTGGATTCTCATATAAAAAATTTATCGATCAAACAACTGGATGACATAAAATCCGACTTTGTTATTTTCGATTTTTATTATGTGTGGTTGCAGCTCAAAATGAAAAAGACCAAATTGTGAGAAATCTTGGGTTTTGAGGTCTAGGAATGGATCAGTTTATGGTGGTGTGAAGAAGAGGCACGACGCACCAAAAAGGAGAGAAATTTCGTTTCTGAAACTGGTTTCTCTCGGCCATGGCAGATAAGCTTTGTTTGATGGCTTCTCATGGCTACCCTCACGGCCTTGTTTTACAGCAATAGCAGGGCATGGGTATTATCAAGGTAAAGTAAAGGTTTTGAAGCTTTAGCTTATTGGTTTTCATTGGTTTGATATTTCGGTTGCAGATGAGATTTTTGTATTTGCATTCGAATTTGATTCATTTGGGTTTAATTTTCATTTCTAAATGTTATTTGGGTTGCCTTCATATTAATCAAATTCGGTTCCTTGAGTTTGTTTGGCATGTTTAGCTCTCTCTGGGGCTTCAGTTTTTCTTGTTTTGATTTATTGTTCTGAATGGAATTGAAGTTCTAGCCGACGTCGTGACTTTTTGCCCCAAACCAACCCCAGCACATTGTAGCCAAATCATTCTCAGAGAATGAAGAGAAAAAATGAAAGATATAGGGGACAGAGAGAAGGGGGAAACGCCCAGTTTTCCAGCTGAGAGAAGAAGAAAAAAATCACCCATGACAACAGGAAGAAGAAAAAAAGAAAGAGAGAGAGAGAGAGAGATAAGAGTGAACTCGGGGAGAGAAAGAAGAAGAAGAAAAGAAAAGAAAGAGAAGCAGAAGAATAGATAAGAAAGAAGAAGAAGAAAGAAAGAGAGAATGGAAGGAAATAAAAAAGATATATTTTATAATTTTGGATTGATTTGACGATTATATCCCTAGATTTAACAGTTTTTTTTACAGAAGGACTATTTAAGAGCACTCATATTAACGTTAGGGACCATGAGTGATACAAAAAAACTTTAAGGATGCAATCTGATAGTTTCGTAAACGTCAGGGACGTTTTGTGATAAAAAGCCTTTTCCTTTTCCATAAAAACCCAAATGCAAAACTTTAAATAATAAATAACAAATAAAAGAAACAGAAAAACTTAAACAGTAAAGTAAAATTAAATAAACAAAAAAATAGGCATCCTTATTTTTCCTTAGAGTCGTTCAAACATCACTTGGATCTCGTTCTTCTATATTTACGCTTTCAATAAATATATTAAAAGTTATTACTTTAAGGCCCTGTTTGGCATGTTTCACTAAGCTTCACTGGACTGGACTGGGTTAAATAGTCCTAAAAACCTATGTTTGGAAAGGGAGGGGATTAGGTTAAATGAGATTATATAATCCAATGGGTAAAAAAACAAAGGACTCGCTTGTCTAATATAGCGAGCCCAAAACTTGGTTCGCTAAATAACGAGGGTGCTATTTTGTACAAGGAGTCCGGCTGAATACCAGCACCACCATCAAACACACGAGCTCGAAACATCAAACATACCACCACCACCCCGATGCCACAACCATCAGACCACCACCATCAAACCCACAACCAGCCACCACATACCCAATCGAACCATCACCATCACCCAATCAGTCAATCGAACCATCATCACCAACCACCACATACCCAGCTAAACCACCAGTACCACTCAATCGAACCATCACAGCCATTAATCAGTGGAACCACAGAGAGAGAGAGAGAGAGAGAGAGAGAGAGAGAGAGAGAGAGAGAGAGAGAGAGAGAGAGAGAGAGAGGTGAGTTGATGGTTGGATCTGTAGAGAGAGAGTGAAAAGGAGGGAAGGAAGAATAAAAGATAAAATGAAAGAATAGGAAGAAGGAAACGAAGAAAAACAGAAACGGCCTGGGAATGGAAAGAAGAAGAAAGGAGGAAGGAAGGAAGGAAAAAAAAAAAGAAACGGGCCAGGGAAGAAAAGGAAGGGGAAAAGACAAAGGAGAGAAGATGAAGGAAGAAATGAAAAAAAAAAAAAAAGAAGGAACGGGCCAGAGAAGAAAAGACAAGGGAGATAAGAGTAAGGAAGAAGAAAAATAAAATGGGTTCTTAGATCTAGGTCCAAAACGATTAGCTGTCATTGGGTTTAGTCCTCGAGTTTTTGGTTTTAGATTTAGGTCCTTTGACATTTATTACTTTTTTGTTGTGTCGATTTTACCTTTAAGGTAAATAAGGAAAACACATTGAAAATCTAAATTTAATGCATTATTTCCTTGAAATTGAATTCCAAATTTTGAATTTTGAATTTTTTTTCGTTGATAATATTCCTAATATATAGATAAAATACAATTTAATCAATAAAAAGTAAAGACTCACATATTATACCAATCGATCAGACAAGCACCCACATTAAATTATGTACCTGATATACATGTAAATAATGTTAATACATACAGGTATATATGTACCTACCTTACAGGTAAGTGTTTTTTTTCTTGAGTTTTCTTAAGCAGTTTTTTCTGGAGGTTCATATTTATATACATATGTACATGTCTTCCATGTAATAGTGTTTTTTTTTTTTCCAAAGAAATTTTGTATGGATTTTTATCTCAGTTGAATTTAAAGATCCATACCAAGATATTATATGAGTTCAATTAGCTGGGCTAGAGGGTATAACTACCTAAACTAGAGGTAATTTATGGATTTAATTACCTGGGCCAGAGGTAATTTATGAGTTTAATTACCTGCATACTGCATACGAGGAGTTTAATTACTTGCACACTGGATACGAGGTGTATGCATAGGTATCGTACCTATTGTTAAGGTATGAAGTTTTTATGAACTCTTATTACAAATTTTGATGTCGGTATATCTTGGGAAAATTTCAGAATTCAATAAATAAATTTGCAATTAAATTCAAATCAAATATGATAATTAATATCCTACAAATCAATAACTTACCAGTTTTAGGAATTCATAATTTACCTTATTTATGTTTTAGGTGCATAATTGGAACAAAAAATATAAAATATAAAAAGTTAAATATCAATAAATTGAAATATGCATGTAATCTTATGTAGCGCAAAAGTCAAAGAACTTGGATCAACAACAATTTCTGCGTGGATTGCACCCAAAATTTCTCCTCATAATTGGACTTATGCCAAATTTTCTAAAAATAAAAAGAAATGAGATAGTTTTAGTTTTTCAAAAATATTAGAATTTTATTTATTTTTAGGCTAAAATTCTTAATTAAAATTAAATATTTTAAATAAAAAAAAAGTCTGACACAACACCAAACATAAGTCTTCACTATTTTTACAATCCAGTTTCTTAGTCCGACGCAACACCAAACGTAGGTCAGTACTTAATCCAGCTTAGTCCAATCCGAGCTAATTCAAGACAGTCCTAAGATTTAATCCGGTCCATAACAGTCTGCCATACCAAACGACCCCTAAACATTACTAGCCCCTTGACACATTACTTTAATTAGATTTTTGTTGTTGTTTATATATGTTTTTTTAATCTTCAAAATTAAGCTTTATAACTCATCCAAAATGTTCTACAGTTTCGGAGGGGGTTTATCTCCTAATTTTATGGGCTAATAATGCTTTTTTTTTCTTTCATTTTTTATTCAATTAAATTTAAACATATTGTAAATATACTAATTTAATCTCATTTTAAAATGTTTTATGTCTTAACATTTTTATTAACTAAGGTTAATATGATATTAAAATTATGGATAAGATGAGAATTTTATGGTATGATATATGATGATTTTTTTGGGGGGAGCATCTGTAACCAACCGATTTGCTTTACGTTTTCAATGACAAGAAAGTGCTGTGGATATTTAGCAATTGCGACGTTATCATGAGCTAAAGGCCATCATGCATATTGTTAATATATAGGGACGGACTCAGGATTTGAAAATGACGTGGGCTAAATTTACCTTTATGTACAACTTATTGAAAACTTGACGGTAAGAATGAATTTCATTGATAACAAAAAAATTCATAAGAGACATAATAAGCCTTACCCCCCAAAAATCTTGTATCCGACATCGTTATTAAAATGAAGGGAAATTTGCATAAATACCACCTGAACTTTTAGGTATGTGCGTCATTACCACTTGAACTTTTAATTTTTAATTTTAACTACCTGAACTTTGTAAAGTGTTGTAAACCAACACCTTTGTCTAACTCCGTTAAAATTTCCATTAAATTTAAGGGTATTTTCGTCAATTAACTATAACTAAAAAGAATTACAAAGAAACAGAATTTAAAAAATAAAATTAACCTAATTATACGCATTACCCTAAACCCTAAACCCTTCCCCCCACTACACCCGACCACAAACACTTTGCTTTTGTCACTTGGATTATCAAACCCCTTCTTCTCAAACCTTGAGATTATCTCTTCCACAAGGCCACGCTGAACTCCATCAGGTTTCACCATTTTATATGTCTCATCAACTTGTTCCAATGAAGCAGCCAAGTGGGGAAGAAATTTGCGAGGTTTGGGGAGGGTTTTAGCATGAGGACAAGATGGGAAATATGAGAAAACGGTTATTCTTGTGGTGGGTGTAAGATAAGCTGCAAATTCTCCCAGTCGCTGAGCGTTGAAGGGTGAGGAAACACATGGACTTGCTCCGCCAAACACTGTCAGAGTCTCCATTCTGTCTCTGCTTCTATATCCCTTCTTTTTTATTTTTAAAACTATGTTTTTTAAAATTAGTTTTTTAGTGAACTGATGAAAATACTTAACAGAAATTTTAACGGAATTAGACGTAGGTGGTGGATTGCAACACTCTACAAAGTTCATGTGGTTAAAAATAAAAAATAAAAGTTTAGGTGGTAATGTCGCACATGCCTAAAAGTTGAGGTAGTATTTATGCAAATTTCCCTAAAATAAAATATATTCAAAATAGTCATTTTCCAAATTAGCATAATTGTTACTAGAATTCCCCAAAAAACAAGAGTGCTGCTATACGAACCCTAAATTTAACTGAGTACACCCTATTATCAAACTATTTATTGAATTACAAATTTACCCTAATATAAAATGACCAAAAAGGATATATTGAATTGTGAAACAAAAATAATTTTAATAAGTACACCCTACTCACCATATTCAACCGTAATCAAACGCAAATAAACTTTCGTGTTGCTTGGTGCCAGTAAAAGGATTTGTTAGCTTGTTTCAGCAAAGTGAATCATGGGGGTTATATCTTGTTTCAAGTACCACCTAATGAGCTATATAGATTTTCTCATCGAATTCCTTCGTTCAAGATTACTAGTGCTTAACAATGATGGCCTTCCATGTCCACCTTAAGAATTGTAACTGTATTTTGGTTTGAAGACTGACGTTGGCTTATTGGGGTCACTTCTTTGATTATGTTTCTCTCTAAATCAATTTGGCCCTCTCTTCTTTTCACTGGTTGGAGTTGTAGCCCCATTTTCTTTCCAATTGTTTATATTGCCTTTCCATTTTGGTATTTGCTTATCATCAGATGTATCTCCTCATTGGCTTGCTGCCTTTTATGAAATCACATCTACCTTCGACCAAAAACAAAGAAACAAAAGATGATTGGTGATGAAAGATATGGTGTTCCGCTGAAAATAGAAGTAAGATGATGAAGCTTTGAATTGAGGAGCTAGTAAATCTACAGCAACTTACGAAATTAAAGATTTGATGCAAACTCAAAATCTGAAAAGAGGGCACGAATTCATGTAAAAAGAGAAATCTTGTTTAGGATTGGTATTAGGGTGTTGTGTGATAGATTGTATTAGGGTGTATCAGGGATATTTTTTGTAGTTAAATAGGGTGTACTTAGTTAATTTTACATTTTGATTAAAATATTAGGGTGTACTTAGATCATATGGTGTACTCATTTAATTTTAGGGTTCCTTTAGCAGTACTCAAAAACAATAGCCCAATACAAAGGTGGAGGAAAAAGACCTCTGTGGAGTTGAGAAGAAGAAGCCTTGGAACTGGTACAGTCGATCGATAAGAGTGTTGAGTGTTTTTTTGTTTGGTTAGTCAGCCTAGTGGGGATTAGTTAATAAGATTGGCCTAGGTTAGGGTATTATTTTAGTCTTTAGAAAAACAAGTCTCCTGGGTTGTAGCCCAGGTTAGCTTGTTAGTAGTATCGTCCCTGATTATATATATATATTTTGGCCTTTTAGATTCGTCGAGAGTCTTCTTATTTATTTTCTTTGTATTTTCCTCTAAAAAATCACTATAGAAACACTACAAAAACGGGAGTTGAACATGGAAGTTACTCACCAACACAAAGGCATTTTAACCATGAAGATGAGGATGGCCTTGATTATTCTTGTGTTGCTTGCAGTGCAAGCGAGTGGGAGAAATGACCCTTCTGACCCTCACTCATCCCTCGACTCATTTGCTACTTATGTTGAACATCCAATGAAAATTGCTCATGCAATTAGTCATGAAGTTGGTGGGATTGGTTCTGCCATTAAAGGTATGTTTCATAAGAAACCTTCTCTGGTTAAAACTGCATCTCTTCGATTGCTCGAGCGGCTAGTATCCCTCAAACGCCTGAAAACCAGTTCGTAAAAAGTGGTGGGAGCATGGAATTGGAGCTCCAGACGTTCCAAAAACAGAAAATATTCCTGAAACAACTCCTACTAAAGAACCTTCAATCTACACTGTTAGAGGGGCTCCTGGAGTACCTGGTGGATGGTCTACAAATGATCAAACACTGCATTGGATATTGTAAGAAACCCTCTCTCTCTCTCTCTCTCTCTCTCTCTTCCATTTAAGGAAATCTTTCTTTTGACAGGAAGGCATCAGCTACAACAACTACGTAAAAGCGCATCAGCTGCTTTTACTTATCTTTAATAAAGTTAATATATATTATATATGTACTTCTTGTGACTTCCAAATTTGAGAAAATATTATCTTTGGCATAAGTTTCTGGAAAAACATGAATACATGTGTAAAGGCAATTCTTGGACCTACGCGGTACTAGTAATACACATGTTCTAATATGGTTGAACACTGAGTTTATATTTTAAATAAAACACGTGTTATAATGTGTAGAGACGGTCACACCAAAAAGAGTCACAAAAAATCTACAAATAGATATACTAATACTTTCTTGGTTGAATTAGGAGGAACCACGATATATGCATACTTGATTTATACAAGCAACATTCGGCATTGAGAATTGGTAATCATCATCAACTAACTTTTGGTTCAGTGATATTTCTCATTATAATATGGAAAAATATTCTGAGTTTGAATCAGGTATGGAGGTAACTTGAAAGGTTTATTTCATTTAAAATTTGACCGTTCACATCATTTTCCAACTATATTTTTTGAGCCCTAACCCAACTACCTGCACCCATCCTACTTCTCATCTAACAAATTGGTTACATAATAGAACAAATGAGAAGGGAAAAACCCAAAATAAATAAACCATAGAAAGACAAGAAAAAAAAAATTGATTCGTTTAACAGTAATTAACCCAGGAACAACAAACCCAACAGGAACTTTAAAAAATTCACCGGAAACTTCGATAGGAAGGGCTGTACATACAGCTTTCAGCATACTTCTCCAGATCCTTCGGTTCAGGGAGGCGAGTAGCCAAACCTACAAAAGCCAATTGAAGAGTGTTAACATTTTGGCCTATTCAGTCACAGGAAATCTTACAAGAGCAGAGCCACTGGAGAAAGCCTAACCAAGTTCATATGATTTAGCAGCTACTTTAGCAGCAATATGTGCCGAAATCTTTCTAATGTTTGTAAATGGAGGGTATATGAGTCCCTTGTCATAGTCTTCCTGGGATACCTGTGAAGCCAAAGCTTCCGCTGTTCCAAGGAACAAACATGGCATCAGATGTAATGGCTGATTATGGACCAAGGACCTGTTCGTTAGTTAATTCTTACTATAAACTAAGAACTTCTGCATACTGTTTATATAATTTGAAAAATGGTTAACTATACTAGTGCCCCAATGTTTTGCGTCTCACTTTGTCCCCCATTGTCAAGTTCGTCAATTAATCTGTCAAAACTGATGACGTGGCTCCTACATGGCCCCAATAATTTTCTGCCACATAGGAGGCACATTAGCGGTTTTAACATAATTTTTTAGGGACTTGATAGTAGGCGGAACAACGAGACGCCAAACACCCAAGGGGTCAAGGTACATCATTGTGATATTTATGGGCAATGTAGTATCTCACCATACTTTCAGGGGCACTAGTGATTAATCCTTTTTTTTAAAATCCTTTAATTTCATGTCTTTTGTGCACTTACAGGCTGCCAGAAGCATGTCGTCGTGAACACGGATAGTACCAGACATTATTAAACCCAGACCAAATCCAGGGAAGATGTATGCATTGTTTGCCTGAATGAATATGGAAAGTAAATGTCAAAGTCTTATATAAGTTAACTTGGGACATCGTCAGATTCTCTAGCATTAATACCTGGCCAGGAGTGTAAACCTTCCCCTCATATTCAACAGGCGGGAATGGGCTTCCACTACAATAAATAGCACGACCCTGAAAATAATGATAGTGGAATAAGAACCACAAAAAAATAATAATTCATTCTCTAATCATCCAGTACACAGTGAATGAAACAATTTAAAGCAAAAGATGCAAGGTTGTATTACCTGAGTCCATGTGTATGCTTCTTCCGCAGTACATTCAGATTGTGATGTTGGGTTGGAAAGAGCAAGGATAATAGGTCTCTATTAGCAGGTCACACACAAAAATGGTCAGCCCTTACCTTCAAGAGGGTGTATATGCAATTTTTCAACGAGGCCATTGAATAACGTGAAGTTTCTCAATAAGGCCATAAAAAAAATGCAATTTCTCAAGTACATAACAGAGGAAAATTCTGAAATGATGGGCCCTGTATGGATGTTTGACATGCTTAAGATGTAAAATCTCAAGTCTTGCCCACACAAAAGCAAAAAGTGTTATGAGTGCATGGGCATTTACACTCAATAGGGATGCTGCGCCCACATGATAGAACAGCCTAATAACAAATATAGGGAATAGAGTACCTCATTGAGGGAGGCCATAGACTCAACCACTTCTTTGGTGAATGTTCTTCCTGCTCCTGACGTTCCAATTAACACTGTAGGTTTGATTGCCTGATTAAAAAGGACAACAAAGTATAGTGACTAAGAAACTTCTGCTCTATATGCACTATAATGTTGACTCTATGGTGTCAAACATATGAGCATCACTGTGTGTGTGTGGGGGAGAGAGAGAGAGATTTCACACATTAACAGCATCTACAAGTTCCTTGACTGGTTCATGTTCATGAGCCCACGGCTTTTTAAAATGTTGGAGTGATTCCTTCCTAGAACTGACAATCAATCCCTGCAAATAAATTTCTTACCAAATGAAAACTGATGGAAAGATAACAAAATTCTCCTTCAGATAGAAAGAAATTACATCTGCTCTCCTACCTTTGAGTCCACAAGCCAAATGTTCTTTCGGGTCTCTTCCACTGGGATATTTGTCTGCAATAATTTGGGTGCAATTTTTGTATGTATCAAGATTTATTCTAATACCACTCTTTATAATAAATAATTACTGAGGATCTTTTTTGTTTTCTCTTGGGTAAGATACCAAGGATCTTTTATTGTACAAGTTAAATCAAACAAATAGTAAGCTAAAAACCTGTTTGGAAACTTCAAGCGCTATCAGTTCTGCTATGCCAGTGCCGGCCTGAAACCATTAAACAAGTGAGAATGTGAGACACAACACAACAACAAAGTGCTAGCACAGGGGACATCAGTTAGGGTTAGAGGACAGGGAAGAGAATTCCTATGGAAAATAGAAGAGGTGCATTTTGGATGAGGGAACCACTAAGTCCCAAGAATTTACGATTTTCAACTTCACCAATCACAAAGAATATACACAGAATTACCCCTTTTTTTATTACTCTTTGAAAGTAATTAAAAGTATCCTCAACTAAGGGAACGTACTCACCTCTCCAGCACCAAGGAATAAAAATCTGTGGTCAGCTAATGATCCCCCAACTAACTTCAAAGCTGCAACAAGTCCTGCAAGAACCACAGATGCTGTCCCCTGGAATAAATTAATTACACAAACATTAGAGATGCGCTTTTTCTGAATTACTACAAATATCAACAATCCCCAGCAACTTACCTGAATGTCATCATTAAAAACAAGATGAGTTGTACCATACTTTGACAGCAGATCAAAAGCATTGTGGTTCGCAAAGTCTTCAAACTACAGAGAATGACATATGTAATTAGGAACGCTAAATTTAAAATGAAATAAATGGCTAAGTTCGGCAGTGCAGCCAAATAATTGAAGACTAAATTTGTCCACCACCAAATACCTGAACGAGAATTTTCTCCCCATAATTCTGCTTGACTGCAGTCATGAATTCCTGTAGAAGTTCTGCATATTCCTAAGGAAAAGATGAGCAAACCCACTTTGGTAAGACAGAAAACAACATAATGGGCTGAAATCATTTGAACACCAAACAAGTAAAGCAAACATATCATAAACCTGTCCAGTAGCCCTCTTTTGCCTGAGTCCAATGTAGAACTCATCGTCCAATAGCTTCTGATTGTTTGTACCAACATCAATGGTTACAGGCAAGCACTGAAAAAAAATGACAAAATAAAACAACATATTCAATAAGAATAGATAACAAAGATAAATGATGAATTCGTTATGACTTCTAAACACAAGTCATGTCAGAAAATAATAGAATTTGTCATGTGGATACTTACAGCAGAAGGACGAACTCCTCCAAGTGCGGTATATAGAGCAAGTTTACCCACAGGTATACCCATCCCCTGAGAAAATATCATATATTGATATCAATTAACCATTTAGAAGGGGGTACAACAAGTACATGAAATATTCTCCTTTCAGGCAAGGTATCTCATATAGGTTTTTATCAATACAACTAGAAAACAGATTTTAATAGTGTTTACATGACAGCCAAGATCCCCCAGCCCAAGGATCCGCTCTCCATCAGTGACAACAATGACTTGAATATTCTTCTCAGGCCAGTTCCTCAACACTTCAAGAATCTTGCCCCTTGGAGATGCCAAGAAGAAAAAAAATATATCAGTCAGCTTCAACACAATTTGGAAGTGGCCATTAAAGTAGAGATCTAAAAGAAATTTTCATTAAACTTACTTGTCTTTCAAACTTATGAAAAGACCGTGTGGGTGCGTAAATATGCTTCCATATTTCTGGCAAGCTTCACCGACAGTAGGAGTATATACAACTGGGAGTAATTCCTCGACATGGTCAATAAGAAGCTTGTAGAATAGCTTTTCATTTCTCCCCTGAAATCATAACAATGCATAATTGAAACTTTAAACTTGCCATTTCAATATCAACAAATTAGGGCCTCAAACCAAAATTTCAGTGAAATGATGATGGCTACCTGAAGATCCATCATGGCTATATACTTCTGCAGAGGAACTAGATACTGGCGGATACAATTTATCATTTTCTTCACCTGTCAAGTAGATTTGCGGCAAAGTGTAATTGATTTATATATATTTAAAAATATGCATAACAAATGATGCAACTTTGTGAGCATATAAAAGATCATTGACAAACCTGAAGTTCTTGAGAAATAACAACAGGGGGGAGAAGACCACGCAAGTAATGAGCATCTCTCTCTTTCTCTGTGAAGGCAAGACCTTTGTTGTGGTGTGGATCCCGTATCAACGTATATCCACTGCAAAGCAAGACAAAAGAATAATGTATAAAAAAGGTGCCAAGAACATAAAATAGAAAAAGAGAACTTCTGTCCATTTATTTCAAATAAATGAAAACTGATAACACTGCAAACATATCAGAACGCTGAGCTGAACCAGAAAAGACGTATCAGTCTGTGAAGTAAGAACAGTATATGAGAATATTACAGTAACTTAACAAAGTAAATATTCAAGGTAGTTGGTGTCCCTATTAGCCACATGCAATCGAACAAATTCAAGGGTATCTCAGTCTTTTACACCGACCCAAATGCAACTTAGCCAAAATGTTGACCAGGAAGCAAAAATAAGACAGAATTACATATTGAGGTTGGGAATGAAATTGCATAAATTAAACTGTTTTCTTTCACTTATTTGAAAGAAACCCAAAGGGGAAATTCATGCAACTTAAACTCCCGAACAAAAACACATGTCCTTTTCACCAGAAAATTATTCAACAATTCATACTGAAAGATGTGGAGCTTCTATTATCATGCCACATGTAACGCATGGGCCCGCCCCTTTAATCATTTTGGTGGTTTCTTAAAAATTCTTCTTAACACTTTTGTTGCTATTTGTAGTATTCCTTTGTTATACATGTGCCTAGTCTGAAACCCAGAGTGCATTTACCTAGCAAAAGAACTGAATCAAAAGAATTTATTTGTACATAAAAAATTGTACCAAGAACCACAAAAGAAATTGATCCATTTCTTTCCTTACAGAACGCCCAATACTGATTCTCTATCCCAGAATGCTTGACCATAAAAGGAACCAATTAGCTTATTTATCATATACATATGCTTAAAGAGTATTTGATATTTCTTAGAAAATTATTTGTAACTTCATTAGTAATTATAAGCATAACTATGTAGCGATTCTCATCAAGGTGTCTGTTGGATACTTACAAAACTTCATTCATATTGAATATATGAAAAATATATAACGAATGGAAATTCACTAATTAAGCAACTACCCAAAAAAATCAGTATGCAGCCCACAATATGTACAATTTTCACTTAAAAAACATCAATTAGGTGACTTGCTCAAAAATGAAAAGGCAAAAGAATATAGATTTCATCGAAATTAAAATAATCTGCAAAAGAATCATAGCACCTGTAACATTATTAAATAATGATATTATCAAATAACAATCGTAAGCATATTGATCTTTGCTCCCACCTAGCAACAGAGACACTCCAGGGTGTGACAAGTTGGTCCTCGGTGGCAGTATCCTCACCATACACGTCTTGGACCCCACCATGGACGGTGGATTTCAGCTCAACAACCGAGGATTCGTCCTTCACTTCCTGCAATGTGCTTTCCATCACTACGCTGCCGTTTCGGTCACCAGTACGGACTTTAGGGACCAAAGCCACCACTTTCAGCGAAGCTGAGCGCCTCTTCTGGCTATGAGAGAACGGGCTAGAAGACCCAGCGATGGCCGGGTTTCCCTGTACAAAAATACAATAATAAAAAAGCTAACCTAATAATCAGCCAAAAAAAATTAAAACTAAAGATTAAAAATTTTGTGATAATGGAGAAGACGCAGAAATTAAAATCTCCTTCAACGACTTTGAATTGCTTTATACCAAGTAATTGGCAATCAGAAAGCCGGAAAGATTTGAAATTTCAGTGGGCTTCAATGTGGGAAAACACAACATGAATTGAAAAAGCTTTCTTTTTTTGTTCTTCTTGAATTTCCAAGAAGGTTGTGTGATTGAATTTTGTGAAATGGGTGCGCTTGAAATTTTAATCTGAGAAATGGGTTTGATTTATATTACCAGGAAACAGCTTCTATTCAACGACATCATGGCGACTGATATGTGAAAGAGAGAGTCTTTCGCTTTTGGTACCACTGCAGAGGCAGAAAGACAGAGAAATAGGGAGAGTGCAAGTGAGAGAGAGGACAGAGAGTCTTAGAGCTTTGAGAAGCTCTCCTTGCTTTTCTCCTTCTCTCTGTCTCTCTCTCTACCTGAAATCTGTGAAACCACAGAGACAGATCAAGAAATGGGAAATGAAGCAGCTCAAAAATGTGGCTCCTTCTTCTCCCTTGGGTTAATTGTATGCAACTAATTTGTCTCCAAATTTACCAAAGTACCCTTGCACTTTTATTTCTTTAAATTTAATTTTACTTGGGTATATTGCACACACAGTTAGGTGGGACCAAAGGAGGCTGTGGCCTGATCTAAATTATGGTTGTGATCTCACCATAGAATTTATAATCGGATATTGACAAGGCAGTGTGACAGCATCCAAGGGGCTGGATTGCATATGAAAAGACAGTGGGCTCAATGAAGGGTAAGATAGTGAAAGGAGAAAAGGTATGATATAAAGCGGCCCACAATAAGATACATGGGGTCTTGTACATGGGACATTGACATAACCGTAGGTTTAGTTTTATTTTTTCTTTGAGATGTGCCTTGGAATTTGTCTTCATTGTAAACTTCACATAGAACTCTCAATCGGGTGATTTCATGGCTGAAATGCAGAGGCAATGGCCTGGCCTTCCCTTTCAAAAGTGGTGTGCAATAAAGAAATTTGCCCAAGATTGTTGGGATAATCCAACTCTTTGATTCCCCTTGTCTTTGTGTGGGTTCTAGTCCACTTTTATAATATTTTATATGCATTACATCAAAATTTGTGGATTCTTTCGGTTTAATTTGGAATGTGAGATTCAAAAACTACAGATTTTAGTTTTAAAAATGTTTAATTTTTTTTTATAAAAAAAATAAAAATACAAGCTATAGTCTAAACTATAAGGGTGAGGGGGATTTATCACACATACACTACCAAGGTATTATATGGGTTTGAACATGAGATCAATGGTATGCAAGTGAAGGCCATTTTTCATTTGCCTAGTTAAACTTCATTAGAACATTAATGATACATAAAAGTTCGTATTTATATGAAAAACAAGGAGAGACTCAAATAGCCTTGCTTGTCTTGAATATGGCAAGCCAAGCCACGGTATGCCATGGCAGCACAAGCCTATGCACTTTCTCAGAATGCCTTGAATGGGGCGCAATGCAATGCCAAGGTCAAGGGAAAGTCTTGCCAATGTCTTTGGGCATGTCTAGGCCAGATCTTGGGCACGTCTAGGCCACAGAAAGGCAAGACAAGGCAAGTCACGCTATCCCAAAGCAAAGCACTTCAAATAATTCATTACATATAATAATTTTAAGTTTTTAGAATTACATTGTATCTAGTCATCTAAAATTAAATTCAAATAAATCGTATCTAGTATTCAAATCATCTTTCTTGAAATGCGATAACCATCTAAAATGGTGTTACATCTAGATCAAAGAGCAAAATGCTAAAATTGATATGCATGCCAATTAACAAACTAATATAAGCAAAAACGTGTCAAGTTAGAAAATGTAATTAAGAAAGAAAGGTCGGGTTATATATATGGGTAGGTAAGCATGCCGGGTTAATGGGTAGGTAAGGTGGGCGTTCCGTGACCAATGGTGGGGCTAATAACTGGTGGGCAGAGAATGGCAGCATTGTCTCTCAGCCAAATAAAAAAATAAAAAAACAAACAAAAGAACAAGATAACTATCAAAGTGAGAGGCTCCGAGGGAAGCGATCAATCAGGAAATGCATCTCCGGTTTTAAGCAATATTTGCGAACCTTTTGTTATTGACACGTGTGTACATTAAATTCGTGTAGCTAATATGTGATACGAAAGATATGCAAAAGAGATCAACGGAAAAAAACAAAGAGAGATTTGACCAGAACGTAGTCTCAGTACGTAATCAACGCGCCTGCGTTGGTCACCGTGAATTCTTAATAAAAGTGAATCGCGTAATGCGTTAACGATATAATATTAACTCGAACACGTATGACAATTAATGTTATCGTAACTTTTACCCTCCTTTTGGATGTAGGAATTGAAAATTATATAGAATTCTAAAATGACAGAATTTAGATTTTCATCATTTTACTTTATGGTAATTGAAGACTTCAGTGTTTATATTTATGTCCGTCGAATTTTATAAACGACAGAATTTTATAAATGACACTATAGAAATTGTGAAATGAAGCATATTTTGGTGGAAATTAAACTCGGGAATTTGATGACCCAATTTGCAAATGAGTGCTGCTATTTCCACCCTCATGTCCTATTTTCCCACCCACCCACCCACCCTATTTTCCCACCCACCATATAAATTTGAAAAAACACAATCTTATCTTTCCACCCACCATTATTCCTAAAATACCCATTATCTTTCCACCCATCAAGTAAATAATAATATATTAATATATTAATTAATTAACAATATAAAATACTCAAAAAAAAAAAATATTTCTCTCTCTTTTACCCGATCCCCTCCCCAACAATTTCATCACACCCCACCCATCAAACTCGCCCCCTACAGCCCAGAACCCTAGCCACACAACTCAACCCAGATGCTACTCTCTCGCTCTCTTTATATATATATATATATATATATATATATATATATCTCTCTCTCTCTCTCTCTCTCACAGTTGAGAGGTGCAGACTTTGAGAGCCTAGAATTGCTAGGCTGATTCAAATCTTAGTTAAAGTCCCTTCATTTTATTAATACTGAAAATTTGGGGGTGGATCTGCTTGGTATCTTTTAATTGTGGGGTGGTGACTATTAAAGAAACAAAGAGGGAAAATAGAGAATAAGGAGGGGTGTGCCGGTGGAGGCGAAGAGACAGATGATAGGATGAGGTGGAGTTAATCTTTTTAGTTTTTTTTACTCTTTTTTTAAATTGATTTTAATGTTTTTGTCCTAAGTCCTTAAAAGTCATTTTATAAAGGGATAAATTTGTCTTTAAAATTTTGAAAATAAAGTGGGTGGGAAAATATGACAGGTGGGTGGAAATAGCAACACTCTTTGCAAATGCGCATCATTTAATAAATTTCGTGCTTAAGTTGCCAAATAAGGGAATTGTCAATTTCTCCTCTTAAATTCCCGACTTTTAATTAAATTCTGAGTTATTTTCTCTCATACAAACAGAGGATTAAGAAATTAGTCATATTATCCTAATTAACACCATTGACATGTATGTTATAACGTTGAAACTTTGATGGAACATGCTCTAATTGATTTGAGGGTATTTTTATGCCCTAATTAATCCCATGGTGCAATATGAACCAATTTGCGTCTTGAGATTGTTAAACCTCTTCTTTACATAGAATAGACTCTGCATTTATTTTAAAAAAATTATATTATATATAATATATTTTCTATAAACAAAATGCCACTAGTCGCACAAAGCCAACACGTTATTTGTTCATTAAAAAAGAAAAAAAATAAAATAAAATAAAGGGGTCTCCATTTGATTAAGCATGTGAAACATGTTGGGGTACCGATTTGGAACCACCAAAACCAAACCCCACTTGGATGTAAACTTATAAATTACACATAAAAAAGTCCACATTGTGATAATGAGATGCTGCATTATCATTTATTTCCAAATAGTTAAATTACTATATAAATAGATATAACCATGGTATTTATTTTACTTTCTTTTTTATTGGACAATTTAAGCGGACCTATTAGAACAAGGCAATTAGGTGGGAGGGTATACGACCAGAACGGGAGGCGTTTATGATGAAAAAGTCAATGACCAAATTAAGCCAATGACAGGAAAAGTTAGGGAGAGAGAGAGAGAGAGAGAGAGAGAGAGAGAGAGTTCAACTGCTTAAGTCGGCCTTTAAAAGGAGATGATTTGATGTGAAGTGCTGATCAATGTTTGGATTATTGTCATTTTCAAACAGCTGAGTTGTGAACTTGTGTGACGGTAATGTTCCATGTATCAACATCTTCCTCCAAAGTAGAATGTCTATCAATTGTAAAGTCTTCTAAGAAAAACAAGTGTTTATAATCCTCCCAAAAAAGGTATGGAGTGTAAATAAACTATGTGCTTTCCTCTTTTTCTTTTTCTTTTTTGGGGTAAGTTTTTCTTATATTAGTCTATATATGGACAATGTTATCGATGATTATTTCTGGTATGAGTAATTTTAAAGGGGAACATATTTGCAGACCACGGTTAGCAGTTAGCCACAACTTGTAATGACATCATTTTGGGCAAATCAGTGAAAAAAAAGTAGCACAAGACATGAATTACTTGGTGCGTTTCAGTGATGAATTTTGTTGAGCAGGTGGTGAGTACTCTTGCCCAACCACCTAAACTTCTGAGGGCTAACAATTTCTTCTCTTATGGTGTTTTCCGGGCTTTCGGAAGTCAAGTGTCTTTGTTTAATAAAAAAAAATCCAAACATCCTTCGTAATGCAATTCAATTATCAAGTCTATACTTTAGGTTGTCCTTCAAGGGCCATCCATGCACAAAATCATTTAGATTAAAATCTACTTGATCCTTTAAAATGTCACCCAAAAAAAAAACACATTTCATTAGATTAAAATAAAATAAAATGGTAATACTCAGATTTTCCTATTTAACCATTTCATTACATGGATGATCCTCGAAAAAGAACCTAAAAACTAAACAGATTTAATCATTGGATTACAATCCATAAATAGGATGTGTGTATATATATATGTTAAGTCTAAAAGTGGATGTCGAAACGGTTTTTAATTTATCTAATTTTTTACAAGGATGATCTATGAATATAGACTTAAAAATAGATGGTTTAGATCGTTGAAAAAAAAATCGAAGGAAACCCTAAAAGTGTGTCCCTCAAATAAAATTATTTGAAGGATCCCTTAACAGAAGGGACTATATAAAAGAGCATCTCCAACCGATATGTCAAAAGTGCCACATAGACATTTAACAGCTATAAATAACATCTCACCTCACTCCAACCGAATTGTCAAAGCTGATGTGGAATGAAGGCTGGAGGTTCAGCTGTTATTTTTGATATCCCAAAAGCAAGATGTCAAATGAATATTTTATTATTTTTTCTTTTATATTCTTTTTAATTAAAAATAAATCAACACTAAAATGTAATAAAATAATAATTTAATTTGACATATCGGGTGGAGTGTAAACTTGTGTAAGATGTCAAATTGCCACATCAGCCATCAAATTTAAATTTGATGTTTGGTATTTGACATCTCCCTTGGAGATGCTCTAAGATGTCAAATTGCCACATTAGCCATCAAAATTAAATTTGATGTTTGGTATTTGACATCTCCCTTGGAGATACTTTTTTATAGAGATGAAGATGCACACAAGCATACACCTCAGCAATCGCTGTCGTGTTATTCAAGGCTTACCAAGCCAAACCAGACATTGATAGCATCTAGCATGTTGCTGTATTCATGAAAAGTTAAAACACATCCTGTTTTTTGCTGGAAATAAAACACAGTTGTTGGTTTACAATTGCAACTTGTCCGCCCCAAATTCTTGGCTTTGGCGGTCAAACCAAAGGAAATTTAAACCCTATTGCGATAGATAGATGAAGGGTTGGCTGAGTTGGGTATGACACACGATAGATAGATGTATATTATATCATCCTTTCAATTTTCCCCCCTTTTTTTTTTGGAAATATTTTTGCCCATCATTTTAATTTGAGGTGTATCCTCATTACCATATTTAACTCTTTGCTTTATATTTATAGAACTATGATTATGTTAATGAATACATGTCAAGTGTTGAGAAAAGTGGTGAGTAAAAATACTATATTTTTTTTAACTTTAAAAAAAAATGGCCCGCTTTTATTAATTAATTTATATGCGAATGAGTCAATGGAAAATGTCAATAACTTATAGAATGGTGTCTCGGATTCGAACACGTGAGTGTGTTAGAAAATTCCTCATTCTCTTTCTTTGGCAAAAACCAAAAAAAAAGTTATATAAAGCTCAGCGCACTGTGCATCGCATTAAGTTTGGTTCATGTGGTGGAGGCTGCATCTGATTGCTTGGCCTTGGAGAAAGTCCAATCGGACTTGTATTCTTCAGTCTTCTTCAAACCGCGGTCCAACCACTTTGACGAATTTTCTTCTTTCCTGGGAATTTGCTTTTAACTTTAATTTTGTGTAAAGTCTAAACAAGCCCTTTCACTGTTTCAAATTCCATCCACGCTCGCTTTCTATGTGTTGAATTGAACCCCCTCGTTACAATTGAAGACATTTTTCTGAGTACGAATGATACTCTAAACTACAAGGTGGAGAAGAAATAAGGCGTCATGGAGGACAATTGATGTCATTTAAGTGACTTGGCTTTAGCCAAGAGCCTCCGAAAAAAACTCGAAGAAGGCCGGATTAAATTTTTGTTCCTCGTAGTTTAATTCTTTTTTTTTTTCTTCACTTTGGTATAGGTTATTTTAATGTTGGTAATTTAGTCTGATTTGCAATGAAGTCCAACTTATAAATTTAATCAAATAATAGATGAAATTTAACATGGCAATATAGAAACATCATGCGTAATTAAGGACACCTTTTTTTTCTCTCTCCAAAACATACATTTGGAATCAACCAAAAACATTCTTAATATATAGTTTAGTTATGAGATGAAATTAAATACACGTAATTAATATAATAGAAAGAAAAAAAAATTGAATCCAAGAGTACACGTCGTTCCCACCTGTGCCAGGAATTTTTTAGGCTCCAACCAGAGCTTGTGGTGAGCTTAATTCCATGGTGGCCCGCCATTTCTGATAAAGTGAAGTCAAAGAGATCCGCAAAGCCATATCCAATAATGTTATTGGTTATATCTCTCACGGTGCAAAAGCTGCGTCCTCAGATCCACACCGCGTGGACCATCCTAATTACAACCTGAAGAAATAGAGCTACCCATCATTTGCACATGTGTGTTTTCATGTTAAGATATACATAATAAAGCTTAAGCGTGTGCGTGAGAGAAATTCTTTCTCCTCCAATTTAGATTATCGCTTGTACATAATAAAAAAGAGCCTTAAACGTTAATTGGTTAGTAAGTTAATAAGACTCGTTTTGATCCACTTCACAACTTATCTAATGATCCGAGTTGTTAGCCAATATATATAATATGCATGAACATACACATATTTTTTTTCGGTTTCCCAAGGTATCCCTAGGCATGGCCCAGGTCTAATCCTCCGAGATACTGTCGGGCACATATGCGGAGACCTCTCCCAAGAAAGTTTTCTGCATCTACAAGGACTCGAACCCGAGACCACTTGCTTAAGCGACTAGAGCCCCTTCCACTCTAACCAACCTTCATTGGTATACACATATTTTTTCACCATCACGCATATGAGGTAATAGAAGTTACCATCAACTTTAGTTACCTTTTCGATATTTCTGTTTGTTAATTATTCATGATAACGCAGTTACAATTAAATAAAAAGTTATAAATTCATTATTTTCTGGAAATGATGGTAAAGAATGATCAGGCATGGGATGAGAGCTCACATATATTATACATAATACATATCTTCGTAATATATCTACATCTAACCAAATCAAGACTTTTGGGGTCCAAATGGGTATATATACGATATGACTCATATGTTTTCTTTTCTCTAGTATATTGAAAACACCAGATTTTCTTTGAGTCTCTCTCTTTTCTACATGAGAATAGGCCTCACGGCTCACGTTATAAGTTATAACCCCTCATTATAGCCTCTCTCTATTGACTTCGGGTGTTCGATGTGTTTACATAAACCTCAGAATTTGGCTTTGAGTTTAGCATCATTGGGTTTTGAGTTGAAGGTTCAAACTCACATCTGGGTTTGGATTGTGACGAAAAATTAGAAATGGATCAATGTTTTCAGGTCTCTTAACTTTTTTTTTTTTGGAATCATAAACTGACAGCCTACAGGTAAAAATGTGTAGACAAGGGCCACACAGAGCACCCAAGGTTAAAGAAAGTGTAAAAAATTACTTGTAATGAGCTTGAATTACATTGGGTTGAAGATGAATGAAACAGATTGATAGGAATGTGCAGTTCAAACAGGCTCAAGATGGCCATGAGCATATACAGATGAAGAGAAACACATTAAACAAGGCCATGGAGAAATTAATGCATAATAAAGTCCAAAAAAGAAGGGTGGAGCTAGAAGAGGGCAAAAACCAGAGCAAATAATTATCTGATAGAACAGAACACAACAAAATATATGGGGCTCAATCTGAAAGAAGCCAAATTGCAAAGGAAAGGAGACCTTGAGTTGCTGGATAGCTCCAACTCCAACATGGAAGTTAACCAACATCACCAGCAATCTGAAAACAAATTAATAAAGCACAAACAAAATAGAACATGGCCAACTGCATGCACCAGCAAACATAAAACCCAAAATAGTATCTTCAGATATTTCTGCAAACAAAAGCATGAATATTGCAGATTCAGCTGCTGTGGGACTTGCTCAAGCCTCAACTCAAGGTACAAATTGAAAATTTCTGATTTAGTAAATAGTCGGTGCACATAATAACTGAAATTCAGAGTGATCCGGTCACGTATCACTATAATAACATGGAAGAACAGTTGACTAGTCACCTGCAAAAAAATTTCACAAGTGCACTGCTAGCTGAAAATACATTAAATATAAATGATAATACAGCTTCAATAAATAAAAGTTTACTACTTTAATTCTTCCTATATATCAGCTAGCTGCTAGTTTCTCCGCCATGGGCTAGCTGGTGGGCATGTTGTGGTAGGCTAGGAACTGGTGTTGGCCACCATGGGAGTACGAATGGGAAGAAATAAAAATTATTGAGTTTCCTCTTTTCAACTATCTTTGACCACTTTCTTGTACGAATGTTGCACATTAGAACATCTGCATCCACATATAGATAAAAAATATCATCATTATTTGGGTCGAAAGATAGCCTCTCAACAACTCGTGCATCATCCGGATACATATCTTGGTCGAAGGAATAAACGTTGTGTTTACTCAAACACAATTCGCCAGCTCCCTTGACCATATAATCATGATCTTGTCGTTTCAAATCCCAAACAAACAGAGTTTTGGTATCTGTGTCAAAGTCACACATCCGCAACAACCCTCCACACACACCTAGGCACTCAACTACAAAATGGTCGGCTACAGGCATAGCAAATACCACGAAACGACATTTATGATCAATAATATCACCACCATTGCTACTACCACTACTAGTGCTAGTACTGCTATTGTCCTTGAACGGATCCAACCCAAGAACCAGAAAATAGCCATAATCATGACCCGACCAATACAACACTCCATTGTACGAAAAGGCCATAGCATCGAGATAATCATAAGAAATTCCTCGTGGGGATGATACAACTAACTCGCTCCATTTGCCAGTCTCAAAAGAGAAGATCTCCACATTAAAATTGAAGCAGTATTCATCATGATCAAATACAAATTGACGATCGGGAGGAAGAATTCTCACAACCTTGCACCTAAACTTGGCATTAAGCTGGATGACATGTCCATTTGGATCGTCTTCCTCATAGTAGGGACTATCACAGATGAATCCCACTCGTACAATGTCATAGCATCGAGTAGGGGTGGGAGGAAGAGCAACCCATTGCATGGTGTATGGATTGCATATGTAGTAATTGTGTTGATCAAACAAGCTATCGCAGCATAAAATCAAGTCATTGTAAGTCCCTACCACAACTGGCTCTGTTTCCAAATGGTCGAAACTCTCGAGTCTTTTCAACATAGGAGTTAACACTTCGGACAACGAAACTCTGTTAAATAATTCCTCCGCATTGCGGCTTATCAAAGTGCGTACAGTCGGTGTTTTCCTATGACTTTGGAGACGCAAAAAGCGGTCAATAAAATAAGGAGCAGAAATGAGAGTGAGCCAACGCTTGCACACACACTTGCATTGAAAAATGAATTTACCGCAAGGAACTCGACAAAGTATTTCAACCAACACAAGCTCAGGGAGATCATGAATATCCATCAATTTCGATGATTGCCTTTGCCTTACGGATGATGATCTATCTTTTTAGGTGGATACGCTTCAAGGGACAGCTGGGCTCTACTGCTTCCTCCAATGGCAGCACAACTTAATTAGGATCTACTTCAAGATGGTGTTTCAAATTTCAATACATACAAGAAAATATATAAAGGAAATAAATAAATAAACTAAGAAAACGAATGCAGCTAAAATAGAATCAGCAAAATGAAACCAAATACAGGAAACTGCTTGCTTAGTTACTTGGTACAATAGAACTCTATGCATTTGTGAACCCTAAATCTAGAATTTGGGATTTAGGGTTAGAAATTCTACTGTCAATAAATAGGAAATTGGAAATGAAGGATTTTACCTGGTCAAGACTGAAGAGGATGATTTTCTTAAGCACCCAAACAGAAATAGTAGGAACAACAAAGAACCAGAGGAATCAAATGGTCTTTGATTCTTAGAGAAGAGGAGGGAGGAGGAGGAGGAGGAGAGGAGTACAAGTGCAACGATAACCCCCACTGAACTAGTAAATCTTCCAGAAACAACCGCAGTTCATGATTTGGGCTGGAAGCTGAATAGGCCCAAGACGGTGGGAAAATGGGCCTTTGCGCTGTTTTTTTAAATTTTAAACTTTTACCATTAGCCGTACTTAGAAGTGGATATAAGTATTTAATGTTGTTTTATTTTATGATTATTTTAAACTTTTAATTAATGTTAACTATTTTTTATATTATTTTTTAATAGAGATTGACCAATTAAAATAGTTATAGCATTTATGACTCCCTAAAATAGAGAGCATGATTGGAGTTTAAATTTTATAGAGAGTTCCTAAAATAGTTTTTAACTAAATTTTAACTAAAAAATAGAGAGCATGATTGTGATGTTTTTAACTTAAAACCACTGTTTTTTAGATCTAGTTTTGAAAACCTAAACTATAAAATAACTCAAAAACACCCAAACACTTGAAAATAGAAATTAATATATATATATATATATATATATATATATATATATATATATTTTTCTTCTAGAAATTGTTTTTAAGTTGCATACCAAATAAATTTGAATATTAAAACATGAATTTTAGAAGTCCTTGTTTCTAAAGTTTTTGAGTTTCCTACTTAAATAGGATACTTAGAACTCTTTGTTTTTAAGAAAAATAATTTTTTTTGCAATTCCCTATTTGAATAGGATACCCAACACCACCTTATTTTGCAGTACGTTTTATTTATTTATTTATTTAAAAACTCAATGAATTTTCGAATTCTTAATCGATAGATAGTGTTGAAATTGTGGATTTTACCTGGTAAAGACTCAAGATGGGATGGATGATTTTGATAATTGAGTATACCCAACACCAGATGCAAATTGTCTTCTATGATATGATTCGTTGGTGTGGTTTTGCACACCGTTCGTTGGCAAGAGACCAATCTAAAGAAAACCTTCATATACTTATTTCAACTTCACAATTTTGTTCTCTGCCCTAGGCCCACAATTTTATGTCCATCCACAAATAATGTTGTGCATGACAATACCTCCATCCACAAATAGATAGCAAACATCCTGATTGTTTGGATCGAAACGTAGCAGCCAAACAAACAATGCATCATCCGGATACATATTTTGGTCCATCGAATAAACCATGCATTGTTTTGACAGTGATTTTGGGAGGACAAGAATGACAATCAATTGGATTACATTATGTATGTATAATATATATTAAATTTGCTTGCCTCGTTTCCTCCGCCATGGCCTTGCTGCTGGGCATGCATGTTGTGGGAGTCTAGGAACTGGTGTTGGCCACCATGGCAGCACATGCACAAAGCTGTGGGAAATTTTGTCTGGAATCTTTTCAACGATCTTTGACCACTTTCTGGTACGAAAATTGTACTTGTACTTGACACTTTCTCCATTCACATACAGATAGCAAACATCCTCATTTTTTGGATCGAAGGGTCGCAGGCTAACATTCGATTCATTATCCAGGTACATATTTTGGTCCAACGAATAAACCATGCGTTTACTCAAACACAATTTGCCATCTTCTTCTGCTTTCAAATAAAATACAATCAGACTTCTGGTAGCCATGTCCAAGCCACACATCCGTATGCAACCTCCGCAAACACCAAAGTGCCGGAGGTCATTTAAAGGCTCATCAAGTGCAATGAAAAGACACTTAGGTTTATCACTAAACGGATCCAACCCAAAAATAATAGAGCAACCATTTTCCTCCCGACCCAACCAATACAATATTCCTTGGTGATGAAAGCTAAGACCATTCAAAGTAATGGCTCGTGGGGACGATACAACTGCCTCACTCCATTCACCAGTCTCGGAAGAGAAAATGTCCACAATCAATTCGAAGGAAAAATCATAATAACCCTTCTCTGGAGGACGAATTCTCACAACCTTGCACCTATACACAGCATTATGATGCATGACATGTCCTTTCTGATCTTCGTGTTCGTCTTCCTTGTAGTTATAGCAGGGGATATCGCAGATGAATCCCACTCGTACCTCAGAGTGGCGGTGTATGGTGAAAGTGGGAATGCGAGGAAGAGCAACCCATTGCATCGTGCATGGATTGCATATGCAGTAACGGTTCAAGTTTCCATAACACAAAATTAAGTCATTATATGTCGCTACAACAGTTGGGTTTGTCCAAGGGTAGAATCTCAGTCTTACCACGTATTCCCTTGCATATATCAGGGTGCGTATTATGTGTCTTCTCTTATCACTTTGCTGACGTAGATAGTGGTCAGCAAAATAAGGATCGGAGATGAGGGTGAACCAACGCTTGCACACGCACTTGCATCGAAAAATTAGTTTACTGCAAGATAGTCGACAGAGTAGTTCAATCAATACAGCATCCGGGAGATCATCAATATTTATCAATCTCCATGGTTTTCTTCGTGACAAGGACGACAGAGAGCTACTGCTTCCTCTCATGTTGTGCCGAAAACCAACAAGAGAAAATAGAGATTTATTAGGGCACACCAACAAACAAGGAAAGGCTAAAGTATATATTGGATAATAGATGTGGTGCCTTGAAACCCTAAGCCACTACAAAGCAAAACCGCGACGTGGGCTATTTAAAAAATAGCCCCATACAAATAAGGCAATTACAACAATTATTTATGGATTACCCACCTCTCGTTCTCTCTCCTCAACCTCTCGTCTCCTACTGCTCAAACAAATCGAAACTTACCCCTTTTCTTTTGTAAGCTCATCTCTCCCAAAACAACCCAGCAACCCCTTTCTCTTCTGATTTTCTTTTCACCCCGATGCCTCCATTTTTTTGGCTATCTCCTTGTTTTTGACAGAGTTTGTTATCTCCCTAGTTTTTTTAGGGCGTTTCTTTGGCTTTGGGCGGTCCTTTTAGATCAAATCTCAAATCTGAGATCTTATATCTCAGATCTGAGAGCTAGAGTAGGGCTTGCTTCAGTCATGGCTTTCCTTGTTGTTTGTACCATATCTGACCCTCCACTCATCCAACGACACGTGCATCACTTAAACTCCCCAAATGCCCAAGGCTCCGAACAATCAGCATCGGCTACTGATGATATTGTCTCAAAGCAGCAAAAGATCATCATAAGCCCAACACAGCCTACAATCGGTATTCCCTACCGATTCTGCAGAATCAACCTCGAAGCACCCGCCTGAAATATCTAAGGACTCGTGTCAACCTCATAGGGCCCTCCCACGAGTCCCACATCGAAAATGAGTACTAAGAGCACACAAGATGCCTTCTATAAATAAGCCCATTCACTACAATACAGGGGTAAGACTTTTCAGCTTGACTTTTATACTTTTATATGGTCAACAACAGGAGCTCTTATAAACAATCTTACTTGAGCATCGGAGGGTCTTAGGCTGGTTCCACACCGGTTCCATAGACCTCACGAGCTTCGCTTATCTTCCCTTCAGGATCAGCATCCAAGGACAGGGAGAATCTCTGCCTATCACTCAATCGATCTGCTAGATCGTCCACATCTCTTGTAAGTTGCACTCATCTCTATCTGTTCAGTTTTAGTGCCAACAGATTGGCGCCGTATGTGGGAATCACTTATCGATCAACCCATATCTCCAAAACTCTGAGACCAAAAAATGAATCCATCTTCGGTCCTCCCTTCCGATAGCCCTATCCTCGGCCTCGGCGGCGAGCCAAGTCTAGCTCCCTTGCTTCAGACGCCACGAACGGACACGCCTGCTCGACCGACCACTCTAGAGGCTCGTATGGAGACCCTACAGCAGGATATGGCAAGGATGCAGGAGCACAACAACATTCTCGCCTCTAAACTGGATGACACCCAGAGGCAGCTGCATCACCAGCAAACATTCTCCGCCCAGTTGCAGGACGGTCGGGAACCAACCACACAGCTTCGGCAGGAGAAATCATTTAGAAGCGTACGGAAGCCCACTGTCCAGGATAGAGGGAAGCGGCAGGCCCCGCACGAACCGACTGTCTCCCGACGACTGTTCGTGCCCACTCCAAAGGAGCGTCATCCCGAATATCGAGTTTACTCCGATTGTCGTGAGAGGATCAACGATCGGCGGAGGGAACGGCAATCCTCACCCATCCAGGTCCGGGCGAAGCTTGACGATCGGCGATTGGAGGCTCTCGGACCGAAATCCCCCATACGCCGGCGGTACGGTACGATCGGTCTGGAAGAAACGGACGAATCAGATTACGTTCCAACATCTCCAGGAACCACCATCTCATCAGCAGGGCCCTCTACAAAAAACTACAGCCACCAATCGACCCAACATAACGATCGGCAAAGAGGAAACTGCGAAAGAAGCCCCAACCGAACTGAGGATCGGGAAAAACGAGGTCACAATGCTGACCAGCGCACGAGGAACCGAGCGATCGAGCCCTTTGGTGATGATCTTCCCTCTACCGATCCAACCATTCGTCTCCTCCTACAGAAGATGAATCGCATTGAGGAGGATTAAAACCAGGCTCGGACACCAACTTGGGGAACAGTACAGCCAGGGCCATTCACCGATCGAATCCGGACATTCAGACACGAGAAAGAGGTCCAAGCACTCCGAATCTCGTTCTACTCAGGGGTGGAAGATCCCGTTATCCACATTCATACCTTCCAATCAGCTTTGGGTTGTAAAGCTCTGACAGATGAAGGTCAGTGTTTAGTATTCCCCTCTACCCTAACCGGAGCTGCTCTGAATTGGTTCTACCGAATGGAGCCAGGTACGGTCGACTCGTTCGATCAGTTAAAGCAAAGCTTCCTCAACCATTTTATGATTCAGACCGATCGCCTATATTCTGCCGATGACCTCTACACCGTTCGGCAGCAGGACGATGAGCCATTGAGAGAGTATGCGGCTAGGTTCAGCCATGAGTACTCCCGATGCCCAGAAACTGATGACAGGGCAGCCTTCGGCGCCTTCAAAAGCGGCCTTCGGTCGTCTCAGTTTCGGTATCTAGTCCACAGCAGCAACTGGACCACTTACTCCGAGTTAATGAAGCAGGCAGCCATCCACGCCAAGGCCGAACATTTCAACTCCAAAGGATCGGCTTCGGCCCTAATAAGCAAAACGGCGTCGACCGATCAGCCTCCAACGCAAAATTACGACCGATTCCCGGTCAATCGATCGGCAAACCTGGACCCCTACCGAACGGCACCCCCTGTCCCTGCTTTTTCCACGCAACGAAATAAGCGGAAGGACAATTTCCGGGATCGGCAGGACAACAACAAGAGGAATCGGCCAGACGAAATCTTCACTTTGCTCAACACTACCTATGAGCATGTTCTCCTGACCGAAGGGGATATGATACCGAAGCCGAACAATCGAAAACTCCCTCGGCAGAGTGAAAAGGACACCGGTGTCTTCTGTCGGTACCACCAGTACAACGGCCACGATACGGAATCATGCATCGCACTTCGCAAAATTGTCGAACGCCTCATCAACGACGGAAAGCTGGATCAGTATTTAAACACCAAATCAGCAACGGATAAATCGTTGAATCGGCAGATCAATATGATCAGTGGAGGAGCGCCCATTGCCGAAGCCAGCAACCGATCCGTCAAAAACTACGTTCGTGCCGTTCGGCATCCGCAGATCCTCAGCGTAGCGGGAGGACGCAATGACAAGATTCAACGAAACGGTTGGGAACCTATCACCTTTTCTGAAGAGGAGGAGCGAGGCATCATCTTCCCCCACTCCGATCCCATGATCATACGGGCCGATATCTCAGATTTTGATGTAGGCCGAATCCTTATAGACACCGGTAGTTCAGTCAATGTGCTATTCGCCGACGCTTTCAACGCCCTTGGCGTAGATCCTCGGCATCTGAACAAAGACATCACCCCTCTCCTGAGCTTCTCTGGCGACGTGGTTGAACCAATCGGCAGTGTCCAGCTCCCATTCGCCGTCGGTACCATCCCCAGACGAACGGTCATCTACACTCATTTCCTAGTGGTCGACTGCCCAACGGCATACAACGCTATCATCGGCAGGACGGCACTCACGAAAATGAAGGCCATGCTGTCACCACACATGCTCCTCCTCAAGTTCCCCACACACGCTGGCGTCGGCCAGGTGCGAGGGGACCAATTGAGTGCACGGACGTGTTACGTTTTGGCAACCAAAGAATCGGCAAGGGTTGCGCTTCGCGAAACATACTCGGTCGCCACCAACTTGAGCGTACCGAACAGTAGGGGAACGGACAAACCGGATGACCCCCGGGATGAGGCCGTAACCCCACAAGCGCAACCCGCTGAAGATTTAGAATCGGTCATCCTCTCCGAAGCACAACCGGACAGACATGTTCGAATTGGTACCACCCTGAGTTCGGCACTGAGGGCCGATTTTATCACCTTCCTGCGCACCAATGCAGAAGTCTTCGCCTGGTCATACGACGATATGCCCGGCATCGCCCCGAGCGTCATCAGCCACAAGCTCAGCATCTGCCCCACTTTCAAACCCATCAGGCAGAAACGGCGGGCCTACGATGCCGAACGGTATGAAGCAATGAGGCTCGAAGTAGACAAACTGAAGACCATTGGCTTCATCCAGGAAGTAACCTACCCAATTTGGTTGGCAAATTCGGTTTTAGTCAAAAAATCAAACGGCGCCTGGAGAATGTGTCAAGACTATACCGATTTAAACAAGGCTTGCCCAAAGGACAGCTTTCCTCTGCCACGGATCGATCAGATGGTAGATGCCACGGCAGGCCATGAACTTCTCAGCTTCATGGATGCATACTCAGGCTACAACCAAATATTCATGAGCCCTGCCGATCGCGAACACACGGCATTCATCACCGACAAGGGACTTTACTGCTACAAGGTCATGCCGTTCGGCTTAAAGAACGCTGGGGCAACATACCAGCAATTGGTCAACAAAATTTTTTCCGACCTCATTGGCACCTCGATGGAAGTTTATGTGGACGACATGCTGGTCAAAAGCAGAACGGCCGATTCCCATCTCCACAACCTCTCGCTCATGTTCGGCGTCTTGAAAAAGTACAACATGCGCCTCAACCCGAGCAAGTGTGCCTTCGGCGTTTCCTCGGGCAAATTTCTCGGCTTCATGATCAGCCAACGAGGAATCGAGGCCAACCCTGAAAAAATCAAGGCATTACTCGACATGCAGGTATCGAAGACACAGAAGGATATTCAGAGTCTGACTGGGCGTGTCGCCGCTCTGGCCCGATTCATATCGAAGGCTACCGATCGGTGTGCTCCATTCTTCAAAGCCCTCAAAGGAAGCAAACGGCAGATTGTCTGGACTGCCGAATGCGATCGCGCCTTCCAAGATCTTAAGGCCTACATGAGCAGAGCACCCCTATTATCCACCCCTCTTCCCGGCGAAGAACTCATCCTCTACCTCTCGGTTTCGGCAACGGCACTTAGCTCTGTGCTCATTCGCAAGCCGAACGGCATAGAACTCCCCATTTTCTACACTAGTCATGCTTTGCAAGACGCTGAGATTCGGTACCCCGAGCTAGAAAAACTCGCATACGCTCTCGTCCTTTCAGCATGCAAGCTTCGACCGTACTTTCAGGCTCACAGCGTTACCGTCCTCACCAATCAGCCTCTGCGCCAGATACTACAGAGACCGGAGACCTCAGGTCGGCTAGTCAAATGGGCCATCGAGCTCGGCGAATTCGACATCCACTACCACCCTCGTCCTACCGAGAAAGGACAGGCTGTAGCCGATTTCATCTCTGAGTTGACCGCGCCCGAAGGGCCAGATCCGACGGACCCCGCCTCCGATTCATCTTCGATTGTGCCAGTCGCCCACCCGACCGAAGGAATCTTTAATCCAACGATCCCCCTTTGGACACTCTACGTGGACGGTTCGTCCAACCGACAGGGCAGCAGAGCTGGCTTAGTACTCAAGGCCCCTGACCAGACAACCATCGAATATGCCATCCGATTCCAATTCCGGACTTCCAACAACGAAGCCGAATATGAAGCTCTGTTGGCAGGCCTTCGGCTCGCTAAAGAAATGGGCGCTCAGCAACTCAGGATCTGTAGCGACTCACAACTTGTCGTCAATCAGATACTGACTGAATTCGAAGCCAAGGATACTTCGATGGTTGCCTACTTGACACACGCTCGCCGATTGCTCCACCACTTCACTGCGTACCAAGTTCAACAGATCCCCAGATCCGAGAACAGCCACGCCGATGCTCTCTCACGCCTTGCATCGGCGATCGACGACAACGTAGGGCGCCATGTGCCGATCGAGATCCTCGCTCGGCGCAACACCACCGATCTCGAGATACATGCCGTTCGGCAGGACCCAAGTTGGATGGATCCTATCCACGCCTACCTCGCAAACGGCACGTTGCCTGACAACAAATCTGAAGCTAAGACTATCCGCCGCCGATCGGCACGATACCTCCTTCTGAATCAGATTCTCTATCGGCGTGGTCATTCCTTACCATTGCTTCGGTGCATGACCCCGCAGCAAGGAAACTACGTCCTACGAGAGATTCAAGAGGGAACCTGTGGGGACCATTCTGGGGCCCGATCATTGGCTTTCAAAACCATTCGGCAAGGGTACTACTGGCCGACTCTCCATGCCGATGCCACCACCCTGGTCCGGAAGTGCGATCAATGCCAGCGTTTCGGCTCCGTTCCAAAACTGCCTGCCGAACCACTCTCTCCGATTGTTAGCCCATGGCCCTTTGCTCAATGAGGTTTAGATCTCATCGGCCCCATGCCCCAAGGGATAGGACAGCTCAAGTACGCCATCGTCGTGGTCGACTACTTTACAAAATGGACCGAAGCCGAAGCTTTGGCAACAATCACTGCAGCCAGGGTTGAACATTTCGTATGAAAGAATATTATTTGTCGATTCGGCCTCCCGAACGCAATAATCACCGACAACGGAAAACAATTCGACTCCTCTCAGTTTCGGCACCTATGCCACCGATTCGGGATCAACTTGTTCTTCGCCTCTCCAGCACATCCACAATCGAACGGCCAAGTCGAAGCCATCAACAAGATCATCAAGAAGACGCTGAAAAAGAAGCTTGGGGTAGCTAAAGGAGCGTGGCCCGATCTCCTTCCGGAAGCATTATGGGCTATCAACACCTCCTACCGACGGTCGACTGGCGAGACGCCATTTTCCCTTGCCTTTGGTACCGAAGCCGTTGTTCCAGTCGAGATCAACGCACCTTCGTGCCGAACGGCATCTTACAAGCCAGAGCAAAACGAAGCCCTGCTCACGCTCAACTTAGACCTCATTGATGAACACCGTTTCCAGGCTCAGCTCCGGAACGCTGCCTACAAGCAACGAACCGCTCGCTACTACGACTTGCACGTCAAACGCTGATCGTTTAGGGTGAAGGACTGGGTTCTACGTAAGGTCTCCCCCGCCACAAAGGACTCCAACGAAGGCACCCTTGGCCCTTCATGGGAAGGTCCTTATGAAATTGTCAAAATCTGCCGACCGGGAACTTACCAACTGCGTGGTACTGATGGTCAAACCCTCGGCCACCCTTGGAATGTAGAGCACCTCAAATACTACTACAAATGATATCATCTTCGGTTTTCACCTTTGGCCATCACCTTTGTACAAGTGCTTGCACCTTCAGTCATCACCTTCGGTCGTCAATTTTGTAACCGGTTTATTTTAATACAATCCCTATTCTACACATACAGCATTGCCCAAAACAAACGGTATTTTACTCTAAATATGTTACCAACGGCATGCACACATACACGAATATTGGAGTTAACAAATCAACCGAACGCAAGTAAACATTGGATAAAATAGCCACAAACGAAGGGCAAACTGTATCAACACAATGCCGTTCGGCATATTTCAAAAAAATTGTTTTTACATTCCCAAAATATGCAAAAATGAAGGTAAACAGATCTAAGCTAAAGGGGGATCGGCAGCAGCTTCTTCAGCATCAGGAACGGCAGACGCAGGCTCGGCAACGGTTGACGCTTCGGCGATCGGCGCGCTTGTTACGGTCGGTGTAGGATGGCCCTCATCCTCCTCGCTGCTAGATTCGGTGTCATCGGTTTCCTTGGGCTCGGCATCCTCACCCTTGTACGCCTCCACCATCTCTTCGGTCACCTTTTCCGGCAACGGCGGTGGATCCCGGAGGAAGTTCATGTTTAGCTTTTTGTCTGCGTTGTACCGCTTGAATCGGTACAGCAGATCGTCACACTGCTCCATAACCTCTTTGTCCAGCATCAGCGTGAACTCCTCCGTGGAACGGTATTCAGCAACGGCTTTCGCCTTCGCTTCTTCCAGCTCCCTGGCATGCGACCGTTCGGCCGCATCCAACACCACCTCCACCGCAGCCTTCGCCTCCTGGGCCGCAACCAGCTCCACCTCCGTTGCCGCCACTTTCGAAGATAACTCTGCAATCTTCGCAGCATTCTCTTCGGCCCGCCGATCGGCTTCCTGGATGAGCTTCCCGGCTTCAGCGATCTTCGAACGGCTTTCCTCGAATTTCTTCTGGTACCGTTCGACAGCATTGACAGCTCGCTTGACGCAGAGCCACATTTCCATATCAGCCTGCAAAACAAACGACAGACAGATTAGTACGTACCGAATCAAAAGACACTTGACAACAAAACACCTATACACACTTACTGCAGCCTGAAGCCGGAAGGCACGTCTGGTCTGCTCACGCAACGTCTTCATCGACAGCTGCTCGATCTCAGATAACTCCATTTGGGCGCCATCGATCATGCTGTTGATGAACGGCACGACCTTCCGAGGGCATGCAACGTTCACCGGCCCCTCCTCTCCCTCTCCTTCATCATCGGGAATCAGCACCGATGTCCCCTCATTAGGACCCCTCGGACGCTTCGGCAGCGGGGTCGCATCGAGAGCCCCTTCGATCATCCTTTTGCCAGTGACCTGCAGGTGGACCTCCCGAACAACTTCAGCTTCGGCCACCCGCTTCTCTCGGCGGCGATCAGCCACCGTCTGCTCATCCGCCGACGTCCCTCCCGCTGGCCCTGCCGTCCTCCTCTTCTTCGGCCCGGGGGACTGAACCTTCTTCGTCTTTGGCGCCCCTTGCCCCTCTAGACGCCTCCTCGTCGCCTCGCTCATAGGCCTCCCTCCTGCCACTGCAAAAAAAACACAAAGTCAGAAAGGAAACGGCAGCATAGGAAAATCGACAAAACAGACCCTGCCGAACGGCATCTCTTACTCTGCCTTTTTTCTTCTTCCTCTTCCTCCTTCACCCTCCGATCGTGTTCGGCCCTACCGATCAGGCCTGCCTTGAACAGATTCCGAAAGTAGAGCAGCTCCTTAAAAAAGCGATCTTCTTCGGCAATCTTTGCTCGCACCCGCTCTATCGCCTCTATCTCTCGGATCGGTGCGGCCGGCCGTTTCAAGGACACTAAAACCAACTTGCAAACGGTCAGTAAAAAAAAAAAAATAAAAAAATAAAAAAAAAACAAAAAACAAAAAAACCCTGCCGAACGGTAGGTCCTATCCTACCGACTGTCTGGAAGGTCGTAGGGATCCGCCTCTCAACGATCACTCCTGGTGCTGACTCCCAATCACCACAGACAATCACCTGACGCTTGCGCCAGGTCTTTTGAGAGTTCGGCACCCCAACCACGAAGTGCCCACGCTGCCCTGCCGAGAGACAGTTGGACTGAACCCACCCTCCGTGATCGGCACTCTTTGCCCTCGTCACACTGTACAGCTGGGCGAACTGTTCGTAGCTTGGCTCCCCCTCACCAGCCAAGCTGAACGCCGCTATTGTCCCGAGCAACGTAATCCAAAAGTTTGGATTATACTGCCCCGGTGCATAGCCGATCGCCGCCAGGATCTTCTGCACCGAATGCCTCAACGGTAGCCGAAGCCCATGCTTAAACACGTCGGTGAAGAAGACCACCCCCTTGTCATTGTCACTAAGCGACTCTAAGGGCCCCGGAATACGCATCCCTACCGATTCCGGAATATTGTACTCCGACCGAATCTTAGCCAACTCAGATTCGGTTAGTGTGTTCAGCTCTAAGTCGTCTACTCCGAACACAGGTTTCGTGGGCTTTGCCATCGGGATCCGTTGTCTACCCCTCACGACCCTCAACACCCCTTCCCCTGGGGCGGCAACAGACACGCCACCCCATTCGGCCTCACGACCCGAAGTCGAAGGCTCACCACCCCCAGGCACTTTCGTTGAAGTGCCCCCAGCCTCGGCACGCTCTCCTGCCCCCTCCAGTATCTCACAGCTCGAAGAGCTTGCAGATTCAGAACTCCCACTCTCTTCGGCAGAACTCCCCGAGGACGACTCATCCTCGAATGCCCTCGGACTACGCCTACGCTCGGATTCGGTATCTGACATCTACAAACAACACACGAAGGGACACTAAGGGCTATGCTAGAATCAAAATCCTATTCTACCTCCTAAAAACACTATGTTCACGCGTGTTCATGCGTGTTCATGCTCGTTCATACATTGTTCAAACAAAATTCATGGAATTCCACACTTTGATCCACGGAAATATGAAAACACGGCAACATACCTTGTTTGCACGGTGGCTCAAACTCGCCGGAAATCGCCTCCGCCTTGTTCAACCTCGCCGGAAATCGCCTGCTCCGCCTTCGCACGGTTGCCGGAAATCGCCTCTCACAAGCTCTCTTTGCTCTCAGAAATTTCCAAGTATTTGAACTCTCGTCTCCTCCTCACATTTATAAAGCCGATTTAGCATCGGGAAGCGAAACGACGCATCGGGATACGAAACACCGCGACTCTTCGCAGCCGTGCCGTCACGCATGCATGGGGGAGACCAAACGTTGTCAGTTGACACGTTTCTAATCCTCAGAGACGCTTCACCTTCCCGAACGTGGCAGATCTAGCCACCTTTGAGCACAACTCCACCAACCAACGGCAGGCGCACATTGATGAGTTTTCACTCACCTCTCGTGCCGAACGGCAGGCGCACATTGATGAGTTCTCACTCACCTCTCGTGCCGAACGGCAGGCGCACATTGATGAGTTTTCACTCACCTCTCGTGCCGAACGGCGGGCGCACATTGATGAGTTCTCACTCACTTCTCGTGCCGAACGGCAGGTTCACATTGATGAGTTTTCACTCACCCCCTATAACAATCGACGCATCATGCCGTCTCTTATCCAAGCTCACTCGCTCGGGCACTTGGGGGACTACATGCCACCATCGGCAACAACGATTCTATTGAGTTCGGGTCAGAATGCCGAAGACATATTCAAGTCCCCAACCGAGAAATCGCTCCTCAATTGGTAACTTGGGGGACTACTGTTTGTACCATATCTGACCCTCCACTCATCCAACGACACGTGGATCACTTACTCTCCCCAAATGCCCAAGGCTCCGAACAATTAGCATCGGCTACTGATGATATTGTCTCAAAGCAGCAAAAGATCATCACAAGCCCAACACAGCCTACAATCGGTATTCCCTACCGATTCTGCAGAATCAACCTCGAAGCACCCGCCTAAAATATCTAAGGACTCGTGTCAACCTCATAGGGCCCTCCCACGAGTCCCACATCGAAAATGAGTACTAAGAGCACACAAGATGCCTTCTATAAATAAGCCCCTTCACTACAATACAGGGGTAAGACTTTTCAGCTTGACTTTTATACTTTTATATGGTCAACAGCAGGAGCTCTTATAAACAATCTTACTTGAGCATCGGAGGGTCTTAGGCTGGTTCCACACCGGTTCCATAGACCTCACGAGCTTCGCTTATCTTCCCTTCAGGATCAGCATCCAAGGACAGGGAGAATCTCCGTCTATCACTCAATCGATCTGCTAGATCGTCCACATCTCTTGTAAGTTGCACTCATCTCTATCTGTTCAGTTTTAGTGCCAACACTTGTATTTTGTTTTCTGCATAAGCTTTTTTTTCAACTTTTTTATATATTAATATATTCTTTGTTATTCTGTGATGCAGGAAGATCAAGTTCTGTAGGGGCGGTGGAACTTGGATATATATACATATAATAGCTTAACTTCTAGTATTTGGGACTGTTTTCAGATTTTCATAGGGCTAAGGACTTGGAAACTTGCATCTCATAAGGACTCGGAATTCAGTGGAAGTGCTAGCCTCATTTGTATTTTTTTTTTTGTTTATAATCTCATCTTTCTTTCTTTCTTTGTCATTTCGATTTACTTACAGGGACGGAGTACACTTCAATTGCAAGGATGGAGGACACTTCAGTTGCATCATTCATTTGTATGTTCGGATCAGAGGAGTGTTTGGATTAGAAAGTACTAGCTATAGGTCTTCTTAGGAAAATAGTATTATTGTTTTTGTAGAGGATTGTACTAATTTTTTATTTATTAGGAAAATATTGTACTACTTAATTACAATAATGTATCAATTGAATATTTATATTTAATTAAATAATAATATTAGAGGCCTTTTTTACACATGAAGTGCATTACCAAATAATTATTATTATTACCTTATCAGAAAAAACGGAATTACTGTTATTATGCCATTAAAGTATATCAAATGGAAATTGTAATTATTTAAAACATATATAATTCAGAAAATTATTAAACTAATTAAAGATGAAAATAATAATAAAATATAAGTGTAAAGGTAGTTGAAAAGTCAACATATTGTTTGTCACCTTCTTTATTAATGATGACAAAGGCTAATAGTAACCCCCACAAATTTCACCAACTCAAAATTTGTAACTGCATGGTTACTAAAGCCTTTAGTCACCAATAAAGGGGACTAATACTTTCAAAAGTCACTGAAAAAAAAGTGACTATTGCTGATTTTTTTTTAGTGTTGGTTTGTTTTTGCATACTCCTCAAGATAGCGATAATGAAAAAAATCACAATTGCTATCCACTTACTTCATATGCAATAAGACTAGAGGCACCAATTTTTTTTGTCGAATCCATTCACCAAATTATGTGTATGTACACATGTCATGGTCTTTCTTGTTAAAAATAAATGATGTTCACAATGGGCCCGTATTTACAAAAAAAGCCCATTCTAACATGGTATTTTATATAAAATAATAAAAAAACCTTCCAAGTCCAATTCTTTAGAAAACTCCATGTTGTACTTTCAAGTGAAAAAATTTGCAAAACACTGTGAACCAATTAGAAAATGACAAGTGGCTAATTGAGGTTAATTTTTCTCCAAATAGACTCTCTTAAGGTTTTTTTAATTATAAAATTTCATATCATAATGGGTCTATTTATGAAAAGCCCATAAATTAATGACAGACTGACACATCATTTGGCAAACAAAACTTGCTGAAATTTATTTACGGCGCGCAGTAATTTGGTAAACCAAACTTGGTGAAAATGTTGGGTTGTGTATAACACTTACTTTGTAAATTAGATAAGATGCAAATGGCCCAATGAGCGCTTACTTCATTTTTGGGATTGAACATGAATTTTATTGGTAATTGTAATAAAATGATTACTCCAAAAAAAACAGTAATTACTAACCTCAGCAAGTAAGGGAAAAAAAAACTAATTACTGTTAAAAAGGCAGCAAGTATTGTAACTTCAGAAAAGATTCCTATTTGATAGTAATTATCATCAGTAAGAAGCATTATCATCTTTAAAAAGTTGCATGTCATTGAATTTCCTAAGAGCAATTCCAGTGGGTCAGTTTTGCCAGGGCAAAAGAGAGCCTAGACTGGGTTTAAGCTCCCCAACAATGAAAGGCAGCTTGAAAAAAAATGGGCCCCATTTATCTAAGCAAGCCCATGCAAGATTTGCCTGAGCTGCTGTCTGGGTTTGTTGATCTCATACTGATATCAGCGTGACATCAGCAACCAATTTAAATATAAAAAAATAGAATATATATGTATATATATAAAATACAAAAAAATTCAGAATTTTTTATTTTATAAATACCTAGTCATGTTATTCACTTTCCACACCAAAACTCCATACAAATCTCTCATCATATCTCATGTGAATAGTGCTTGCTTTTTCTTGCCATGACAATGGGTGGAAAAACAAAATAAAAAAGGGTAGGGAGGTCACTATGCACATGAATAGTGTCTGCCCTTACTCACCATGGGTGGAAGTGCTCTAAGGGAAAACAATTCAAGGCTTATAAAACTGCCTCCTTACATTCTTACTACCTATACTTACATGTCGAACTTTTTGTAATATGTATAACTTGGGGTGTATACCAAGGAACTTCCTCTATCTAATTTGGAAGTTGAGGGCCCTTAAGCAGAAAGCAAACATGAAGGCAAAGAAAACTGTGAAGCCAACAAGAACCCCTGCCACAGATCCCATGAAATTTGGATCATATCCAAAATGGTTTTCTACATACCATTTCACAGAGGGGTCAGGTGAAATCCCAGGTGCTTTAATGGTGTCCTCCACATCACCATACTGCGACACAATCAACCCATACACAGTCCATGAAACCGGGCATATCCAGTAGTACCAAATCCACCATTTGGGTATCTTCTGAAAATTCAAAGGGTAAAGAACTAGAGGTGTCAGCTTACTTCTACAAATGATTTAAACTCCAAACATAGGTGCTTGTGAGAAGAAGAATATCTACTTACAGGTCTCGGTATGAAGAAACCCGAGAAGAGGTTGAAGAATGAGTAAAAAGTTGATGCCACTATGGCTGCTATTTGGTGGTTTGGTGTGATGGAGACGGTCATCATTCCGTAATATGTGAAGTAAAGGAATGTGAAGAAGCTGACAAAGAAGAACCAGAAGAATTTTGCTGCTGTCCATTGAAAGCTCACCATAGCATACACGATCAGCACATAATATGCGGTTTGAACAAACACATACGGTATTTCAACAATGACCTGCATGTCATATGGTTCATTTGAGTCACTTATATTGAATAGAGAATTTGATCGGATGAAACTCAGCTATATAGTAATGTTTTACACTTTCGGATATATTGGAATTCTATATAACTAACTACCCTCTTGACACCTGCGGTAGATAACATATATGTATACATCAAAATGTGAGTTAATATAAGCATAGAACCCTCAACTTACCTGTGCCAGTGCGTAAGGTAATACAGAGTACATCCCAGCAGCTCTTTCTCGATAGAACACCGTTCTTTCAATTGCGACCATTGGCTGCACTGTTGAGCAGTTATTAACTCCAATAAAAAGCACAGCAGAATTCATTGCCCCGATAATCATGGTGAGATCAGCTATGCTTTCCCTGCATATGGAGATAAATAACTGAGTAATTGGTCTAAACAAACTCTTGAAGTGTTTTTTTTGCACTTGACGTTTGAACTTGTTAAGTAGAGATGAGCACAAAGTCGCAAACCTTTTAGTGCCAATCTTCCAGAACATAGATCCAAGCAGGAGGGCAGCGACCAAGGTAAAAAAGAACCTAACAAGGTTGTAATCAGGACTTCTCCAATAAGTCCACCACTGCTTCCACAAGCAAGATTTGAATTGCTCCCATGTTGACTGAGAATACTTAGTACGAAAATAGAGGTCTTTTGCTCCTGGTGGTGGTGTGCTTAACTCCTTTATTAAAGCTTTGTTTCTCCTGGTTATAGTCATAGATAGGAAATCACATTAGCTCAAAGCCAGCCAACCCTTTACATTACAAATTTTTAGTACTACGGTAACTTTCTCTTTTCACTTACTGATGCAAAAAAGATGATTTGAAGTGTTGTGCGAAGTCAATTCCAAGTCGGAACTCGGTCGCTACTGAGCTCACCTCTAGCATCCATGTGGCTGGATTATACCTCTCTTTAATTTTTGGCACTCCAGGAACTGCCTGCAACAGGTCATTGAGCATGGACTTGGATAATAATGCCTCGTTTACTTCCATATAATATCAAGATAATGAAAAGTTCTAGGCAGGTAAGTACTTCAAAATATTTGATGATCTTGTGAGAATTGCGGCCCAATGGTCCTGAGTAGATCACTTGTCCTCCTCTCTTCACGAGTAGCAGCTCATCAAAGGCCTCGAAGATATCTATGCTAGGCTGATGAATTGTGCAGACAACTGTTCTCCCGGTGTCCACAGTATTTCTAACAGCCCTCATAACAATGGCAGCTGCCCTTGCATCAAGACCTGATGTTGGTTCATCCATGAAAATGATTGAGGGATTGGCAACAAGTTCGACTGCAATTGTTAACCTCTTTCTTTGTTCAGTTGACAACCCTGTAATTCCTGGAATCCCCACTAAAGCATCCTTTAGATTGTCTAGCTCGACCAATGCCATCACTTCTTCTAAAAAAGTCTGAAAACATAATAGAACATAGGTTTAAATTAAGATAATTGAGCTATGCATTGTTCACAAAAGTATTACAAGTCTTGCCATCTTTTCCTCGTTGCTGACTTCTTTAGGGAGCCTAAGGAAAGCTGAGTAAATCAAAGATTCTTTGACAGTGACTTGCGGTGAATGGATATCATTTTGTTCACAGTAACCAGAAATTCTTGCAAAAGTTTCTTGTTTCTTAGGGAAGCCAGAAATTCTAATATCGCCTTCAATGTGGCCACCTGTCTTTCTTCCCGCTAAGACATCCATCAAAGTCGTCTTCCCAGCCCCGCTGACTCCCATTAGAGCTGTCAAGACCCCGGGCCTAAATGCACCAGTTACTTCACAAAGTAGCTGAAGCCTGTCCTCTTTTACTCCTTCTTCCTTCATTTCCTGTCATAGTGAACAAAGTTAGCTGGGAAAGTAAAATCAATCATTTATTTATAAGTTAGCTATAGATGTAGGACTAAAATCAATCATTTATTTATAAGCTATGTGCCATGGTAATTAATTGCACCAATAAAGTTTATGATCACAAGTTACAACTAAACACTTGAATGAATATGCTTGAAGGAAATGAGTGAAATAGGGAACAGTAAATATTACCGGGGGCATGTCCACAAAGTAATTTACACTATCGAAGGACATTGCAAGGGGAGTGAAAGGAAGAACCATTCCTCTCTTAGGGGCAACACCATTGGGTACTTCAAGAGTTGAATCAGGATTTCTACTTAGTCCATTGGCATTAGATCGACTGCTCATCCGCTGGATTTCCATTTCTCCTACAACATTTTTGGGTCCAATATGAAACATGCATAACATTGTTCACATTACAGAAGTAAAATTGCCAACATTGTTTTGTTTCTTACTTAAATTGTTTCCATCAGAAGAAGTTAATGATTGAGAAAATGAATCTTTCTTTGATTGGGGTCTTCTAAGTCTTGGTTCTTCCTTTGATTGGTCTGCTTCTATTTCCTCTGCTACTTCTTCAGATATTATGGCTTGTGGCTTTCCAAGAGCTAATTTATTAAAACAAGAACATGAGAAATCGTCACCAGAAAACAACAAATATAAGAATAAATTCCTTGTTAGACATTAAAAAACATTCATTCTTACGATTTAGGTACGTAAGTGTGAGGGTGTAAAGGATGTTGAACAGAACTGCAAACCCCAGAACAGCTGCAGAGCCAATCCAAAACCAGTTTTTGTCAGGGACAACATCAAATATCTCAAGCACTGCTACACCCAATGCGGTAGCATTATTTGAAGCCTGCAGCACAATGAAGCTCATTTCAGAAGTTATATTTTGTTAGCTTGCCATGATGTATGAAAAGATGAACTGAAGTATATCATACCATTTTGTTCATCCACCTCGGAGCAAACATTTCTTTTACAGTAATAGCATTGAAACAATATGTCATAGGTGAAACCCAGTAGCCCCACCGCCACCACTTGGGAATTTCACCTGTCACAAATTAATCACTCAATTTTGGTTGGTTTTTTTCTTTTCTTTTTATTACATTGCAAACTATGTTTAATATTCAGTTCCATACCAACCTCGAGGAATTATGAAACCCCCAAGCATTAAAACAATGAGCAGAACGAGAGACCCGCCAGTGTTGGCGATGATCGTGGTCCTGCAGACTCCAGCAATAAGCCAAAACATCCCTGAAGCCATCTGTTGCAGCAGAAATATCAGCAGTAGTTGCTGGAAAAACCTACAAATATTTTGATAGCTGCAATTAGTATCCTAACAAGTAACAACCATTTTAACAGTGTCTTAAGTGTGTGAAACATTCAACCCATGTATGCTAGTAAGCCAAAAAGGGTATATATAGAAACATGAGGTTACAAATGAAATTAAGAAGACAAATGTAATAATACCTGCTGGCTTCAGGTGCAAATCCGATGGTGTAATATGTAATGCCCACCCAAACAGTGGATTCAAAAAGAGATATAGGAATCCGGAGTAGGACAGATGGGAGAGTGAAAGCCCAAGCAGGTTGGAAAAGAAGGTCTCTATGCTTGTAAAATACAGGGAGTCTTGCAATGACCAATGTGAGCTCAGCATAACCACTGAACATGTTATGGATTATGGAATACAGAAGTGCACCAATATATAGTGCACCATCATCTTCATTTCTAGTGTGCATTTGCGTCCTCAAGAATAGGGTCGCGACTACAAATGCCGCTACAATGCTTTGGACCATCTTGAAAATGTAAACAAAAGAGTTCCTCTTTATAAGTAGCCATTCCTTGTCAAAAGAGGCCTTCAGAAGTTCCATTCTGGGTAATGAATATCTTTTGACTACAAGGGCTGCTCCATGGCCTTGGGCCTTATTGAAAGGGATTGAGAGCTCATTCTCAAGACACATGCCGACATGGAATTGCTTGAATCGGTTTGCGAATTCAGTGACGGTTATGTATTGGTATGGCTTGCTTCTGTCCCCCCAATATTGCTCTTGGTCTTTCCTTGAGGTAACCTGAAAAACTTGAACAAAGTTATGGTTTGTAAAATTGGCTTAGACAAAGGGGAAATGGCTAAAGCACACTAATGGCTTGCTGGGATGTAACTGGACTAGCAAAGGACCAAAGCATTTTAATGGGCTAGAAGATGTATCACAACCTACATACCATAGTAAAGTGAGACTGATCATAGTTTTACCTCTTGCAGGAAATCAGCAGTTCCCTTTCTCTCGGGGCATCGAAATCCACAGCTCTCAAAGAACTCCAATACGTGCTCACGTGGCCCTTGGTAGATGATCTTGCCCTCTGATAAGAGGATGATATCATCAAAGAGATCAAACGTCTCAGGAGCAGGTTGGAGTAGGGACATCAAGATTGTGGCCTCGGTAATGTGTACGATTTGCTGCAAGCACTTAACTATTTGATGTGTCGTGGAGCTATCAAGACCCGTTGATATCTCATCCATGAACAATGTTTTTGTAGGCCCAACAATCATCTCACCTATATTAGAGCATATTTATTGCACTTTGTCAACACATTATAAACATTGTTGTGCATTTGAAGTAATTTTGAAATATGAATTCATTCTAAAAAGTATTCCTAATTTGAGGATTAAGGTTGTTATTCAAAGTGTAACAAGCACAAGTACCTGTGGTAACTCGTTTTCTTTGCCCACCAGATATCCCTCTCTGCATCTGATCTCCTACAAGGGTATCCTTGCATATATCAAGCCCCAACATCTGTTTCGTTTGATAAAAAAATACAATGATACGTTACATATAATGATTATACCAATTAGATAAAGTCACACTTCTTCACCATTTCAGTGGTTTCTGAGAATAAAAAAGACTTTCTAAGACCTTGTTTAAGTATATTTCTGTTTGAAAAATGGTTGTCACAGGCCAAAGTGCAAGGAAATAAAAGAGGCTAACCAGCAGTGAGTAAAGTTGGTGACAAATTAGAAAGAAGAGTGATTTCATGTTGTTGGGATTTACTTACTCTGAGAGTATAGTCAGTAATGAGACTGCTCTCAACTCCTCCCATTGAAGTAGCCTGAAAAAATAAACCAGAAATTCAGATATATATGTATATATATATAAGCTTAAAAAATCAATGCATTGAAGGCAGGTTTAGTGAAATCGCATAAATATATACCTTCATGAAAAGGTCTACTTCTGGCTCTGGAAATATTCCTGCCTCCTTCTCTCTTCTAGCAAGCTCAGAAAGAAGTTCTATGGCCCATGCATAATTTTTGTTAAAATGCTACCAAATTCATTTCCAAAGTTACATATAAATGAAGAGAGTTACTTCAATAATGGATTATGATATGATTTGGTTTGGTTTAGTGGCAGTTACTTACCATATCTCGTCCCAACCCCTTGGCACCTTGCCGAAAAGTCTAGAGTTTCTTTGACTGTCAATTCTCCCATATGAACATCATTTTGGCTAATATATGCAGATGTCTTCTGTGGCACAAATTCATTCAGCCTATATCCATTGTAAGTGATTTCTCCTCTAACCTGTTCCACAGATCTCATGGCTAATTAAAGACTCAGATTGAAAAATTGTTTGAAAATGTTTTTATATTATAGTATAACAGGTCAAGCTAATGATAAATAAATTAGTTGAAATAACACGGTGGAGCTGAGGACTGACCTTCAAGCTTGGGTCCAACTTCCCAGCTAATGCCAGCAAAAGGGTTGTTTTCCCTGAAGATGGGGGGCCTAATAGAAGGGTCATCCTACAACAAAACATGAATAAAGATTATCCAAAATGACAAATTATTGGCCAAAATTCGAAAATTATGACAACAAAATGTCATGGTAACTCTCAGTCGGTACTCGGTTACCAACCAAACTGAAACCACCCGTAGTAACTTCAATTATGCACTGATTAGGATCATGTAATGAATAATTTGTACACACACATTTTTTTTTTTCCAATAGTTTCTAGGAATAATGAAAGCAAGTAACTATTTAGTGAAATTGAATTTTAAACCCAACCCCTAGCAACCTAAAAGCTGCTATCATATGATGTACCTTACCTTGATGGTTTGATAATGCCAGAGGCATCCTTGAGAATTGTTAGATTTGTTCTCTTAGCCATTTTGATCCCTATTAAACCAAGAGTTGATTCTGCGATGTTCCGAGTCACATTTGGGAGGGTGGGAATAGCTCTGGTGCCAACATGGCAATTGGCTTCCACTGTCAAATGCTCAAACCTAACTTCCACTGTGGGAAGTTTGATCCCAACCCTGAAATCAATTACAACATAAGCAAATAAATAAATTATTAATTCCATGTACAATGTTCCATGCACTTTTTACGCAAAAGTTTATTAGGGTAAAGGGAAAACACATGTCGAATTTTTTTTACGAAATTAAGTCGTTGTTCTAGTAAAAAGTTGAAACTACACGTACCAAAGTAGAACTTCGGCCAAACCACAGAGACCAAAAACTATCATTTGGCTGAAATGAACAATATTTCCATGTTCTATGCCTATTGGATGGTACACCACGTGGTGTACCCAAACATGCAAAAACCCACGTGGTGTACCCGAACATGCAAAAATTACTGTGACACTAATCTTTTAGCTGCTTAAAAAGATTGTAACAAAACCTAAAATATTCAGTTTAGAACAAGAACTTAAGAGAGACAGAACAAGAACTTACTTATCAATTCTACTTCTGAACATTTTCAAGAACCTCTCATTATCTTCTTCTGCAACCTTAAAAGTGGTGTCAATAAATGTTTGACGGTCGGTTATGTTGAGCTTCAGAACGTTCACTTCCTTATGTACGACTTTGTTGGTCTTGTTTCCTTGAGCATCATCATCATCGGTTTCGACGAAGGACTTGATGATGCTTGTTCTTAACCGATTATATGTTGGCAATTTCTCAATGGCTGCCCATATCAGAGCTTCTTCGTCTTCATCCATTCGAATGTTTCGTCGAGAGGGCGTGGTGCTTAAAAACACATCCTCCATGCTCACCCCCCTGCTTCTGCTTCTTCTTCTGCTCAAGCTATGGTAGATTTCTGTTGAAGACCCCTTGGCTTTCTCTACTCCTTCCATTTTATTTCTTTTTTTAATTTCCTTGCCTGAAACCAAATAAATATAGAGGAAATGGAACTTGCCCAGATCATAAATTAAGAAACTTGATGGCTAGATTGCTCCAATTTTTGAAAAAATAATTGAAATATATGTTCAAGAAACTGAGGTTGATGTAAGTGGTGAATGAAATTGGCTATAGAAATACAGCATTTCAATTGAAATGAGACCACTTACTGGTTTTCTGCACTTTGTCAGTTCAAATTCTTGGAAATTAAAATATCTCAGTTTTGCCGGTGATGCAGAGGACTGGTGCAATGCAATGCAATGCAAGACCCTCTGCTCTGCTCTGCTTGGAAAAGTTTGTGCCTATTTAAACATGCACAAGAGAAGAGAGAGCAACAATTTTCAATTTGATTATTTTATTTTAATTTAAGAGACTGTTGGGATAATTTCTGGATTGCCTCAAAAGTATTCAAATTACATAAGAAGTTGTGCACTGCAATTCCACTTGGTGGCTTCCATTGGCTTGTCCATGTATATATATTAAAGGCTTTTATGTTGCACTGCATGGTTGCAATGTGTCAAAATTACATATTCCATGTCACATTACAAATCCATCCTTTCAAGTTTCATACATGATTCAATGCATTTTGCATCACCAGATTTGCGACCAATTAATTTTTTTTTTTTAAAACATGAAACAAATTTACAAAGAAAATCCTCGGGGGATCTTATAACCATAGATATCAAAACCAGTTCCATGTATAACAGAAAAAAGAAAAATACAAAACCAAATTAGAAGGATTTGAATAAACATATCCCATCTTTGCTAAATTAGTAGCTACCATATTAGCTACAAAATCAAGTGACGAAATCTTCTTCTTTATTTGTTAAGGTCTTGTAATTTCTTTCCTTTTGTTTTGAATTCATTTCTTTCTTCATATTGTGAATGTTGTAGAATTTTTTTCCTTTTTCAACTTTGAGATATTTTTATCTTTTGAATTGTTTGTTTGTTTTTTTTATACATTAAAACGCATTTGACATTGGCACATGAATACTTGATTTTTAGCTCACATATTAGTTGTAGGTAATCTGCATGACAATATTGCAGAAAGTTTTGGTGACTTTGAAATCTACACAAACATTGTTTAATTTGATTGCAACACTTCGTCACCTCTTCATCAACTTTTCATATATGTGTTTGCAATGTGTAGTTTTTAGAGCTGGCAAACGGGTCGTTTTAGCGGGTTTCGGGTCGTTAACGGGCACGAACACGACCCGTTAAGTTAACGGATGACAAATACTAGACCCAAACACGACCCGTTACTATTCGCGAATATCCGACACGACCCGTTAACCCGTTAAGAATAAACCCAGAAAAAAAAAAGGAAAAAAAACACATAGCCAGCAACCATTGTCTCTCTCATTTTTCTCTCAATTTCCATCTCATAAACACCATCCATAAAACTTTCATGACCATCCAGAAAACTTACATAAAGAAAAACAAGAAGAGAAAAAAATGGCTGATTAGATTAGATTATTTATATATAAAAGAAGACAGAGAGGAAGAGACGAGAGATGCAGATAAAAAGTGAAGAAGAAAAAAAAAAAAAGAGATGGAGAATGACGGAAAGAGGAAGAAGGAAAGGAGAAAAAAGAGATGGAAAGAAGAAGAAGAAGAAGAAGAAGAAGAGAGTGGGAGGTCACAAGAAGAGAAAAAAAAAAGGTTGATTAGATTAGATTAGATTATTTATCCAAAAAAAAGACAGAGAGGAAAAGACGAATAAGAAGAGAAGAAAACAAAGGAGAGATGGAGAATGACGGAATGAGGAAGAAGAAAAGGAAAAATAAAAAAGAGATGGAGAGAAGAAGAAGAAGAAAAGAGAGAGCGGGAGGTGAGAGACAGTAAACGGAGAGAGAAAGAGGAAAGATGGAAAAGGAATATAAAAAAAAGAGGAAGGTGTTGGAGTTGGAGACGGATATTTTTTTAAAAACACATTTAGCAAAACTACCAAATTACCCTCCTTAACGGGTGGATGCGAATATTCGCGAATTGACCCGACCCAACCCGTTAGCTTAACGGGTTCACCCGTTTTCAACCCAACCCATTAAGCTCAACCCAAATACTGATAATTTCGTGCGAATTCGTGTCGTGTTACCGGGTCGTGTTCAATATTGCTAGGTCTAGTAGTTTTGGCTGGTAAACAAGAAAGTCATCTACACAAAGTCATCAGGCTTTACCAAATCTTTATTATTCAGTGGACCCCAAGGGTCTCAATTTATATTTGTTGAATTCCATGTCACTTGCAATTGTGTTATGTTTTGTGTGGGAATATTGTTGGTAATTTGAGAATTTATTTTATTTTATTTACATGTATTATGACTAGATCTAGGGGTGGGCATAAAAACCGATAAACCGATCAAACCGACCGAACCAATCCAACCCAAACCGAAAAAGAGCGTTTTTTGACCAAACCGAAAAAGTCAAACCTGGACCTGAACCGAACCGAAGGTCCACGGTTCGGCTCGCGGTTCTAATTTTTTCAGAACCGGTGGACCTGAACCGAACCGGTAATATTTAAATATATATATATAATTTACACGTGGCCTCTTGTGATTGGCCAAAAACAGAGAAAGTGTGAGAGTGCTTGCACCAGATCCCTTACGCAATTTTTTTTTTTTTTGCACCTAAGTCACACACACGCTAGTCTCTCTCTCTCTCACTCAGTCTGAGTCTTCTCTTCGTTTTTGACCTAAGCTAAGACCAAGCGGCGCCTCACCTCACCTCTCTCTCTCTCTCGAGCTCGACCAGGCGACCAGCCTCAGATCTCTCTCTCTCTCGAGCTCGACCCGCCTCAGCTCTCTCTCTCCACCTGCCTCAGCCTCAGCTCTCTCTCTCTCGAGCTCGACCCGCCTCAGCTCTCTCTCTCTCTCTCAACCGCGCCACCTTCAGCCCTGCACGCAGCGGCAGGTCAGCTTCTATTTCTCTTATCTGTTACATTTTTTCTCAGTCGCTTCTTTGCTCCGCTAACTCTCTCTTCTTATCTCGATTTTTCTATTTTTTCCCAGCGGCAGGTCACCAAATCGACATCTATTCCTTCCTCTCCTACGATTTCTTCTGTGGGTTTCTCTCTCATATCAGTCAAAGGTGATTAAATTTATGGTTTATTCTAGCATCATCTTCCTTTGAATTTAGGGTTTATTCTAAATTAAATATATGGTTTTTTTTCTTTTAAATTAGGCTTGTCGATTTGGTGGTTGAGGTTGATGTGATGATATATTTTTTCTGTTAAGGTTTTAGCCTTTAGGGTTGTCGATTTAGGGCTGCCACCAATTAGGTTATGCTGTGTTGTGATGATTATTTGAAATTGACAAAGAAATTATGAACTGTAAGTATCATGCATTATACAAATTAGGGCTGCTAGCATTTAGGTTCTTCTGTTAAATTGTTCTAATTAGGGCTGCTACCAATTAATTTTTGTTTTATGAAATTAGGTTCTGTTTCTGCTGCTGCTATTCTGTTGTTATGTTGCTGTGTTAATTATGTTTATGTTTCCTTTTGTTAAATAGGTTGTGCTGCATGCTAGGTCTGTTTTGATTGGTTAGTTTCTGTTTTTATTAAAGAATAGATGGAAGAGTGATGATATATTTGCAATCTGACATAGTTTAGTTCATGCATGATACTTCAATTTTTTTGAACGAATTATGGTTAGTTACATATTAAAGATTAAGACATGCAGTTCAAATTTTGGTTTTAATTTTAGGACCTAGTTTTAGAGCAATGGGTATTTGGTTTGAATTTATGAAAGGAATGAAGCTTGTTTGTAACCTAACCCTTTTTTTTATTTCATTCACAGTTGTTTAGCATCGTTGCTGCTGCTGAGCTTTGAAAGTTGGGAAAATTTTGCTTAAATGGAGGTAAATATTCGCTGCTGCTGCTAATCTATTTAAATCTATTTTTGTAATCTGTTTAAATCTGTTTTTGTAATCTGTTCAAATCTGTTTTTGTAATATGTTTAAATCTGTTTTTGTAATCTGTTCAAATCTGTTTTTGTAATATGTGTTTGTAATATGTTTAAATCTGTTTTTGTAATCTGTGTTTGTAATATGTTTAAATCTGGTTTTGTAATCTGTTTTTATAATCTGTTTTTATAATCTGTACTGTGTTTATAATCTGTTTGTAATCTGACTTTGGATAGGAAAATCTATTTGTAATCTGATTTTTGGATAAGATATATGTTTAGGGAGTTGTATGCATAGGAAAATCTGTTTTGACAGTTTCAATGTGTTTTTTTAAATAGGATATATGTTTTAATATGTTTATGGGTAGTAAAACTTTGTTTGGCTGTATTTAAATATGGTTTTAAATTTAATCTGTTTATGAATAGGAACCTGCTTCTAATGAGGCTCAAATGCATGGGAATGATGGTTCTCTACCTTGTAGTGATGCTGTTGTACCTCCTACAGCAGCATCACAAAATCCAACACCATCACCATTAGAACCTAGTACCGGGAAAAGGAAACCTTATAAGAAAGAGAGTGATGTGTGGGAACACTTTGAAAAGTATGATTTGGTATTGGATTTGAAAGGGGTAGATGGGACTAAAAGAAAAGAAGTTGAAAAAAGGGCTAAGTGCAAGTATTGTAGTGCTACTTATGCTAGTGATACCAAGAAAAATGGGACTAGCAACATGTGGAAGCATCTAAACAAACAATGCTTGCAATATCCTTATAGGCACAAGGATAAGAACACACGTACGCTCGCATTTGATGCATCCAAGGGTAATGCTCTTGTTTCTAGGAATTTTAACAAAGATGATTGTTTGGATGCTTGTATTAGGATGGTGGTTCGAGATGAGCTACCTTTTAGCTTTGTGGAGGGTGAAGGGTTTAGGGAATTTTGTAGTGTTGCATGCCCACAATTTAATCCACCCTCTCGTAGAACTCTTGGAAGAAGATTTCTAGAAATGTACACAAAAATGAAGGAGAAGTTGAAAGTTGACCTTCGTTCACATAGAATATGCCTTACAACCGATACTTGGACATCGGTTCAAAATGTGAATTACATGGTGTTGACTGCCCACTTTGTGGATTTCGACTATAAAATCCATAAAAGGATCCTAAATTTTTGTGTAATTGATAGTCATAAGTGGGAGAGCATTGGGAAATTGCTTGAAAATTGTTTGGTTGATTGGGGACATGAGAAGATACTCACAATTACTGCAGATAATGCAGCTGCCAATACTAAGGCAATTGAATATGTGAGGAAGAAGATAAATGGGTGGAAAGATTCGAATAGTGTGTTAGGAGGAGTTCACATGCATATGAGGTGTAGTGCTCATATAATCAACTTGATAGTTAAGGAGGGTTTGAAGAGATTAGAAAGCTCAATTGTGGCAATCCGTAATGCGGTCAAGTTTGTGAGGTCCTCACCTTCTCGGTTGAGTTACTTCAAAATGTGTGTTGAGACCGAAAAAATAGAGTGCAAGGGGTTGGTGGTGATGGATGTGCCCACTAGGTGGAACTCCACTTATTTGATGCTTGATGCGGCATTGAAATTTAGAAAAGCTTTTGATAGAATGGGGGATGATCCCGATTCTTCCTACTTAATGTACTTCAAGGAAGATGAAGGAGATGATGAGAGAATTGAAGGCATTGAAGGAAGTGGGAAAGGGAAGGGAAAGTCTAAGACTAATAAGAGGGTGGGTCCACCTATTGATGAAGATTGGGAAAAAGCCGTGACATTTGTGATGTTTTTGAAGACCTTCTATGATGTTACTTTGAAAATTTCAGCGTCTTTGCATCCAACATCACACTCAACCTTCCATGACTTGCTTGCCATAGATGGGGAGATTCGGGAGTTGTATAGATATGATGTTACAATTCCTATTGAAGAACGGACAACCATGGATACTCTTTTAAATGATATGGCAGCATCAATGAAGAAGAAATATGATAAATATTGGGGTGAACTTCATAAAGTGAACCCATTCTTGATGATAGGAGTTGTGATTGACCCCCGATTCAAGCTTCGCAATTTGAAGCACATCTTTGAAGAAATATTTGAAAATGATCCTACTTGTGATAGATTGGTGGCTCAAAAGACAAATGAGGTGAAACAACTTCTTATGAATATGTATGAAGTGTATAAGCCTAGTAGCAACAATATGGGTGCTACTAGTACTACCAATGAGAGTGGTGATAGTACTAACAATGAAACCGACTCTTCTTTGGTTTTTGGAGGTCGTAAAAGAAAAACCATGATGGAAAAGTGGAAAAAAATTCAACAAGAGAGTGAGAATGTGGTTATAACACATGAAGTGGATAGGTACTTGTTGGATCCACTTGAATCCATTGATGAGGAGTTTGATATACTAGGGTGGTGGAGAATAAATGGGCTCAAGTATCCTACTTTGGCATCAATTGCAAAGGATGTGCTTGCAATCCCTACTTCCACAATAGCTTCGGAGTCTTGTTTTAGCACAAGTGGGAGAGTGATTGACTCGTTTCGAAGCTCATTGTCTCCTAGGATGGTTGAGGCTTTGATTTGCTCTCAAAATTGGATAAGGTCCGAAGATATATCTTCATTGCAATATGTGCCAACCATTGAGGAGATGGAGTTTTATGAAGCAATTGAAATGGGTAATGTTTTCATTTGTATAAGTATATTTGAATCCGATTATTTTCTCATTTTTATGTGTTCTAACTCAAATTGGTTTGATTTATTTTATTATTTTTTGTAGAAATGGGGAGTAAAACATCCACAACAAATTTGAATAAGACTCCCCCTTCTTAGTGTGATGAAGATATGTTGGAAGGTATTTTTCTTGCATCTTGTTTTAATTATGATTTGTTTATGGTGAAACTTTGTGTTAATTCTTTTAAGTGTTATTTAGGTTGCTTTGTTAAGGCTTTTGGAAGAATGGAGGCAGCTGATTTTTTGCAAGGATATTATCTTTAGACTTTATGTGTATTTTTGTGATGGGTTGTAATATTTCATAAGTTTCATTTGGATTGCTTGCTTTATTTGTAAGTTATTTTTTGTAATGGTTTGTAAGTTTCATTTTGTAATGGTTTGTAAGTTTCATTTTGTAATTGCTTGCTTTTATACATTGAATTTGCATGCTTGGAATGATGGATTGCTTTTATACATTGAATTTGCATGCTTGGAATGATGGATTTTTATAGGTTGAATTTGCATAATTTTAGGATTTGAAAGAGAGGTGAAAATGTGATTTGGGCTTGTTAATAAGAACTTATTAGGTTTTGGAAATTTGACAACAAAAAAAGGGTTCTGGCTGAAAGATAATTCGATTTGGGCTTTTTTTTGGCTGAAATTAAATATAATTTGGGCTTTTGAAAATATAAAATTGGGCCCAAGCCCAAATCGATCAAAAGGCTGAACCGACCCGAGACCCGAGCCCATTTCCGGTTTGGCTCAATTTCGGGTTTTCACCTGGACCCGACCCGATCCGAGAACCGAAGTCACCATCGGTTCAGCTCCACGGGTCGGCCAAATCTGGACCCGACCCGAACCGTGCCCAGGCCTAACTAGATCTGCATGACCCAAAATGCTGGTCAACAAAAGTCATCGTCATCATAAAAGGCATCTTTAATTCCCAAGGGGAACAATTCAATTCAGAGGCCTAGATAGTTTCCTCGTTTATTTAGGTTGCCATTAATCTTCTTTTATTTCAATTATTGTCCGTAATCTTTGATTTGATTTGATCATTAGATAAATGGTTAGAGCATCTCCAACAGTAGTTAGGGCTGGGCATCTAAACCGAAATACCGAAACCATACCCGAACCATATCGTACCATACCGATTTTATACCGTTTCATTTGGCATGAGGAGATATTCGGTGCGATACCGTACCGTACCATGAGAGTATAGTATGGTAGTGGTACCAAGTATTTGGTACCGGTCAATATCGTACCGTACCGAAGTTCAATACCGTATCGTACCAAAGTATAATTTTTATTTTTAAAGTGTTATGAAAACTAGAGAGAACTTGTTCTCATCAAGATAAGAACAAGAATCTGTATGTAAAAATAAACCAAGCATGCAACTTTTGCTTTGTTACTATTTTAATAGTTGCCATTCTCAGCTTTGTTAAAAATTGACTGAGCTTTGTTATTGGGTGTGGGGGTCTTTTCGTTCCAGCAGTCTGACGAATGGGCTGGGCTGCCGTAAGGAGCGAAAATGGGTGAAATTACCCTATGTGTCTGAGTTCAAAGATCAAGCCCCAAGAATGCTTCGAAAGGACAGTGAAGCCTTAGGAAAACATCCCGGTTACCTTCACCAACAAAAACAACGTCTGCTTACAGATAGATTTTTAACTTGGCATGAGAAGCTTGTGGCATGGGAGCAAAACCATCATGAGTTTAGCATAAACAGAGAAAGGGCTGTGAATTCCTATGAGAAACAAGGGTTCTAAGGAAAGGGAAGTGATTCTAAGAAGGTTGGCTAAGGAGGGAGAGAGATGGTAAGGAACGATGGGTGGTTTAAGTAATTTCCAGCAGCTTGACGAAAAGTCTGTCAAGATCTGGAATAGCTTGCCAGAAGAGGGAAAATGAGGGAGAATGGTGAATAGAGCACAAATTTGTTGGGTTTTGCAGGTGAGAGAGGAAGCTTGCTCTCCAGATGTGGATTGGATTTTTGTTGGGTAGAAGAAGCATCATTTTATAGCCGCTGGGAGCTATCTTTTCCCAAGAAACCGTAATGGTTTCTATCCAATTTGGCCAAGCTTTTTCCTTCCTTTCTCCTCCCTACCCTTGACTTATCCTATCTTGGTAAAAATTCCCTCTGCCCAATCTCACGAAATCAGGGATTTTTGGGAGCTTAATGCTCTTCATGCAGCTGCCTCAGTGGAGAACTCCCATTTTCAGTTATCTTTCTTCCTTCTTTTCTCCCATTTTCCATGGCTAGATCTGATGAAGGGAAAAGAAATGGGTAGGTACACTGGTCTGAAGGGTGCCTTGGCTCCTAGCAACCTATGCACGCTAATACCCCATGGTTCTTTGCGTGCTCCACCTTGATGTTCGTTATTTGCCCATGTGCTGGAGCCTCCCAGCAGCTCACACCTATGGATAGCTTTGGTTTTGTCTCCAGCCATGTGTTGGAGGCTTGTAGATATTTTCTTGGTTTGCTAGGGCTTTCTTAAGGTGATAGGTAAGCCTACTAAGGGAATGGGCTAATCTTTTCAAGTGATGGGCTATTTTATTAAGGTGATGGGCTAATTTTTCTAGAGTATTGGGCTTCCTTTTTCTCTCTTTTTTATGCTTACCCACATATTTGGGCTCAAGAAATGGGCTTGAGTTTTGGGCTCCCAAGAAACCCGAAACTTCCATTTCTCGGCCCATCAATGGGCCTCATGAAAGCTCGTCACCATCCATACCACAACCCACTCAGCAAGCCCCAGGTATTTGCGTGGCTTGGGCCCACTTAAGCTTGTGCGTGGCTAAGTGTAAAATAATGATCTTCCGCTTGGTATGGCATGTTGATTGGCATGCTCGAATTTTCTCCCCTTTAAAAAGTGACATCAGGATCGACAGGATAATTAGCATGGGCTCATAGAGCTAGTGCATTTTATAGGCTCATCTCAATTCTTAGCGTGACAGATTATTTATTTGGCATGGCACGTGGATTGTGGCTCGTGCGATCGTGTATGACGAACTCTTGCATGCTCCAAACCGAGTCTTTTCTTAATAAGGTGTTGTATTGGGCTGGGAATTTATTCGGGCCCAACTGTGGATTTTTTGGGCCTCAACATTGGGTATGGAGCTGCATAGGACTCGAAGATTCTCCTTCACATACAAAATCTGCATTTTTTTTTTGTTAATTACATCATGAATTGGTGCCTAATGTTTTTATTGGTTGTTGCTCTATTTTTATTGGTTGCTGCTGCTCTGTTTTTATCCATCTCAATGGCCACCTGAGCTAAATTGGTTGCTGCTCTGTGAGGTTTTTATAAATTGGTGCCTGTTGTGGTATATGCATGTGAAGCAGAAGCTTTATCTTGGGGTTTATTTTGATTTTTGTTAATTCTTTGTTATTATTGTTTGGATTGTGTTTGTAATTTTGTAAGCCATAAGGCATAATTATCACTTATTTCGGTTTGTAAGCCATAATGCATGAGTTTTAACCATTTGGATTTGGTTGATTTGGATATTGAATCTGTTGAGGGATATTGATTTGGTTTATTAGGATTTGGATATTGAATTTGTTGAATATTTGAATCTGTAACTTAGGCATCACATATTTTGGTGAATGAATAGGTCATTGAATATTGAATTGGTTCATTTTTTAGTTGTGTTATTTTGATACCGAAATGGTACCGTACCATACTGATACCGATTTGGTACAGTATGGTACGATACCAACTTTGGCAAACTATAGTCCCATACCGAATTATACTGGTTTTAATTTCTGGCATCGGTAGCGGTACGAGCCCAATACCGTATCGTGCCCACCCCTAACAGTAGTAGCAAATTAAACTCTTTAAATTAAATCTTATTGACTTATGTGGCAATTTGAAAAGATTTATTTGCTACTTGAATAATTTTTGCTCCAACAGACTCTTAAGCAAAATGTCACCTTAAGTTTTCAAAATCCATGATTTCTCATCTGACCTTAACGTCATCCAATTTTCCATCCATTTTCAAGGGTATTTTAATCTTTTCAGTATGTAAACCTTTGTGAAGCTTCCATTTCAAAATAAATAAATAAATAAAGGGACAGAAGTCAAGAACAGTACTTTTATGCCCTCAACAACAGTTAGACTTTAGGGTTTCGATTTTTTTTTAAAGGCATATATGGGAGTTGTCAGAGACATTGGGATTAATGGCGACTCTACGCTATAAAGTCACTGGGTACCCTCCAAACTACAGTAAAGCTTTGCTTTCTACTTGGGCATCTCTGAAGTTTTGCTTTTTATATGACAATGAGAGATTTGATTCATGTGATCCTTTTTTCTTTCTTTATGTTCTTTTGCTTTGTTTTTGTGCTTTGTGTTAGCGTGTATTGTCATTTTGCAAGCCAATTACTTTGTTGTGTGGGGATGTGTCAGTTGCAACTATTATATTTTATATAAATGTTAATTTGTGTGTTTGTGTAGGTGATTGTGATTTATTTACCATGGAAATTCACCATGGGGTTCACTTTATTGCGCGATGTGATGGGAGCTTGAAGTATGTTGCTAGGCATGTGGCTTTGTAAGATCCCACATCGACCAACGGAGAGGGGGTGATGTGCCTTATATGTACACACCCGCATCCATCTAGCACGAGGCCTTTTGGGAGCTCACTGGCTTCGGAGTCATGGGAACTCCGAAGTTAAGCGAGTTGGGGGCTAGAGCAATTCCAGGATGGGTGACCCACTAGGAAGTTGCTCGTGAGGTCCCAGAAACAAAACCATGAGGGCAGAGAGGGGGGGCCCAAAGCGGACAAAATCGTGCTACGGCGGAGCCGATCCCGGGATGTGATAATTTGGTATCAGAGCCACTCTGCCGTGTGGTGCGAGTGTGCCGACGAGGACGTCGGGCCCCTAAAGGGGGTGGATTATAAGATCCCACATCGACCAACGGAGAGGGGGTGATGTGCCTTATATATACACACCCGCATTCATCTAGCACGAGGCCTTTTGGGAGCTCACTGGCTTCGGAGTCATGGGAACTCTGAAGTTAAGCGAGTTGGGGCTAGAGAAATCCCAGGATGGGTGACCCACTAGGAAGTTGCTCGTGAGCTCCCATACACAAAACCGTGAGGGCAGAGAGGGGGGCCCAAAGCGGACAATATCGTGCTATGGCGGAGCCGATCCCGGGATGTGACAAGTTTGGTATGATAATTTAAATTAAGATTTGATGTCAAAATGGGATATTGAGGATTGTGCTGAGAGTTTAGGGTACAACAAGACGTCAACATATTATTATAGATAGACAAATGGAGGGGAATGTAGGAAATTGAAGAATGACTCTGATTTTTGGGCTTTAGTTAATATATTGCCCCCAAATAGAGTGGCAATTGTGTACATAGTTGATGACAACTGTCCCAAATATTGAGAGTCAAGTTGCAATCAATAATTGTGTGCAGTCAAGCCTTAGTCAAGAAGAACCAAAAGTTGGTGAAGGTGTGGATGCTGAGAACCTAGTTAATATGGACCTAGAGAACCTAATTGATGTAGGTGTAGAAGATGAGGATTCTGAATATGAAGATTTTGACTATGAGCAAAGTCATGCTGGGGCTGATAATCTTTTTTATGACATTGTAGAGAAATGTGCCAATGAAAGAGGCAATGTCAATGTTTCAAGTAGTGTTGTAGCCTTCCCAAATTTGGAGTTTGGGGATGTTGAAACAGAGTCTGAAAATTCATAAGAATTTAAGAGTGGTGATGAAGAAGATTTCGAGGGTGAAGAAAATGGTGGTAAACGAAAGAGGAAGTTGCCTAACTTAAGCAAATACTTGTTGGAATTTTTAAAAGGTTTTAAAAATTTAACCGTTTTATTTATTTTTCTGTTTTATTTTATTTATTGTGGGGGTTATACATATTTAATTTTTTTAGGTTTTATTTCTATATTGAATGCCTTAATTTTGTGGTTGGTGAACTTTTCTGGTTGGTGAAGGTTACACGTTATTGGATGCCTATAAAAGGCCACTCCTCCTTCACATTTGAAACAACCACAACACACCATCAGAATATCACATACCACAATCACCATCACAAACTAATTCTCTCATTTTCTACTTTTATATATATTCTCTACTTTATATTATTATTTTGGCAATAGTTCTGTGACTTGGATACCTATATCCGTCTATGAACGTGCTCATAGCGGATCTTGAGTTTGTGTACAAGGGGTCGTATCTTGGAGTCTTGTAGACCGCCAGTACCTGCACGTAGGGAGGCTAAAGGCTTTAGGACAACGTTTTTGACGTGCGTCACCATACCAAACTCACATTCTTACTTATTATTTATTTTGCTTTTACTTATCTATTAATTTGTTTTCTTCAATTTTATTGTACTTTAAAAGCTTTCCAATTTGTTTATATGTTATTTATAATATAAATGTTTTTGTATTTGGCTTTACGGAAAGAGGAAAACTTTATTTTTTATAACACTTTGGGAAGCAGCAAAAGCAGCCACCATTCTTGGGCAACATCACAAGTCCACTTATCTACAATATCTCTCATTCTTGCCATTCTCACGATCAGATATGTCCTAATCCTCTCCATCATAGTCAATATTGGTTTATTTCTTGCACTTAATATTACACTATTAAAAGACTCACACAGATTGTTGATGTGGTCCTAAAATGGGATCTAGTCTAATGCTTTGCAGGCTTGTCATCAAACAATCCTACTACGCTTCCATCTTCAATTTCCATCCTATCCATCTTAAGGTGACATTTCGCTTAAATTTTTCTTTAAGGTGACAAATTGAAACTGAAGTATAAGTTCTGATGACATTTCTACAAAAATCCCTTTATAAATTACGCCATAAGCGTAGTACAAATACAAAAGCCTCAAGGGCTAGAACAAACTTCCCTGAAGGGCTACACCAAACAGGGAGGGATCTAATCACAATATTAAACTTATATGGTACACCTCCACTTAAAGCCACGCAGGGCCAACTTAATGTCACTCAGGGCCACAGACAGTTGGGCTTAATCACCCCAAATCTGTGATAACCAAGTACATCACCCATAACGCAACTTACAAACCCAAATTCTCCCGAAGAGAAACCACAACCACGCATCAAACTCAACAGAGTTGATGCACTTATTAGACCAAAACATAAACTAAAAACCAGCAACAGCCAACCAGCCCATGACTATGGCTTGAAAGAAGGCAAACTCAAAAAAAAGACCTATAAAACCGCCGTCGTCGGTGTCGTCGATGTCATCGCTACCGCTACTATCACAGCTAAACTAAGTACCTACAATAAGAACATACAAAAAACAACCCAACAAACCCAAGATCCAAATAGATCTGGCCAGAAAATCCAAGATCCATGTAGATCTAGATACAGATCTAAACTTCCCATCCCCTAAACTCCACCTTCTCCACAATCCAGTCAAGTTTTCCCCACAAGGAGAGTAGAAAGTTAGGAGAAGGAGAGTTGAGAAAGGAAGATAGAGGATGAGGGGGAGGAGGAAGAGGAGTGACCTCTTCCCCCTCCCCTATCACGCCGTGCTTAAAGAGAAAGGAGAATTGAGGGTTTGCGACGAGAGAGAGATGATAACATACTCTTCAATTCAATTAATGAAATACTATAGAAAAGAAAGAAAAATATGAAAACATGTGAAAAATATCTATGTATTTATTATATGAAAAGAAAAAATGCATGTTTTTAACATTTTAAGGTAGGTTTTGTTTTTCCAAAGTAAAATTAAATGTTTGAAGAGCCAAAGTCAACTTACTAGTCTTGAAGAGAGAGAAAGAGGTTGCAACTTTGATGACTGAGGTTGAAGAGGCTGTTGGAGAGAGTTTGTCTGATGTGGCTCACTGATTTTATAATTTCAAAGCTGTTGAAGAGGCTGTTGGAGATGCTTTATCTTGTAGTTTAATTGTTTTGATTGGTGTATTGATTTTGTGAATTCATTTGTTGATAATGTGGAAAATTCATAGCTATTAATTTGCAAAAAGGGGGCATCACACCAAATTCTTCACATAAAATGAAATGATGACAATGCACCGAGACATCATCTTATACCTGAATTTTCCTCTTGAGACCCACTTCAGAGAAACTGACCTGGATTTAAAGACCTAGTGGATTAAAGTCGGGCCTAAAAAGGTTAGGCCCAAAATCAAGACTGTGCCAAGAGGTCGAGCCTAAAGGCCCACGGGCGTGGTGTTTAAAATAATTAGATTACATCTGAAAGAAATCATTTGAATTCAATTTGTTTTCTTCCTTTCCTTCTTGTCTAAATCTTGGCATATATAAATTATAGGCTAAATTGTAGCAATGGTCCCTCGACTAAGACCAAACTTTACTTTTTGTCCCTCATTTTGATAAATTGTTACAGTGATACTTTAATTATGCCTCCACTTGTTGATATCCTCCTTTCTGTCATCTCTGTCAACTTTTATGTTAAAAATGATGACATGGCATGGACAATTCCTACTTAGCATGGGCAAAAATGTCTTTTTCACACAAAAATTTAAAAAATAAATCTCCTCTCTCTCTCTCTCTCTCTCTCCCCCGACCTCCCACCCGATTTCTTCTTCTCCCCCGCCCCCCCAATTTCTTATTTCCCCCCATCCACCCTGATTTCTTCCCCCCTCCCCTGGGCGCGATTTCTCACCCAGATTTGTTCCCCCAACCCCAAATGCATTTCTTCTTTCCCCCATTTCATCTTTTTGCCTTGGTCTCTTCTTTCCAGCTCTTGGCAATGTCCTGTGAGACTCCCATGGCATCTAATGAGGCTCCAGATAGTCCTCTCCTTGTGAACCCAACTGCATAAACCCCACCTTTCCCTTCCACCCATTTGGGAATGAATTCTTGGGAGGAACACAAAAACAGTTGACATAAATACAAAAATCAATTTGTATGAGTGAGAGGAGAGGAACACAAAACAACTCAACCCATGCCGCCGCCACCCCCTGCGATTTCTCTCCCCTACACACACATCAAACCCCAAATCCTCCAACAAAACCAAACAAGAAAATAAAAAAACAAGCCTCAGAAAGAAAGAAAGCAAAAAAGGAAAGAGAAACCAAAAAAATGTATATGTTCAATCCAGCATATGAAAAGACAAATATGCCCTCATTTTTAACGGAAAAGTTGACTGAGATAACGGAAAGGACGATTTATGAAAGTGGAGGCCTAATTAAAATACCACCGTAACAATTTAGCAATATGAGGAACGAAAAGTAAAATTTGCTCTTAGTCCAGGGACCATTGCTACAATTTAGCCTTATAGTAATACTTGAACAAACAATTTTACTTTATAATGTCATCTAAATCCTTAAATTTGCAGTCAATCCATCTAACCGGGCCCTAAAGAAATGAGAAGAAGTTGACAAGGAAGAATTTTGCTGATGTCTATTGAAACCTCACCATAGCATACACTGCATTAGGTCACTTCATAATGTGGTATTTCAGCAATAACCTGCTAATTCTTGGGATTGAACAGGAATTTTACTAGGAATTTTGTCAGGAATTTAGTAATAGAATAGAATGATGACTTCAATTACTCCAGCCAAAAAACATTGCTAACTCTTTGACTATAAAAAGGCACTAAATTTCAACCATAAAATAAAAGGGCACTAAAATTTGTAATGTGATTAAACAATATCGTCTGTCTTTGTTATTGGTAGTAATACAAACAAATTACAAGATATACCCTTAACATTTCAAATACAATCTAAAGGAGCTGTCAACTATACTCATCTTCATCATCGGTAACAAAATAATCAGCATCTTTAAACAAAAGGTATATATCTCACTTACTTTCTCAATAGAACAATTGATCATGCTTACAGATCTTGCCTCCTTCAGTTCTTGGGGTACATTCTTACATATATTTACATGTCTCACTTTCTGTAACATATATAACACGTACAATATAACAAGAATGTTTCTATCTAACTTGGAAGTTGAGTGTCCTTATGCAGTAGGCAAACAAGAAGGCAAAGAATAGTGTGAAGCCAACCAGAACCCCAGCCACTGGTCCCATGAAGTTTGGATCATATCCATAATGATCTTCTATGTACCCTTTCACAGTAGGGTCAGGTGTGATCCCAGGTGCTCTAATGGTGTCCTCAATATCACCATACTGCGACACAATCAATCCATACACTGTCCATGCGACTGGACAGATCCAGTAGTACCAAACCCACCACTTGGGTATTCTCTGAAAATTCCAAAGTTAAAGAACTTCGCGTTAGCATAAGTTCATAACGAGTTTCGATTACTTGGTCACCATTTTGGTAATGTTAACCAAGAAATCACATGAGTTTTTTTATAATTGAATTTGAAAGTTGGTGCTTGTGAGAAGAAGAAAACTACTACTTACTGGTCTTGGTATGAAGAAACCCGAGAAGAGATTGAAGACCGAATAAAATGCTGCTGCAAATATGGCCGCTACTTGGTGGTTTGGTGTGATGGAAACAGTCATCATTCCGTAGTATGTGAAGTAAAGGAATGAGAAGAAGTTGATGAAGAAGAACCAGAAGAACTTTGCTGCTGTCCATTGGAAGCTCACCATAGCATACACTATCAATGTATAATATGTGGTTTGAATAAACACATATGGTATTTCAACAATGACCTGCATGCCATATATATGGTTTTATTTGAATCAGTTAGATTGAGGTAGACAATTTGATAGCACAAAACTATGATACAATTAATAATGTCTTATGAATTGGATGGTTAATTTGTCTAAAATGTTAGTTACTGTAAACATATAAGGCCCCTCACTTACCTGTGCCAGTGCATAAGGTAGTGCAGAGTACATCCCAGCAGCTCTTTCTCGATAGAAAACTGTTCGTTCAATCGCAACTATTGGCTGAACTGTTCCGCAGTTATCGACTCCAACAAAAAACACAGCAGCATACATAGCCCCAATAATCATGGAAAGATCAGCTGTGCTTTCTCTGAATATGGAACAAAGACAAATAGCTCAGTAATTGGTGTATGTAAACTCTCGAAGGCATTTTTCTGCAGCAAAAAGAGCCTCCCTACTTGAAGTTATGAACTAGTTAAGTGGGAGATAAGCGCATACCTTTTAGTGCCAACCTTCCAGAAAATAGTTCCAAGCAGAAGTGCAGCTACCAAGGTAAAAAAGAATCTAACAAGGTTATAATCAGGACTTCGCCAATAAGTCCACCACTGCTTCCAGAGGCAAGACTTGAACTGCTTCCATGATGACTGAGAATACTGAGTCGTAAAATAGAGGTCTTTTGCTCCTGCTGGTGGTGTGCTCAACTCCTTTACTAAAGCTTTGTTTCTCCTGGTCATAGAGAAGAATTTATATTTCGGAAAAGTCAGCCAAATTCTGGACCCTACAAACTATTAGTATTTCTAAACTTTTTGGTTTGTTTTTTACTTACTGGTGCAAGGAAGATGATTTGTAGTGTTGAGCAAAGTCCATTCTAAGCCGAAGCTCAGTTGATACCGAGCTCGCCTCTAGCATCCATGTGGCTGGATTATACTTCTCTTTGATTTTTGTCACACCAGGAACTGCCTGGAATAGATCAAGAAGTATGGACTTAGATAATACTGCATTTGTTTATTTGTTTGTGCAACATTAAGAAAATGAAAAAGTTTCGGAAGGCAAAATACCTCAAAATATTCGACAATCTTGTGAGAATTGCGGCCCAAGGGTCCCGAGTAGATAACTTGTCCTCCTCTCTTCATCAGTAGCAGCTCATCAAAGGCCTCAAAGATATCAATGCTAGGCTGATGAATTGTGCAGACAACTGTTCTCCCTGTGTCCACAGTGTTTCTAACAGTCCTCATAACAATGGCAGCTGCCCTTGCATCAAGACCTGATGTTGGCTCATCCATGAAAATGATTGAGGGATTAGCAACAAGCTCAACTGCAATTGTTAACCTCTTTCTTTGTTCAGTTGACAACCCTGAAATTCCTGGAAGCCCCACTAAAGCATCTTTGAGACCGTCTAGCTCGACTAATTCCATCACTTGATCTACAAAAATCTGCAATTATCATAAAACAAAGAGCATGCAGTTTCAGAATTTAAATAATCACGCTATGGATTGTTCGGAGAAGTATTGCAAGGCATGATTTTACCATCTTTTCCTCATTGTTGACTTCTTTAGGGAGCCTAAGGAAAGCTGAGTAAATCAGTGACTCTTTGATAGTGACTTGAGGTGAGTGGATATCTGTTTGTTCACAATAACCAGAAATTCTTGCAAACGTTTCTTGCTTCTTAGGGTACCCGGAAATTCTAATGTCCCCTTCAATATACCCACCAGTCTTTCTTCCTGCTAAGACATCCATCAAAGTTGTCTTCCCAGCCCCGCTGACCCCCATTAGAGCAGTCAAGACCCCAGGCCTAAATGCACCAGTTACTTCACGAAGTAGTTGCAGCCTGTCCTCTGCCACTCCTTCTTCCTTCATTTCCTGTTAGTGTGAAGTAAGTTAGCAAAGTAGTGAAGTTGAAATATAATCTGATGTTTCAGGTGCATAAAGAGTGTGGAGGGAAAAGAAATATCTCTTACTTGGGGCATGTCCACATAGTAATTAACACTGTCAAAGGACATTGCAAGAGGAGTGAAAGGTAGAACCATTCCTTTCTTCGGGGCAACACCACTGGCGATTTCAAGAGACGAATCAGCATTTCTACTTAGTCCATTGGCATTGGATCGACTGCTCATTCTCCGGATTGTCATTTCTCCTAAAAGATTTTTAGTCCAATAAGAAACTTGGATACCAAATTATTTTCACATTTCAATTGCCAAGAGTTTTCTGTTTCTTACTTGAGTTGTTTCCATCAGTAGAAGATAAAGATCTAGAAAATGAGTCTTTCTTTGACGGGGGCCTTCTAAGCCTTGGTTCTTCCTTTGATTCTTCTTGGTCTGCCTCCATTTCGTTTGCCACTTCTTCGGATATTATGGCTTGTGGCTTTCCGGGAGCTAGTTTATTGAAACAAGATCATTAAAATCTTCACTTTGAAACAACAAATAAAAGAAGAAAATCCATGTTTGACATAAAAGGAATGTTGATTCTTACCATTTAGGTACATAAGCGCGAGCGTATAAATTACGTTGAAGAGAACTGCAAACCCAAGAGTAGCGGCAGCCCCAATCCAATACCAGTTTTTGTCAGGGTAAACACCAAAGTTATTTAGCACTGCCACACCCAAGCTGGTAACATTATCTGAAGCCTGCAACACAATGAAGTCCATTTTAGAATCTAACCTTTTTGTTAAACAAATCTAGCTCATCAATGATGCATGCAAGGAAGAGCCTTGTATGGCATACCAGTTTGTTCATCCACCTCGGAGAATACATTTCGTTTACAGTCATAGCATTGAAGCCATATGTCATAGGTGAAACCCAGTATCCCCAAATCCACCAGTTGGGAATTTGACCTGTGAAAAATGAAGCAAACTCATTGATGATTCAGTGAAGTACTAACCGTGCTCATCTTTTGTAGGTTTTTGACTTCTTTGACAACTACATTCAATATTCAGTTTCATGCTAACCTTTAGGAATTAAGAAACCTCCAAGCATGAAAACAATGAGCACGGAGAGAGACCCCCCCGTGTTCGATATGATGATGGTCCTGCAGACTCCTGCAATAAGCCTAAACATCCCAGAAGCCATTTGTTGGAGCAAAAATACCAACAATAGATGCTTGAAAAACCTGCAAATATTTTGACATATTCAAACTCAGAGTTTCTTGAAAAACCAAAGACATAAATGAAATGAAGCATACAAATTTTGTACCTGCTAGCTTCTGGTGCAAATCCAATGGTGTAATATGTAATGGCAACCCAAATAGAAGATTCCAAGATGGATATAGGAATCCCAAGCAGGACAGATGGGACAGTGAAAGTCCAAGCAGGGTGGAAGAGTAGGTCTCTGTGCTTGTAAAACACAGGGAGCCTTGCAATGGTCAAAGAGAGCTCAGCAAAACCATTGAACATGTTAACGATCATGGAAAATATAAGTGCACCAACATAAACTGCTGCATCCCCTTCATTCCTATTGTTCATTTCGGTCCTCAAGAAAACGGTGGAGCCTATAAATGCACCTATTATAATTTGGACCGTCTTGAAGATGTAGATGAAGGAGTTCCTCTTCATGAGCAGCAATTCTCTGTCAAAGCAGGCCTTGAGAAGCTCCATTTTGGGTATTGAATATTTTGTGAACACAAGAGCTGCTTTGTGGCCGCGAGGCTTGTCGAAAGGGATTGAGAGCTCATTTTCGAGCCTCATGCCCACTTGGAAGCGTTTGAACCTGTTTGCAAATTCTGTGACTGATACGTATCTGTATTGCTTCCTTCTGTCATCCCAATATTGTTCTTGGTCTTTTCTTGATGTAACCTGAGAAAGTTTAACACAGTTATGGGTTGGAAAATTGGCCCATCAAAATTATGGATTTAGATTAGCAACAATTTCATGGGCTGTTAAAACTGTTCAAACCATTCAAACGGATCCAATCAAACCCAGATATGTTTGATTCGTTTTTACACTAAAAATGTAATGTTGAATCGAGTCGAACCAAATTGCAATTAGTTTAGTTTGGCTTATTTAGAAATTGTCTAAACCGAACTAAGCTGCCATATTTTTTTTTTACTTATCTCAACATTGATATTAACCTTTTAATGTAAAAAAAATAAAAATAAAATCTTAAACTTAGGTATTCGTATTTGAATGACATCTCTCTCTAAAAAAATTGCTTAATTGCTTAGAAAGTGAACTGACTTAGCCAAACCAATCATTAAATGAATCAGTGTAATTTGATTATTTTACTAGGTTTAATTCAAACAACGATATTTCATTATTCAACCTGTGCTTTGAAACCTAAACCGAACCAAATCAAACCACAACATGTCAAATACTAATAACAACCTATCATATTTATTAAGTGAGACCTATCAAGATTTTACCTCTTGCAAGAAATCGGCGGTTCCCTTTCGCTCGGGGCATCGAAATCCACAGCTCTCAAAGAACTCTAAAATGTTCTCACGTGGGCCCTGGTAGACGATCTGGCCTTCCGATAAAAGGATGATGTCATCAAAAAGATCGAACGTCTCAGGAGCAGGTTGGAGTAGGGACATCAAGATGGTGGCCTCAGTGATGTGTACAATTTGTTGTAGGCACTTCACTATTTGAAATGTCGTGGAGCTATCTAGACCTGTTGAGATCTCATCCATGAACAATGCTTTAGTAGGCCCCACAATCATCTCACCTGTATTTCACCATATTAATTTGAGCTTGTCAACACATAAGTTTATACGAAATATTTAGTTTATAATTTACAATGACTCCTAATTTGAGAATATCATTTTTAATTTTCTTAAAAAACTTTGACGGTACGATAATAAATTTAATTAATCAATAAAAAAACACAAAGAAAGACCTAAACAAATTTAACGGAATGATCAAAATATACATTAGAATGTACTTATTAATAAATTAAGGTATTCCTTTTAGGATTGATATTGGTCCATTAAGGTATTCGAATTGATTTAGCAACAACTTTGGAAAGATGAAGGAATTCGTAAATTATATTTGTACCATGTAAGTAGTTAAATTACTCTTTTTATCGTTGGAATTTAGAAGAGTTCACAAGTTTACTTCTTCACTCCTACTAATAATAATAAAAAGTAGTTAAATTACTCTTCAGCCGTCCAAGAAAGACCCTTCAAGACTCAAGAGGGATAGTTCTATGAAGAAAAAAAATAAAGAGGGGTCCCTTTTTCTTCATAAATTTTCAACTACAATAGTTAAAAATTCTATTCCTATAAAATATTTTTATTTTAATTAGATTGGGGGATCCTATAGAATAATTTGAGACATGCTTTTCTCAAAGTCAAAGAAAATTCAAAGTGTAAGAGAGAGGACCCCACTTTTGTTAGTAAAATCAAAAGAAAAAACGAAGGTGAGAATTGACCTGTGGTAACTCGTTTTTTCTGCCCACCAGAAATCCCTCTCTGCATCTCATCTCCAACAATTGTATCCTTGCAAATATCAAGCCCCAAAATCTGTTCCAAATACAATCAAAAATCATGTCAGCAATTACATGAGGTCATGCTTCATCACTATTTTAATTAGCAAGACATTGTAAAGGGTGTTTTAGTAAATTGGTATTAAAAAATGGTTGGTCACCAACCAAAGTGCAAAGAAGGGCCCTCAGTATCCAAGACTCTGTTTGGATAGACAGCAGCAAGCAAAGTAGGTTTGTGAGGAGAAAATTTTGACAAAAACAAAAACAAATTTGACTTGGTATTGTTGCCTTTCATGATTTGGTTGTGGAAAATCTCTTCATAATTAATATGAAAGCAGAACCAAGGCAGACACTTTCTTTCTTTTTTTATCACCACTTTAATATTTAATTTGAAGATAAAAAAAGAAATAATTAAGAAATACTTACTTTTAGAGTATAATCAGTAATGAGACTGCTCTCAATTCCTCCCATTGAAACAGCCTGCAAAAAAAATTAAAAATAAAATTAGATTACACATTAAACAAAAATTCTCCTATGCGAACTTCCGGACGTTGGATGCATAAATCTTACAACTATAAATATTTATACCTTCATGAAAAGGTCTACTTCTGGCTCTGGAAATATTCCAGCGGCCTTTTCTCTTCTAGCAAGCTCAGAAAGAAGTTCTACATATATAAAACCCAATGAGTATAATTTAAAAAATTATTACCAAATTCATTTCCAAAATTACAAATGAATAAATAAAGAGAGCCAAATTTGAGTTTGAGTTTGGGTTTTGGTGACTTACCATATCGAGTACCAACCCCTTGGCATCTTGCTGAAAAATCTAGGGTTTCTTTGACTGTCATAACTCCGATATGAACATCATTTTGGCTAATATATGCAGATGTCTTCTGCGGCACAAATTCATTCAGCCTGTACCCATTGTAAGTGATTTCTCCTTTAACCTGTTCAATATTTAAAAATAATAAATAATTTTAAAAAAAGTTATTATTATTATTCTAATAAACCCTATTTTATTAACAGTGTCTTTTGACTGCTGACCTTCAATTCTGGGTCCAATTTCCCAGCTAGTGCCAGCAAAAGGGTTGTTTTCCCTGAGGATGGGGGACCTAGTAAAAGAGCCATCCTACAACCCAAAAATAAAAAAAATAAAAAAAAGTTACAAAAACCCTAATTAATCAAAATCAATAACTAATGACCTCATCTAATTATTAATTTGGAATAAACTCCTTATTAGTTACTTTAAACCTTACCTTGACGGTTTAATAATGCCAGAGGCGTCTTTGAGAATTGTTAAATTTGTTCTCTTAGCCAGTTTAATCCCAATTAAGCCAAGAGCTGATTCTGCAATGTTCCGAGCAACATTTGGGAGGGTGGGAAGAGCTCTGGTGCCGACATGGCAATCGGCTTCAACGGTCAAATCCTTAAACCTAACTTCCACTGTTGGAAGTCTGATCCCAACCCTGAAATCAATTACAACACATGAGCAAATTAATTAACTCATAATTACTATGCCCCAATTTGATTCCCTTTGCAATAAAAGAGCAGCCTGAAAGTTCTTTTCTTGACCTAATTTGTTTGTCCCTTAAGAAATTAATGAAAGATACACAATATTACGCAACATAGAATTCATAAATTAGTATTCGGCTTGCATCACAAGCCTTCTACTATGCCCACCAAGACAGCGACTTAAGCTAGTTTTTGTTTTTCACATCTTCATGTTCCATTTGGCCTCTAATCAAGGTCAAAGAAACGATAAACGAAAGCGATCAATGGTAAATTATGTATGAAAGCGACTATGCAATTAATTAATTAAATAAACTTAACCATATCTAAGTAGTGATACATGGATGACATTGTTGATGCGTCATCAATCTCTCATGTAACAAATTCTAAAGGCCGAACACCTCTACCCCGAAATGTTACATGACTCACAAATATTAGTGGGTCCCGCATCTATTAGTGCGAGAGGCATACGCATTGCATCTGTTTCATTCAAAAAAAAATTATTTTTTAAGGACCTTTCCTATTGAGAAGAGCAATAATAATATACTAAACTTTTTATTTCTTAATTATGTCTCTTCTCTAGCATAAGTGAAACTACAAGTGAGTTCCACGTTTGTGAGAGATGTGAGTTTTTACTCGATGAGTAAATATTTTAATATGAGTTATTGAAAATAGTTTTCTACTAAATATCAACAAAAAGAAGAGACGAGTGAGATAGAGAAAAACAAGGAATATACACCCGGTTGCACGTAAGTTTAATCATGGTAGAACTTACTTATCAATTCTACTTCTGAACTTTTTCAAGAACTTCTCATTGTCTTCCTCTGCAACCTTAAAAATCCTGTCAATCAAATTTTGGCGGTCGTTTATGTCGAGCTTTAAAACATCAACCTCCTTATGCACCACTTTGTTGTTGTTGTTGTTGTTGTGTCCTTGAGGTTCTGTTTCCACATAGGACTTGATAATGCTTGTTCTTAGCCGATCATATGTGGGCAGTTTCTCAATGGCTGCCCATTTCAGAGCCTCTTCATCTTCATCGACGTGGCTGTTTCTCCGAGAGTGCGAGGCATTCGCAAACACTTCTTCCATGCTCCAACTTGCTCTGCTAAAACTCCTGCTTATGCTTCTGCTATAGCTATGGTGCCTCTGATGTGATTGTGACCCTTTCACTTTCTCTGTTGCGTCCATTTTCGACTTACCGTTCTGAAATGTTAAAAAAAAATAATGATAATTTAGTAAAAATGGAATAGCTTTATGCTCTGTTTGGTTTCTGAGAAAATTGAAATTTGGGTTTCTAAATAAGGAAACAGAATACCTCAACGGGGTTCAACACCAAATTCTTGGTTTTTAGTTGAAGGGGGAGTTTTGTGAACTTTTCTTGCCAACCAAACAAGGGATGAAGAACTTACTTATTTGGTGTTTGTTGAGTGACAAGGGGGGAAGGGGTTTGGTTTCTCTCCTTTGGCAACTGAACAGGAAGCAGAGGAAATGGGTTGGTGGAGTTTGAAAAATTATTCTCTTCACATTTCCCCACTTTCTCTACTTTATTCTTGGAAATCAAAATCTCTCTTTCTTGCCAAAAGGGTGAGATTTTGGAAATATGAGTAGGAAGATTGGTGTGATTTGTTCCCTTTGAGAAGTTTTGTGGGTATTTATACATGCACAAGAGGGTGAAAATTCTCTATTTCTTAAAGAATCATTGAAATAGTCAATATTATATTTCATGATTGCCTTGAATGGTATTCAAATGTGATCGGCCGTAGTACCCACCTCCTTTCCAATTTCTTTTGAGTCATTTTGTGGGCTCCCCATATCATACATACTCATCTAATGCCATGCCATTGGCACATGAGGTTTGGTAATTTAGTGACACCCAACTACCCATGTAAATGGTGGAGAAAAATAAATCAAAATGGCAAACATAATCCTATAAATCAAAGAGTTTTATCGTCATCAACGCTCGTGGATTAGTAGTAAAAAATTTATTTACAGAACTATATTGTCAATTTGATTTTTTAGGCATGCTAAAATTGGTCGCCTATGAATCAAAGTGACAATATTATCTTTTAAATCAAAGAATTTTACTCGCATTAGTCATCCAAATTACCGCATTATATTGCAATAATATGCCACAAGAGCAAAGGGCAAGTGGATTTTAAATTGGTGATGGTCGTGGAGTTTTATATTCAGCTTTGACATTAGGCGGGTGGAGGTGGCTCTGTATATACATACAGGGGCGGATCCACATAGGGGTAAGAGGGGTCAATTGATTCCTACAAGCCCGAAATTCACCATTGGAGGTGAAGATGTTGACCCCTACAAATTGCCCACAAACTGTTTGATGGAATGCTCCAGAGGGCACATTTGTCCTTTTACTTTCATTTATTTTTATATTACTCCATTTACTTAAGTTTAAAATATAAATAAGGAAGTACCCCTAATTTGGATTCAAATAAAAATACTAGAAAATCAAATTCCCACCAAATCAAAATATGAAAAATTGGTTTTAGTGCAAAATACGATTTAAGCTAAAAATGATGGCTCATTAAGTCAATATATGCTTCATACTAAAATCCCATAAAATCAAGTTTTCTTATTTGATGTTTAAGGAACAAAAGGCGCCAAAAATTATCTTGAGAAAATGATTATTTTGAAAAACAATTTTTTATACTTAGCCAGTATTTTTACACGAAACAATTTTTCATGTATGATGTGAATGCATGAAAGGACCTAAGATCAATCTAGGTAAAAAGCCTTAGATGTTCAATCCACAAAGAGTTTTATAAGAATAACCTAACTCTTACATATTGAAGAAATATTTGCTTAAATAAGCTCCCCCTAAGACAATACTCATAAGGGTTCAAAGTTTGAGAGCTAGAACCCAAAAGAAATGCAAATAAAGACTAAAATCAAAAAATGACGGACTTCAAAAATGACATAAATGCCCTAAAATGAGCAGGATTGCGCTAATACATGTCAATTCTTACGTCGAATAGGACGAGAAGCCTTGGGAATCGTAGAGGATTGTGCTAATTTTTTGGGTTATTATCACATTCTTAGAGATATTTCTGGTGCATTGCAGTGTGTGTCTATTTTTTGAAGTTGATTCAGTTCTCTTTGATAATGAAAATGAGTATTTTGTGTAGTTTTATCTATTAACTATGAATTAGAATATTATCATTTCATTTCGATGGATCTATTTTGTATAGAAATTTTTTTAACCTTTTACACATTGACCCCTGGAATAAAAATTTCTGAATCCGCCATTGTATACATATATATTGCTTCTACATGTGAACAGTTGACAAATTTAGAACTTGGCTGGTGGGGTGAAGACTATACGAAGACTAAGACTTTTTTAATATATTTTTTATTCATATCAATATTAAGCTTAGAAACCCAACGCAATTTTGCATAAAGATTGTCACGATACACAAATGTTTAAATTATTAAAATACAATACGGAGTGAGCCGGTGTTCGTCAACCAAACCTCTCAACCGAAACTATATATAAATATATTTTTTAAAAATATACATATATATATACATACAAATAAGCTAACACCTAGCTAGGACACTAGAATTTGGATCACCGAGTAAACAACTAACAATTAAATAAATCTTTTTATTTATTTATTCTTCTTCTCAGATCACCAACCCCACCCAAATATATGTGGGACTCTGGGAGTTGTTAATTGTTAAAAGGACCACTTGGGTACGCCGATAGGTCCAAATCAGGAAAAAGGTTCCGGGCTGTTTGTTTTTAGGTCCACCTTCACCTTCCCGCAGTATTTGTATATACTAATAATATATATTGCAAAGAATAATAATTAAAATTTGTAGTGGAAGCTTGGCACGCCATGTACTGCATTGTAAACATGTCTTTCTCAACTTCTTAGCATACTCTACTGGCAGTGCTATAGATATAAAGTATACAGCTTTATTTCCATTTTTTCCTCAAAGTTTCATGAAGCAGGAAGAGTTTTTTTTTTCTTCCTTTAGAGCTGCATGATTGTGTCATTAAAACATTTGTTCCTAATTGCACGCATTATAAGCCACATCAAGTCCGCATTTGACAACAGACAAGCTGATTGCATTTTCCAAATTACAGATATACTAGCCTCCTTTTATGAAAATAAGAACTTTTACTTTTTTGCCGATTACTGTTTGACATTTGACATATGTGTGGAGATTTTCTTTTTGTGTTTTTGACGAATTATTTTTGCATATATGTCAAACTGTGATATGTAGGAAGTTGAAATGTCATCTTCTAAAGAAGGAGGGAAGTAGTGTCTTTTACAGTTCGAATATTTTGTACATAGTATATGCTTGACATTGTTTACTCTTGTCGGAGCTTTCATTCCGAAATATATTAATATATTAATTATTTTACAGAAAATCTTGGTGACTTTGAAATTATGTGCACAGAATGTTCGATTATGTGATCGTCTCCTCAGTTTATATATGTATTTCTAGTTTTGGCTGGTAAACAAGAAAGGACTTAGTCTACAAATGTCATCATGAGACTTCTACCTACAAATGTTCACAAATTCCAAATATTTATTATTATTTTTCTCTATGGCATCATAGAAATCTTTTTCCATTTACCTCAAGGATTGGTTGGTCTTTTTTATAATTTAATGCGAAAGGCCGGTAGGAAAAATACCGATTGCAATAAATAAAAATACTTGCCTCCTTTTTTGAAAGTATGAATTCATATTTTCCTGTCAATCATGATTTACAGGAAAAGAGAGAGGATTCTTCTAAAGTATCCTTAGTAAAAACGTCATTACATACTGAATCAAAAATATCTGAACGTATCAAATCAAAAATACCTGTTTGACATTGTAACTTGAAAACCATATACCAGAACTCTGAGAGTTGATCAAGAAAATGCTCTCTTTTCTTTCACGCAAAGTTATTTGACTTTGATATGTCATTGCTGTCTAGGTACATGGTAATGGTGACGATTCTTGGTTCTTGTGATATTTTGTGTTGCATTGGTGATGTTTGAAATGTGATTCGATTTCGCAATGAGTAGGCTACAATTCAAATGAAGTCGTAAATGAATTTCACATATCTTTCGCATTGACACCAAGCATGAAGAAAATAAAAAAAATTTCATCGTCAACTGCCCTGGCCCAGATCCAATCTTCCAAGCAAGGGAAGAGAATTCCAATTTCAGCTCCCTCCAAATTCCAAAGACTTTTTCTTTGTTCTAGATTCTTGTATCTCTGTCTTTTGTTCGGACCAATTTGGTCTTCTTGGTTGAATTGTGGTGAATCAGATTGTTTTTGGTTACTTGAGAGGACTTAAAATAACAAAGCTACTCTCTGACTCTGAGTACGCCGTTGTATAGGAAAACTTCTACTTAATAGAAAATACTTTTTCTTAATGTTTATTACATTGTCAGCCTTTCAACTTGAATTATTAATTGTGTGAATTCTTATTTGAATATGTAATTAGATTGACATTAAAAACATGATACGTCATACTGTCTAATAAAATTAAGAATACATATATGAACAGAGCTTAAATGTAGAGTGGAACTTTTTTGTTTGGTTTGAATATAAACGATAGCCTAATAAACTATAAAGGTTGGTGGATTCTAGCTTGGGTTCTTTTGGGTTAACCAAGCCTTCTACCTTTATGCGGTTAAGTTGTATTGGCCATTTGTGGCTATAGTTGTCGTCGGAAGACAATATTTCCCTTGAATTGATGATGTTGATGTACCCCTTCTGTAGTTGTACAATTTTCATATATGTATTGATTATTTGTGGCTAGATTATGAATACAATTTTCACTTGATGATAAAATAATAAACAAATAGCAACATTATATTTGTATTTATTTTTTTAAATTTAATTAACAACTAGCCACATTGATTTGGGGACCATTAAACTGCTAGCGAAGTCGACAAATGCATTTGCTCATGTGATACTGACAAAAGTAGAACGAGAATATCTTTGCAACCAAATGACTTGTAATTGCCCGTCTCCAAATGGTAATGTATGATGCCTACGTTTTCCTCTCTATCAATGTGAAAGAGGTCATAACATCAGAGATGATGCAATGAAATGTACCACTGATGATGGCATGATGAAGGGAGAGAATATGTATCTAGAACATTGTTTTGGTCAACACAATGATATTCCTAAACATTTTTATATGCACAGAATTAATCATATAGAGTAATTAAATAAATATTTCACTCTACAGCCCACGAGGTCTAACTCAGTGAAAAAGGGTCTTGACTTATAAACTAGTGGTCTCAGAGGAAGAAGGGACATATTATCCGATTGCTGGAACGAAGTTGAGATCCTCAAAACCTTCTAGAAGTATACTCTGTCTGGGTGGGAGATACAAGTAAAGTAGCATGGTGATAGAGCCAAGCCAAATAACTGCACCAGAATGTGGGGTTAGCTGTAAACCCTGGGATGCTAAGAGCTAAATTGCTGTTGGAGAATGTGGGTTTTGTAACAAACTCATATGTTCCTACAGATAGGCCTTAAAATTTGCAAATGGAGGCAAAAAAAAATTTATGGAAGAAACTAATGCAGTCCCATCATAGCTCTTAGTACGTAGGATAGATAATGGAAGCCAAAAACAAAATCAAATTGGCAATGTAGGTAGTCTTGATAGTACACCGACCAAAGAAGGAGGGGGTCTAGAGACCCAAACATGATGGCACACCCTCGCAATGGCCAAAGCTAAAGCATGATCGAATTCATTGATAAAGTCTTGGGTAAATTAGCAAGACTTTTGGCGTTAAGAATTAGGCTTGAAATTTTTCAACAGTCATTAATTTTTTGGATACCACAAAATTTTTAAAGATTTTTTAAAATCACAATTCAATACCACTAAACTTTTAAATACTATTTAAAAGTCATAATTGAATTCCTCCAGACTTTTAAACTCATTAAAAGTCTTTAAAAGTTAGAATTCTTGGAATTCCAAGGAAAAATTCGAGGGGGATTATGTCAAACACTAGATATAGACCCAAACCTAAGTGGGACCTTTTGTAGGTTCCCTACATGCATGGAGCACAATTTAGTTTGAAAATTCCGATTTCAACCGAATACGTTAATCAACATTAATTGTGGCTAATAGAAGGGTGCGTTTTCCAACATTTAAAATTGACCACACCCTTTGTGGGTGCCATGATAAAATATTAAAGGATCTGGCCTGAGTTTATAAGGACTTAGGGCCTGTTTGGGAGTGCTTCTGAAAGGGCCAAAAGCGCTTTCTAATAACTAAAAACGCTTCTGACAGCGTTTGGCAGAAAAATTTAGAAGCGCTTTTGGGTCATAGAAGCGCTTCTTGGAGAAGCACCTGCTATGTGCTTCTTCAGGAAGTACTCCCAAGTGCTTTTCCACGAAGCACTTTAATTTTTTATGAAAATTCAAGATTTTTATAATAAAAGCGCTTTTGTTAGAAGCGCTTATGAGCAGAAGTACTTCCTAGAGAAGCATTCCCAAACGAGCCCTTAGGCTACTCTACCATTGCCAATTGATTTTGAAGTTGAACCTCAACTTTCTTCATATCTATTATATATAATACACTACATGAACTGATATCACAAAGTTCAAATCAATTATATCCATCCACAGCCCAGTTTTGTTTAGCTTCGATGGTCCATCCAAACCCTAAACATAAGCTTCATCGGTAACAAAATAATCAGCATCTTTAAACAAAAGGTATATATCTCACTTACTTTCTCAATAGAACAATTGATCATGCTTACAGATCTTGCCTCCTTCAGTTCTTGGGGTACATTCTTACATATATTTACATGTCTCACTTTCTGTAACATATATAACACGTACAATATAACAAGAATGTTTCTATCTAACTTGGAAGTTGAGTGTCCTTATGCAGTAGGCAAACAAGAAGGCAAAGAAGAGTGTGAAGCCAACCAGAACCCCAGCCACTGGTCCCATGAAGTTTGGATCAAATCCATAATGATCTTCTATGTACCCTTTCACAGTAGGGTCAGGTGTGATCCCAGGTGCTCTAATGGTGTCCTCAATATCACCATACTGCGACACAATCAATCCATACACTGTCCATGCGACTGGACAGATCCAGTAGTACCAAACCCACCACTTGGGTATTCTCTGAAAATTCCAAAGTTAAAGAACTTCGCGTTAGCATAAGTTCATAACGAGTTTCGATTACTTGGTCACCATTTTGGTAATGTTAACCAAGAAATCACATGAGTTTTTTTATAATTGAATTTGAAAGTTGGTGCTTGTGAGAAGAAGAAAACTACTACTTACTGGTCTTGGTATGAAGAAACCCGAGAAGAGATTGAAGACCGAATAAAATGCTGCTGCAAATATGGCTGCTACTTGGTGGTTTGGTGTGATGGAAACAGTCATCATTCCGTAGTATGTGAAGTAAAGGAATGAGAAGAAGTTGATGAAGAAGAACCAGAAGAACTTTGCTGCTGTCCATTGGAAGCTCACCATAGCATACACTATCAATGTATAATATGTGGTTTGAATAAACACATATGGTATTTCAACAATGACCTGCATGCCATATATATGGTTTTATTTGAATCAGTTAGATTGAGGTAGACAATTTGATAGCACAAAACTATGATACAATTAATAATGTCTTATGAATTGGATGGTTAATTTGTCTAAAATGTTAGTTACTGTAAACATATAAGGCCCCTCACTTACCTGTGCCAGTGCATAAGGTAGTGCAGAGTACATCCCAGCAGCTCTTTCTCGGTAGAAAACTGTTCGTTCAATCGCAACTATTGGCTGAACTGTTCCGCAGTTATTGACTCCAACAAAAAGCACAGCAGCATACATAGCCCCAATAATCATGGAAAGATCAGCTGTGCTTTCTCTGAATATGGAACAAAGACAAATAGCTCAGTAATTGGTGTATGTAAACTCTCGAAGGCATTTTTCTGCAGCAAAAAGAGCCTCCCTACTTGAAGTTATGAACTAGTTAAGTGGGAGATAAGCGCATACCTTTTAGTGCCAACCTTCCAGAAAATAGTTCCAAGCAGAAGTGCAGCTACCAAGGTAAAAACGAATCTAACAAGGTTATAATCAGGACTTCGCCAATAAGTCCACCACTGCTTCCAGAGGCAAGACTTGAACTGCTTCCATGATGACTGAGAATACTGAGTCGTAAAATAGAGATCTTTTGCTCCTGCTGGTGGTGTGCTCAACTCCTTTACTAAAGCTTTGTTTCTCCTGGTCATAGAGAAGAATTTATATTTCGGAAAAGTCAGCCAAATTCTGGACCCTACAAACTATTAGTATTTCTAAACTTTTTGGTTTGTTTTTTACTTACTGGTGCAAGGAAGATGATTTGTAGTGTTGAGCAAAGTCCATTCTAAGCCGAAGCTCAGTTGATACCGAGCTCGCCTCTAGCATCCATGTGGCTGGATTATACTTCTCTTTGATTTTTGTCACACCAGGAACTGCCTGGAATAGATCAAGAAGTATGGACTTAGATAATACTGCATTTGTTTATTTGTTTGTGCAACATTAAGAAAATGAAAAAGTTTCGGAAGGCAAAATACCTCAAAATATTCGACAATCTTGTGAGAATTGCGGCCCAAGGGTCCCGAGTAGATAACTTGTCCTCCTCTCTTCATCAGTAGCAGCTCATCAAAGGCCTCAAAGATATCAATGCTAGGCTGATGAATTGTGCAGACAACTGTTCTCCCTGTGTCCACAGTGTTTCTAACAGTTCTCATAACAATGGCAGCTGCCCTTGCATCAAGACCTGATGTTGGCTCATCCATGAAAATGATTGAGGGATTAGCAACAAGCTCAACTGCAATTGTTAACCTCTTTCTTTGTTCAGTTGACAACCCTGAAATTCCTGGAAGCCCCACTAAAGCATCTTTGAGACCATCTAGCTCGACTAATTCCATCACTTGATCTACAAAAATCTGCAATTATCATAAAACAAAGAGCATGCAGTTTCAGAATTTAAATAATCACGCTATGGATTGTTCCTAGAAGTATTGCAAGGCATGATTTTACCATCTTTTCCTCATTGTTGACTTCTTTAGGGAGCCTAAGGAAAGCTGAGTAAATCAGTGACTCTTTGATAGTGACTTGAGGTGAGTGGATATCTGTTTGTTCACAATAACCAGAAATTCTTGCAAACGTTTCTTGCTTCTTAGGGTACCCGGAAATTCTAATGTCCCCTTCAATATACCCACCAGTCTTTCTTCCTGCTAAGACATCCATCAAAGTTGTCTTCCCAGCCCCGCTGACCCCCATTAGAGCAGTCAAGACCCCAGGCCTAAATGCACCAGTTACTTCACGAAGTAGTTGCAGCCTGTCCTCTGCCACTCCTTCTTCCTTCATTTCCTGTTAGTGTGAAGTAAGTTAGCAAAGTAGTGAAGTTGAAATATAATCTGATGTTTCAGGTGCATAAAGAGTGTAGAGGGAAAATAAATATCTCTTACTTGGGGCATGTCCACATAGTAATTAACACTGTCAAAGGACATTGCAAGAGGAGTGAAAGGTAGAACCATTCCTCTCTTCGGGGCAACACCACTGGCGATTTCAAGAGACGAATCAGCATTTCTACTTAGTTCATTGGCATTGGATCGACTGCTCATTCTCCGGATTGTCATTTCTCCTAAAAGATTTTTAGTCCAATAATTAAGAAACTTGGATACCAAATTATTTTCACATTTCAATTGCCAAGAGTTTTCTGTTTCTTACTTGAGTTGTTTCCATCAGTAGAAGATAAAGATCTAGAAAATGAGTCTTTCTTTGACGGGGGCCTTCTAAGCCTTGGTTCTTCCTTTGATTCTTCTAGGTCTGCCTCCATTTCGTTTGCCACTTCTTCGGATATTATGGCTTGTGGCTTTCGGGGAGCTAGTTTATTGAAACAAGATCATTAAAATCTTCACTTTGAAACAACAAATAAAAGAAGAAAATCCATGTTTGACATAAAAGGAATGTTGATTCTTACCGTTTAGGTACATAAGCGAGAGCGTATAAATTACGTTGAAGAGAACTGCAAACCCAAGAGTAGCGGCAGCCCCAATCCAATACCAGTTTTTGTCAGGGTAAACATCAAAGTTATTTAGCACTGCCACACCCAAGCTGGTAACATTATCTGAAGCCTGCAACACAATGAAGTCCATTTTAGAATCTAACCTTTTTGTTAAACAAATCTAGCTCATCAATGATGCATGCAAGGAAGAGCCTTGTATGGCATACCAGTTTGTTCATCCACCTCGGAGAATACATTTCGTTTACAGTCATAGCATTGAAGCCATATGTCATAGGTGAAACCCAGTATCCCCAAATCCACCAGTTGGGAATTTGACCTGTGAAAAATGAAGCAAACTCATTGATGATTCAGTGAAGTACTAACCGTGCTCATCTTTTGTAGGTTTTTGACTTCTTTGACAACTACATTCAATATTCAGTTTCATGCTAACCTTTAGGAATTAAGAAACCTCCAAGCAAGAAAACAATGAGCACGGCGAGAGTCCCCCCCATGTTCGATATGATGATGGTCCTGCAGACTCCTGCAATAAGCCTAAACATCCCAGAAGCCATTTGTTGGAGCAAAAATACCAACAATAGATGCTTGAAAAACCTGCAAATATTTTGACATATTCAAACTCAGAGTTTCTTGAAAAACCAAAGACATAAATGAAATGAAGCATACAAATTTTGTACCTGCTAGCTTCTGGTGCAAATCCAATGGTGTAATATGTAATGGCAACCCAAATAGAAGATTCCAAGATGGATATAGGAATCCCAAGCAGGACAGATGGGACAGTGAAAGTCCAAGCAGGGTGGAAGAGTAGGTCTCTGTGCTTGTAAAACACAGGGAGCCTTGCAATGGTCAAAGAGAGCTCAGCAAAACCATTGAACATGTTAACGATCATGGTAAATATAAGTGCACCAACATAAACTGCTGCATCCCCTTCATTCCTATTGTTCATTTCGGTCCTCAAGAAAACGGTGGAGGCTATAAATGCACCTATTATAATTTGGACCGTCTTGAAGATGTAGATGAAGGAGTTCCTCTTCATGAGCAGCCATTCTCTGTCAAAGCAGGCCTTGAGAAGCTCCATTTTGGGTATTGAATATCTTGTGAACACAAGAGCTGCTTTGTGGCCGCGAGGCTTGTCGAAAGGGATTGAGAGCTCATTTTCGAGCCTCATGCCCACATGGAAGCGTTTGAACCTGTTTGCAAATTCTGTGACTGATACGTATCTGTATTGCTTCCTACTGTCATCCCAATATTGTTCTTGGTCTTTTCTTGATGTAACCTGAGAAAGTTTAACACAGTTATGGGTTGGAAAATTGGCCCATCAAAATTATGGATTTAGATTAGTACAATTTCATGGGCTGTTAAAACTGTTCAAACCATTCAAACCGATCCAATCAAACCCGGATATGCTTGATTCGTTTTTACACTAAAAGTGTAATATTGAACCGAGTCGAACCAAATTGCAATTAGTTTAGTTTGGCTTATTTAGAAATTGTCTAAACCAAACTAAGCTGCCATATTTTTTTAAAATTTTAACAATGACATTTTCTTATTTGGTATCATCGTTTTACTAATTCATCTCAACATTGATATTAACCTTTTAATAAAATAAAATAAAATAAAATAAAATCACTAAGGTATTCATATTTGAATGACATCTCTCTCTAAAAAATTGCTTAATTGCTTAGAAAGTGAACTAACTTAACCAAACCAATCATTAAATGAATTAGTGATTATTTTACTAGATTTAATTCAAACGGGATGTTTCATTATTCAACATGTGATTTGAGACCTAAACCGAACCAAACCAAACCACAACATGTCAACTACTAATCACAACCTATAATATTTATTAAGTGAGACCTATCAAGATTTTACCTCTTGCAAGAAATCGGCGGTTCCCTTTCGCTCGGGGCAACGAAATCCACAGCTCTCAAAGAACTCTAAAATGTTCTCACGTGGGCCCTGGTAGACGATCTGGCCTTCCGATAAAAGGATGATGTCATCAAAGAGATCGAACGTCTCAGGAGCAGGTTGGAGTAGGGACATCAAGATTGTGGCCTCGGTGATGTGTACAATTTGTTGTAGGCACTTCACTATTTGAAATGTCGTGGAGCTATCTAGACCCGTTGAGATCTCATCCATGAACAATGCTTTAGTAGGCCCCACAATCATCTCACCTGTATTTCACCATATTAATTTAAGCTTGTCAACACATATGAAGTTTATACGAAATATTTAGTTTATAATTTACAATGACTCCTAATTTGAGAATATAATTTTTAATTTTCTTAAAAAACTTTGACGGTACAATAATAAATTTAATTAATCAATAAAAAAACACAAAGAAAGACCTAAACAAATTTAACAGAATGATCAAAATATACATTAGAATGTACTTATTAATAAGGTATTCGAATTGATTTAGCAACAACTTTGGAAAGATGAAGGAATTCGTAAATTATATTTGTACCATGTAAGTAGTTAAATTACTCTTTTTATCGTTGAAATTTGGAAGAGTTCACAAGTTTACTTCTTCACTCGCCTACTAATAATAATAAAAAGTAGTTAAATTACTCTTCAGAACATATTTTCCGTCCAAGAAAGACCCTTCAAGACTCAAGAGGGATAGTTCTATGAATAAAAAAAATAAAGAGGGGTCCCTTTTTCTTTATAAATTTTCAACTACAACAGTTAAAAATTCTACTATAAAATATTTTTATTTTAATTAGATTGGGGGATCCTATAGAATAATTTGAGACATGCTTTTCTCAAAGTCAAAGAAAATTCAAAGTGTAAGAGAGAGGACCCCATTTTTGTTAGTAAAATCAAAAGAAAAAACGAAGGTGGGAATTGACCTGTGGTAACTCGTTTTTTCTGCCCACCAGAAATCCCTCTCTGCATCTCATCTCCAACAAGTGTGTCCTTGCAAATATCAAGCCCCAAAATCTGTTCCAAATTCAATCCAAAATCATGTCAGCAATAACATGAGGTCATGCTTCATCACTATTTTAATTAGCAAGACATTCTAAAGGGTGTTTTAGAACCAAGGCAGACACTTTCTTTTCTTTTTTTTTCGCCGCCTTTAATAATTAATTTGAAGAAAAAAATAATAATTAAGAAATACTTACTTTTAGAGTATAATCAGTAATGAGACTGCTCTCAATTCCTCCCATTGAAACAGCCTGAAAAAAAATTAAAAATAAAATTAGATTACACATTAGACAGAAATTCTCTTATGCGAACGTCCGGACGTTGGATACATAAATCTTACGACTATAAATATTTATACCTTCATGAAAAGGTCTAGTTCTGGCTCTGGAAATATTCCAGCGGCCTTTTCTCTTCTAGCAAGCTCAGAAAGAAGTTCTACATATATAAAACCCAATGAATATAATTTAAAAAATTATTACGAAATTCATTTCCAAAATTACAAATGAATAAATAAAGAGAGCCAAATTTGAGTTTGAGTTTGGGTTTTGGTGACTTACCATATCGAGTACCAACCCCTTGGCACCTTGCTGAAAAATCTAGGGTTTCTTTGACTGTCATAACTCCGATATGAACATCATTTTGGCTAATATATGCAGATGTCTTCAGCGGCACAAATTCATTCAGCCTGTACCCATTGTAAGTGATTTCTCCTTTAACCTGTTCAATATTTATAAATAATAAATAATTTTAAAAAAAGTTATTATTATTATTCTAATAAACCCTATTTTATTAACAGTGTCTTTTGACTCCTGACCTTCAAGTCTGGGTCCAATTTCCCAGCTAGTGCCAGCAAAAGGGTTGTTTTCCCTGAGGATGGGGGACCTAGTAAAAGAGCCATCCTACAACCCAAAAATAAAAAAAAAATAAAAAAAAGTTACAAAAACCCTAATTAATCAAAATCAATAACTAATGACCTCATCTAATTATTAATTTGGAATAAACTCCTTATTAGTTACTTTAAACCGTACCTTGACGGTTTAATAATGCTAGAGGCATCTTTGAGAATTGTTAAATTTGTTCTCTTAGCCAGTTTAATCCCAATTAAGCCAAGAGCTGATTCTGCAATGTTCCGAGCAACATTTGGGAGGGTGGGAAGAGCTCTGGTGCCGACATGGCAATCGGCTTCAACGGTCAAATTCTTAAACCTAACTTCCACTGTTGGAAGTCTGATCCCAATCCTGAAATCAATTACAACACATGAGAAAATTAATTAACTCATAATTACTATGCTCCAATTTGATTCCCTTTGCAATAAAAGAGCAGCGTGAAAGTTCTTTTCTGGACCTAATTTGTTTGTCCCTTAAGAAATTAATGAAAGAGACACAATATTAAGCAACCCTTGACAATGATACATGCATGATGGATTATAAATCCCCGAAAACAAAACAATAAAATAAAGTTAAGATCGGATATAGAACTCATAAATTAGTATTCGGCTTGCATCGCAAGCCCGCTACTCTGCTTACCAAGACAGCGACTTAAGCTAGTTTTTGTGTCTCACATCTTCGTGTTCCATTTGGCCTCTAATCAAGGTCAAAGAAACGATAAACGAAAGCGATCAATGGTAAATTATGTATGAAAGCGACTATGCAATTAATTAATTAAATAAACTTAACCATATCTAAGTAGTGATACATGGATGACATTGTTGATACATCGATCTCTCATGTAACAAATTCTAAAGGCTGAACACCTCTACCCCGAAAGGTTACATGACTCACAAATATTAGTGGGTCCCGCATCCATTAGTGCGAGAGGCATACGCATTGCATTTGTTTCATTCAAAAAAAATTATTTTTTAAGGACCTCTCCTATTAAGAGGAGCGATAATAATATACTAAATATCAAGTTTCATCCATTAGTGAGTAAATATTTTAATATGAGTTATTGAAAATAGTTTTCTACTAAATATCAACAAAAAGAAGAGACGAGTGAGATAGAGAAAAACAAGGAATATACACCCGGTTGCACGTAAGTTTAATCATGGTAGAACTTACTTATCAATTCTACTTCTGAACTTTTTCAAGAACTTCTCATTGTCTTCCTCTGCAACCTTAAAAATCCTGTCAATCAAATTTTGGCGGTCGTTTATGTCGAGCTTTAAAACATCAACCTCCTTATGCACCACTTTGTTGTTGTTGTTGTTGTTGTGTCCTTGAGGTTCTGTTTCCACATAGGACTTGATAATGCTTGTTCTTAGCCGATCATATGTGGGCAGTTTCTCAATGGCTGCCCATTTCAGAGCCTCTTCATCTTCATCGACGTGGCTGTTTCTCCGAGAGTGCGAGGCATTCGCAAACACTTCTTCCATGCTCCAACTTGCTCTGCTAAAACTCCTGCTTATGCTTCTGCTATAGCTATGGTGCCTCTGATGTGATTGTGAACCTTTCACTTTCTCTGTTGCGTCCATTTTCGACTTACCGTTCTGAAATGTTACAAAAAAATAATGATAATTTAGTAAAAATGGAATAGCTTTATGCTCTGTTTGGTTTCTGAGAAAATTGAAATTTGGGTTTCTAAATAAGGAAACAGAATACCTCAACGGGGTTCAACACCAAATTCTTGGTTTTTAGTTGAAGGGGGAGTTTTGTGAACTTTTCTTGCCAACCAAACAAGGGATGAAGAACTTACTTATTTGGTGTTTGTTGAATGACAAGGGGGAAGGGGTTTGGTTTCTCTCCTTTGGAAACTGAACAGGAAGCAGAGGAAATGGGTTGGTGGAGTTTGAAAAATTATTCTCTTCACACTTCCCCACTTTCTCAACTTTATTCTTGGAAATCAAAATCTCTCTTTCTAATTTTCTCCCTTGCCAAATGGCCCTGAGGAGATTTTGGACTGGTGTGATTTGTTCCCTTTGAGAAGTTTTGTGGTATTTATACATGCACAAGAGGGTGAAAATTCTCTATTTCTTAAATCATTGAAATAGTCAATATTAATTTTGTTTTCACGTCAATTATTTTTTTTAAAAGAAAATGTCTGCTTTTTTTTTTTTTAAACACAAAGGGTTTAGATAGAAAGAAAAAAAAAGTCTAAACTTGACGTTAAAAAAAAAAGGGGCATTTTCTCTGTTTTTTTTAAAAGCATACATTTTCTTTAAAAAAAATAATTGACGTTAAAAAAAAATTAATAAGATGGTAAGAAAGTTGTGAAATTTTTTTGGATAAATTGAATACATTTAATAAGGGTAAACTTGAAAAGCAAAAGTTAGCTTATATAATATATTAATGACATTGTTTTAAGTGTAAGGAGAATGACACATGTCAAATAAAAAATAGAGAATATCCAAAAAAGAAGATTAGAGAGAAGGTTGCTAGCATTCCTTCTAGAGACCTACATGTATGGAGCACAATTTAGTTTGAAAATTCCGATTTCAACCGAATACGTTCGTTGATCAACATTAATTGTGGCTAATAGAAGGGTGCGTTTTCAAACATTTGAAATTGACCACGCCCTTTGTGGGTGCCGTGATCAAATTGTTTTTTTTTAAAGCACAGATGTACAACACATGTAGTTAATATAGGAGGAAAGGCATGTGGCTTCTGTTAGCGAGTAGAGCATATCCTATTCTATTTGGGTTTTATTTATTTTTCCTTTTGTGTAGATATTATGTAATTAGGATTCCACTTATTTCCTAATTAAACCCTACTAGGGTTTGTAACCTGTATTATAAATACCTCATTTCGGAGAATGAAATATATCTGAAAATATTCTACCCATATTATTTGACTTGGTATCAGAGCCAGGTTCAGGTTTCTGGTGACCTGTGTATGTTGTGCCCACCCGTGTTCTACTGTGTGCCCTAATTTCTTTAGGGTTCTTGTGCCTGCACCTTTGTGGTGTTCTGCTGTGTGCTCTGTCGTGTTCGTGCCTCTACTGTGTGCCTCTACTGTCTTCGTACATCTGCCAGATTTGTGTCTGTGCTGTGTTCTGTTGTATACTCTGCGTGATTTGTTGGATTTCTGCTACAATCATGGGTGATAATTCCATTGTTGGTGCTGCTGCTGCTTCTGCGAATTTGCGTGTCTCTGACTCTATTCCAGGTACTGGCTCTAATACTTGAATAATTGACACTGGTGCTTCTGATCATATGACTTATGATGCTAAATTTTTTGATGAGTTGTCTAGTAACACCCGTAACCCATACATAACTAGTGCTAATGGCTTGCCCTCTCCAATTATTGGCGAGGGCACCATTTCTCTCACCCCAACTCTGTCCTTGTCTCATGCGTTATTAGTTCCCAATATCCATTGTAACTTGTTATCTGTTGGTCGCTTACTTGATACACTTAATGCTTCTGCTACTTTCTATCCTACCCATTGCTCTTTTCAGGATCTTAGGACTCACGAGATAATTGAGCATGGTAAACGGATAGGGGGGTTATATTATTTGACATTGCCTTCTGCACCAGTTCGTGATCGTGTCGTTAATACTGTTCAAAGTTGCAGTGTCAAAGACAAACAACAAATTTGGTTATGGCATCGTCGCTTGGGACACCCGTCATTTGGCTACCTTAAGCGTCTGTTTCCATCTTTATTCCGCTCCTGTGATGAGTCCAGTTTTAAGTGTGAGACATGTATTTTGGCCAAGAGCCATCGCACTATATTTCCTTTAAGTGACAGTAAAGCTGCAAAGCCTTTTGATTTAGTGCATTCTGATGTGTGGGGTCCGGCTCGCGTTACTTCGAACGGATTTCGTTGGTTCGTCACATTTATTGATGATTGTACCCGACTTACTTGGGTTTTCTTGCTGAAAAATAAACATGATTTTGTTTCCATCCTTCCAGAGTTTTGTACTGTGGTGTCTACTCAGTTTCATGCTCGAGTCAAAGTATTTCGGACAGACAACGGAGGTGAATATGTGAATAATACTTTAGCGTCTTTCTTCCGTACTCAAGGGATTATTCACCAGACGACAACCCTTTTTACTCCTCAACAAAATGGTGTGTCTGAAAGAAAGAACCGACACTTGCTTGAAGTTGCCCGCTCACTCATGTTGGATATGTCTGTTCCCCATCACCTTTGGGGGCATGCTGTTCTGTCTGCTGCCTATTTGATTAATCGTACTCCTAGCCGGGTTCTTGATTTCAAGACTCCGCATGATGTGTTTGGTGACCATGTTTCCCCTGTTTCCGTTTCCAAGTTGCCCCCTAAAGTTTTTGGGTGTGTTGCTTATGTACACTCTCATCAACGGAGTAAACTTGATCCTTGTGCTCTGCGATGTGTCTTTATTGGTTATTCTTCTACTCAGAAGGGTTATAAGTGTTATCATCCACCTACCCAGAAGGTGCATGTTACTTTGGATGTGACTTTCCATGAAGAAGTGCCTTATTATGTATCTCCCTCATCTCTAATTCAAGGGGAGAGGGGGAGTGAATTGAAGAGTTTCGGAGTGAAAAATATGGAAGATGTTGGACCTGAAGAAGGAATTTCTGAAGAACATGAAGAAGGATTTTTTGAAGAACAGGAAGCGACCGGTCGCATGGAGGAAGCGACCGGTCGTGAACGAATCTGCCTAGATACTACCGGTCGCATAGAAGTGAATGACCGGTCGCTAACGAATCTGCCTGAAAACGACCGGTCACACATAGGAAACGACCGGTCGCCTGCCTCGACGAGCGACGACAATGACGATACGAGTGAAGCGACCGGTCGCCAGGAATGTCACGACCGGTCGCCAGGTGATATTTTGGAATTTTTCGAGCCTCTCTCAGAAGGACATAACAGTGATACTAGCGACTCTCGTACAGATGAAATTGATACAAGACCCCCCTCTGCCCTGCCACTGCCCCAATCAACTCGTGATAATAAGGTACTTTCTAGTGATGTGCCTACTTATTCATTGCCCCCACGCACTACCCGTGGGAAACCTAAAATACAATATTCTCCTGATATACATGCCAAGTCCAAATATCTCATTAACCATTATATGTCAACTCATCGTTTATCTAAGTCATATGCATCATATTTGTGTCAATTATCTAGTGTATGTGTGCCAACTAAGTTGCAGGATGCTCTATCTGATCAAAACTGGGTAGATGCAATGCATATTGAGATGTAAGTCTTGAACAAGAATGCTACTTGGGAGTTAGTTCCTTTGCCAAAAGGAAAAAAGGCAGTTGGGTGCAGATGGGTGTTTACTTTGAAGCATAAGGCTGATGGTTCTATTGACCGTTACAGGGCAAGATTGGTAGCAAAAGGGTATACTCAGACTTATGGAGTGGATTACACGGAGACTTTCGCTCTAGTAGCCAAGCTCAACACTGTACGCGTACTCTTGTCCTTAGTTGCTAATCATGATTGACCGCTATTACAATTTGATGTCAAGAATGCATTCCTCCATGGTGACCTCAAAGAAGAAATATACATGGATCCTCCGCCGGGTATCCTTGTAACATCTAAGGAGGGTATAGTGTGTAAGTTACGGAAATCATTATATGGACTAAAGCAGTCTCCAAGAGCTTGGTTCGGGAGGTTTGCTGCAGCTATGAGGAAGTCTGGGTATGTACAAAGTAACTCGGATCATACTTTGTTTCTGAAACGTCGCAGAGGTAAATTGACAGTTTTAATAATTTATGTTGATGATATGATTGTAACTGGAGATGATCAGGTGGAAATACAGAGTCTTCAGAAATATCTTGCGTCTCAATTTGAGATGAAATCATTAGGTGACTTGAAATACTTTCTTGGGATTGAAGTTTCCAGATCTAAGCATGGTATTTTTTTATCCCAAAGAAAGTATGTTTTGGATTTGCTTACAGAAACTGGAATGTTGGATTGTAAACCCATTGATACTCCTAGTGAACATAATCACAAGTTGGGGTTATATCCCGATCAAGTTCCAACTGATAAAGAACGTTATCAACGACTTGTGGGGAAGTTGATTTATTTGGCTCATACTCGTCCAGATATTGCGTATGCTGTAAATATAGTGAGTCAGTTTATGCACTCCCCTAGTGTAGATCATATGGGGGCTGTGACTCGTATTTTAAGGTATCTGAAAGTAACTCCTGGCAATGGGTTAATTTTCTCCAAGTATGGCCATACAAATGTAGAAGGGTATACAGATGCTGATTGGGCAGGTTCAACCACAGATAGGCATTCGACATCTGGGTATTTTATGTTTGTGGGTGGCAATCTTGTTACGTGGAGGAGCAAGAAACAAAAGTTGGTGTCTAGATCTAGTGCTGAGGCCGATTATCGGGGAATGGCCCATGGTGTATCTGAGTTACTATGGTTGAGAAGATTGTTGAAAGACCTTGGTTTTGGGCCTAATAAACTCATGGAGTTATATTGTGACAATACGGCTGCGATTGCAATTGCTCATAATCCTGTACAACATGACTGTACAAAGCATGTGGAGGTTGATCGAAATTTCATTAAGGAAAAGTTGGATGCGGAGATTGTGTCCTTCCCCTTCATCCGTTCAGAGTATCAGTTAGCTGATGTTCTTACGAAAGCTGTTTCTACAAGTATCTTTCTCAACTCGCTTGACAAGTTGGGCATGCGTGACATCTTTGCTCCAACTTGAGGGGGAGTGTTAGCGAGTAGAGCATATCCTATTCTATTTGGGTTTTATTTATTTTTCCTTTTGTGTAGATATTATGTAATTAGGATTCCACTTATTTCCTAATTAAACCCTACTAGGGTTTGTAACCTGTATTATAAATACCTCCTTTCGGAGAATGAAATATATCTGAAAATATTCTACCCATATTATTTGACTGCTTCTGCCCCATTTTCTAATTGTGTGGTCCGAAAATTTTCGATCAAATGTAATTTGAGAATTACTGTTGAATCTTATCCGAGGATTTCTAACTTCGACATCTTGAATCTTATCCCCTGCACATGTGGAGACTCTGGCTCTTCTCGAAGGACTAGCTGTTGTTCAAACATGGTTGGGCATTCCTGTGACTTTGGAAAGTGACTCACAGGCTCTTGTCCTTGCTGTTAATGGCCCCAACAATGACACCTCTGAGCTGGGCCGTTTCATTGATGATGCCAGATTTCTCCTGGCTCGGTGGGATTGTTGTTCTCTCTCCCATGTTCGTAGAGAAGGCAACAAAGTAGCACACTGTATCGCTCATTTTGCACTTTCAACTCAGCAAGTTTGCTTTTGGGAGCAGCCTCCTGATTTTATTCAAAAGGATTTGCTTGCCGATCTCATGTAACCTTTGTCTCTTTCAATATTATCGCTAATTTTCAAAACAAAAAAAGAATAGTTGTGAAATTAGATCTATATGTAAGTTCTGAAAATTATTACGATTTTTTAAATTGATAAATTCTAATTTTTTAGAACTACCGCGATATATTCCAAAATTATAACATTATATCAAAATGGTTATGTGTCTTCATTTTATTGAAGAGGGTGAGAAGTACAGAAAAGCCAAAGGGATTTTCAAGAAATTCCAAACATTTCATGATATCAAAGTAAAGCTTCACGTGTTTGGCTCAACAGCCACACGTCACACGTGTTCCCACATTATCCAATATGTGTTGTCCACGTGTTAGGTTTGAAATTTCGCCACACGTGCAGGGGCGTGTTGAGAGTATTTGTTCCATATTGAAATATTAAGAGATCTAGCCTGGGTTGATAAGGACTTAGGCTACTTCCATTGCCAATTGATTTTGAAGTGGAACCTCTTCATATCTATTATATATAATACACTACATGAACTGATATCACAAAGTTCAAATCTATTATATCCATCAACAGCCCAGTTTTGTTTAGCTTCGATGGTCCATCCAAACCCTAAACATAAGCTTCACGATAAACATGCTAGTATTACAATTACAATAAAGTTATGTTATAAGTGAGAGCAACTTTATCCAAGTTGATCGTGATGAGAGATTTCATAGACTCTTCTATAAAAGATTAAAATTGATCCAAGTTGAAGAGAAGATGGAATTCGAAGGAAGAAAGTTAAAATGGAGGGGACCATAGTAATTAGCTGGAAGGCAGGCGTTGATTATTGAAGAATAGAAGCTGATGAGCATCAGAGATGAAAGGAGACGGAAAAGCAGCCAAAGTGATGTATGACGCACACTTTTGACTTGAAGATACTTGTTAGAAGCAGAACGTTGGTATTAAACAAAGAAATGTGGTGCAGGCAATTGGCCTTGGAAGAAGAAGGCTTGATTGTGAAAGGAGAAGTAGAGACGCAGTAGCAGTTTAGGAAGGAACAAAATAAAATACTTTTCAACTTCCCTGGTCCCCGAATGACCAAAAAAATAGGAAAAAAATTCCAGGTTCAACTTCATATCATTCCAAGGACCTTTTTTTTGTGGTGGGGGACTAGGTCAGAATGCAATTGGTGTACGGCAACTAAAACCTACGTTCCGATGTCTTCTTGGTTAGATAGGTCCAGGTGGAGCCAGGAATTTAAGAGGGGGCACTCTTAAAAATTCAAGTACTTTCCTTTATGACAAATCAACCTAGTTTTTAAGAAATCCTTAATTCTCTATTTTTTGTACGAATAACCTATCACTCTTTTATGATAACAAATACTTGTAATTCAAAAGAAATTTAGACAAGAGAATGAAAAAGAAGCAAAAATGGCGGGCATTTAAGAATTTGTGAGGAATTTTATAATATTTTTACAATATCACTAACATATAATTGTTTATACAACAATATTTGAGAGGGGGCCAGTGCATGCCCACCCTGGGCATGTATTGGCTACGCTAGTGGCTATAGTATGATAGAGAGAAGACTTGAAATAATAACAAAGTCAGTCACCTCAATATATAATTTTATGTCCTATTTTTTATTTTTAATACAAGTGATAGTCTAAACTAGCTACAGGGAAGGGGGTTTCTCACATACACTGCAAAGGTGTCATGGGAATTCGAACATAAGACCATTGATCTGCAAATAAAGGCAATATTTTAATGGGCTAGAGACCCCATTGATAGATTGGTTTTGAGTTAGATGTTCTAAGAGCATCTACAATGGGCTCCCTAAATCACCTCCTTAGACAAATTTTAGGGAGGCATTGTAAAAATGCAACTCCAACCATGCTCCCTATCCACCTCCTAAAATAGGGAGTCCTCTAGGAGCTCCTAAATCTGAGGAGAGAGAAAGGACTCCTAGTGGCTCCCTATAATTTAATGTTGCCTTATTTAATGAGTTTTTGAAACCTTTATTTAATGCTAACTATTTTTTATTTTATTTTTTAATAGAGATGGACCAATCAAAAAAAAGTTATAGCATTTATGACTCTCCAAATTAAGGAGTATGGTTGGAGTTGAAATTTTTTAGAGAGCTCCTAAAATAGCTTTCTTATATTTTTAGCTAAATTTTAGCTAAGAGAGAGAGAGAGAGAGAGAGAGAGAGAGAGAAGCTTAGGCGTCCGTTGGCCATTGGGGTGTGATGCTTTTGGTTTCATTCTTCTGGTTTTCTCATTAACCCAAGTTGACATGTCGCTAGCTCTAGTTGTACAATAATGTCAACTTCGCTTGCAGATGAATGGTCCTCAAATCAATGCCGAAAGTGTGGCTAAACATTTTGACAAGAGACATCCAAGCCACGTGTTCATTTTCGACAATGATCTCAATGTTTAATTCCAATTCCTTGCGAGAAAAAATTTGGCGAAAGTGATACATGAAAATCTTCTGGCTAACTATTCAACTCAAAATAAATACTTTGAAAGAGGAAGGGACATAAACCATCTAGAAATTAATATTTGGTGAAACATGCCCATGATCCATTAAAACGTCATCTCTTAGGTGGCTTGGAATAGAATTTGATGGTAGATGAGGGGCAAGTGGCTTGTATCTCAAGTGGTTAACAATAGTTATTCCTATATTTGGAGTTTTGTGTTCAAATCTCTCTCTCTCTCTCAATATTTATTGTATAATAATAAAAAGTTGACGAAAGCATTAGTTTAAATGTCTATATCTGACGTATTTTGTTTGAGTTGTGCTCAAAAGATTCCCCAAAATGTGGCGAGGTAGAATATATTTACTGACGATTGTCAAGACTTGAATCGAAGCTTTCATTTGGAAGTAACAAATTTAACATGTCGTGTGTACACTTGATGACCAGAAAAGACATTAATCTGAGCTTGTGATAGCAACATGTGCTATATTAGACAAGGAAAAAAGCAGAAAGTGTCATATATCCCCACAATATCTCATACCAAAAATCAAATTATGCCCATAAGTCATAACATTATCAAGCTCTAAATGATAATATAAACTAAGAAAAATGAAACTATTGAAGCCTGCCGCAGACATCACCTTTGTAGAAGATAATGTTTGAGAGAATATGCTTATGCATCCACATACAACTCATGTCCTTGTCGTCTTCGTCTTCTGATTATGTTGGTGTGTAGAAGATCGTTTTTGGAGGCGGCAGTGACAAAAAGATACCTCTAGAAACTCTTGCTGTAAATGCAACACTGCAAAATGATGGCCCAATATCGGGTTGGGTGGGTTGGGTCAGCCCAATCCATTGATGGGCTTGAGCCAAGTTGTAACCCATTGAATTGGACAAACGAGTTGGTCAGCCCAAAAATAAGCATATATTTTTCGACTCATTGAACAAAGAGGAGTCGTTCAGGATTCAAGGTTTAATGAAATGATGATTGGCTAATACGAAGATTCACATTTATAGTCCGTATATGGCACTTCACTATAGAATTTCGCGAACAAAAAGAGGGAAACAAAATCAATGATTTTTGGACAAATAATAGAATCACAGCATATACACCTCTGTCCATCCAGATTGATTTTGAAATTGAAACTTAACATCATTGGCCAAAAACAATGGTAATTCTCGTACAAACAATAGAACCACAACACCTACATATCTGTCTTTTGAAGATTTTTGTTTTGTTATATGAGATGAAGGGCCCTCACCAAAAGTCTGGCAAATGCCACAAAAGAGAAAACCAGGGAGCTGATGATTAACAATGGAGCTGTAAAGAAAGTGAGAACAATAGAAAAGAAAAGCAAATCACAAAAAGTGAAAGACCTTGTGTTTATCATTGATCATTCTTAGGAGGGATGTAGCTGAACCCCAAGACATGTCATCATTGCTGCTCCTTGCTCCTTTTTTTCTTTTTTTTTCTTTTTCTTTAGCAACAAGAAAAGAATTATAAAGATGTACAGCCATAGAAGAACACAAGAAGAAGTAGAACAAGTGGGCTTATTTGCATCACTCACCTCTAGTTTTAGTCCCAATGGCAGCCTCACCTCAACCCGTCTCTGAAAACCCGATTGATTTTCGTGCACCACCGCCTTCTCCTATCGCCTCAGGCCGCCGATCATTGGTCACAAACGATGAAGTCCTCACTGAGTACCTCGAGCACTCCCTCCAAGTCCCTGACCTCATTTTGCCAGACAAGTTCTTCCCTAAACAAAATTCACTTGAAAATCCCCCCACTATTGATTTGTTAGCATTGAATCTGGATGAGTTTGATGCTAGTCTTTGCAAGGTTGTGGAGTCCATAGCAAGAAACGGGTGTTTTCAGCTGGTGAACCATGGAATTTCAAGTGAGCTTGTGAGCTCTGTGCAGGCTGCAGCCACCGGAATCTTCCAGGTACCGCCGGAGAAGAGGGCGGAGATAACCCGGTTACCGGACAAGCCATACGGGTTTGAGGAGGTTCATGGTGAGGAGGCTGGCAGTGAACTGAGCGAAGAGTTCGTTTGGTGTAGAGACCAAGATTTGAAGTTGACAATGGAGAGAATTGCACCAGTTGGATATTCAAATTTCAGGTAATTAACAAATAAATGCAATTAATTGGCTTTTGTTTGTTTTCATGAAACCAATTAGGATTACAATTCCAAACTTCTTTTATTTTGCAGTGAGAAACTGGAGACCCTAATGACAGATATTGAGAAGGTTTCTGGGAAAATCCTACCAAGCTTATTGAAAAATTCTCAAACAAAATTCGTTTATGGAAATGATGATATGGTGCAAGGGAAAGAACTTGGGACAGTCTGTTGCCTGTACAAGCACAGCCAGAATGTTTTAGAAGACGAATGGGACAGCTCTTTAAGATATGATGTGATTAAGATGTTGATAAGAGGAACTGATTATTCTCATGCCTTGTGTTTGCATCTTTGTGATGGTTCTTCAGAGTTCCATGTTTACTCCAAGAAAGGTTGGGTTTCTTTCACCCCAGATAAAAATGCTCTAGTAGTCACCACTGGGGATCAAATTCAGGTAAATTAAATTTAACTTTGGTTATTGTTATTTACTGGGACCAAGGGAGGAGACCAGTTAATCTAATAATAAAGCCAGAATGATAATTACTTTGTCTCTCCAGATGGCCTATTGCTTTAGTTTCCATTTACTGTGTTTTTAAAGTTGTGTAAAAGTTGCACTAAAGTCATGTTCTCCCTTGCGTTGTAGCAGAGGTATATGATGGCTGCAAGCCCACCATCATGGCGATTAGTATCTTCGACCATCATTGCTTTCTGTATTTTATATCCAATGCCACCTATGTGGGATGGTCTAATCATAGGACAAAAAATGTTTTAATATATAGTTAGAAATATCTTCTCTTATCAAATTATCCGTCATATTATGTTGTTAAATTTTCAATTTAAACAATTTAAATTATTCATTAAGCGTCTGTTTACTTGGAGTGGGGTTTTATATTGTTAGTCTAGCAGCATAAGACGCCAGACTGTCTCGTAAGCGAACATTACTGTACATATATGAACTGTTTGCTTTGTTCTCTTGCAGGCATGGAGTGGTGGCCAGTATAAGCATGTGATAGGAAGGCCAATCTTTAAAGGTGAGGAGGACTGCATCTCAATGGCTTTTCTCTATTCTCCTCCAACCTTTATTTCAAACTCCCAAAGCAACAAGGAAAAGACTATATCACTTGGTGAACAAGCTATAATGGCCATATTTTTAACTCTTGTCTACCAATTTTTAGTGTACTTCTACAGAAATTTCTGATGTATTTTGGCAGTTAATAAGGAATATTATACACATTTGTTCCTCAAAAAATGGACAACATTTTACTCTCCTTTGGTAAAAGGTCTATTTGTGATATGTTTTCTACTACAATGCTTTCGACAGTATTATATATGTTTTTTTTTTTGCCAGTCCTTATTAGTCCCATCTTTTTAGGTGAGACTTGTAACTTGTAAGACACAATATGTTGGATTGTTGTCCATTTTAATAAGTCCAGTCCCAGTGCACATAACAACGGCCAGAACTGTTGTCCATTTTAATTAAAATAGTCCAATCCAGTCTCACCCTCCAAACGGGTATGTTTACTTGTCTAATTTATGTATTACCAATTTTCAAAAGGATGGCTTCTATATCACGGACCAATAGTTAGGATGTACGAATTTCACAAAAAAATGACTAGTAATTTGGTTGATATGGGAAACGATCAAAACTTTTGAGTGGTATGCTCAAACCAATGCACGCAAAATAAAGTTGTTCTATAAGTACATATAAGGATTGGCCAAACAAAAAAATATATATATACAACATAAGGTTTTTGTGAAAATTGATGAGCTCATTACACTTCTTTAAAAATATTAAACAAAAAAAAAAGGTTTATGGCGAATAGATTGTAGCCCTTTTTTCAAAGGAGAAGCTCGCAAAGGAATTAAAGCTCGTTAAATTTGAACTAATCTTGAGTACAAATACAATTCGCCTAAGATCAACACTACTTTTTTTTTTTTTCCAACAAATGAACTTTCCTTTTTATTAAACAACAAGAGGCATGATCTTATTGAGAAACCACTTCGTTGGTATAAATACTAAATTAATTACAAGAGAATATTTGAACTTTCTCTTTTATTTTTTATTTTTCCTATTGTGTTGAAGCAACAAAAATGCATGATTTGGTTTCCTTGTAACTTGTTAGCAAATTCTTACCAGGAAAATGTATGTACATTTTTAGGCTAAGAAAAAATTAGAATGCACTTAGACTACAAGATGTACTCAGTTAATTTTAAAATTCGTTTAGCAGCACTCCAAAAAATAATAAAGTAAAACTAATGGAATAAGTTTGAAACTTAGGATTGTAATAGATGTTTGATCCCTCGAACATAACCAAGCGAAAATTGAAACAAAAAATATGACTCACCCTTCTTGTTTAGTTATGGAAAAAAAAAAAAAAAAAAAACAGAAGACAGGTTTTCAGTTGCCGTGGCAGCTTTCAATTGGCCACTGGATCAGAGAGCCGTAGACATCGTAGCAGCGAATCTAGATTTCTTTCAAAACATCACTTGGAGTTGAGACTTGAGACACAAAAACCCAGTAGAAAAGGTGACTGGCATGGCATCACTCTCATCTCACTCTCATTTTACATCAGATTGGAATTTAAAATCTCCAGTTCGACAGAGTTGGAAAACTTTGGACAAGAAAAAGAGAACCAATGAATTCTCTATCTGTCTGTATTCACTAATTCTGAGGTAAATTTGTTTGATCCCTTTTTGTGTCTCCTTCAATAGGCACTGTCAACTACCTGCCTCTGATTGCACATCTTAATCTGCATAAATTTCCTCTGTTTTGCTATAAATTCAGCTGCTCTCATGGGTTTTTTTTGTTTTCTGTATGAAGATTGTTGGTGTTGGACTTTTGCTTCTTATGGAAAATTGAATTTCTGCATCAAAACACTCTAACCAGCTTCCAGGTGCATTCCTTTTACTACTAAATTCTTGAATATAATCAGACCAAAAGGAAATATTGGATTTGATGTGAAAGATTGAGGCTTTCTCTGTGTGTGTGTGTGTGTGTGTTTTATTGGCTGTTATATATATCACACTGTCACCTCACCAAGGAGAGTTGAGGAGAAATGGTTTACCATGAACAATTCATTGGGATAAAGGGTATTTGGCTGAAATACTCTTCATACTTTAGGGGTTGGAACAGTAATAGGAGACATTATAGTCAAAGAAGTAATCTTTCAAGTCTAGGGAGCTCACCATGCAGTAACTCTGTAATATTGTCTTTTCAAATTCTGTATTAAATATTGACTATGTTTTGTACTTTAACAGATTATGGAAATGGAAAATTTAACTAAGCATGCAGGACAACAATCCCTTAGTCAGGAGTTTCTCCAAGATCTTGCAACAAGTTTCAGGTGAATTCAGTAATGCTAAACAGTATAGCCTATAGCCTTAATTATGCAGAAATATTTGTTATATTTACTTGTTAAAGGAAAAAACGAAAAGAATAACTTCTTAGAGTTAAATATTCATTGCATTCTTCAACACAACAGGGTTTCTTTTATTAAGTTTTTTGCTTTGCTCTGTCTTTTCTGGTGCTAACGGTATTAGTAACATCCATAAAGCTTTAACCACTGGCCGTGCAGCAACATCCTTGTCCGTGTCTAAATGATGTTATTTTGGGACCAGAAATCATACGTTCGCTTATGATATACTGTTACTATACTTTTGATCTGATGACTGGGGATGTACCTTCTTTGCATATTGATTGACTTGGATTCTGCTAGCATGGTGATCTTTGGTCAAATTTACATCTGCTTTGGCTTATGAGGGGTCTTTGATATAAACTTGAATAGGTTCTTCACCTTTTCCACTTAGCTTAGGTAGCCATGACACACTGCTAAGTGTCACTCATGACTTGTGGAAACCTTGTAAGGTCTAATATATTTAGTCTTCATCAATAGAGAGAATTAAATGATGGGATTTAATTCACGCTCAGTTCGGAGGAATCGAACCTACCCACTACCTTGCTAATTGGAACATATGTTATTGCACACGAATAAATATAATAAGAAGAACACATGAAGAAAATAAGACGTTGAAAGTAATTGTCAAAGTCAACGCATTTGACCAAAATAGTTGACCAAGTCAAATTATTTGGACTATAATTTGAACTTAATGGTTAAGTTACAAATTATAATTAAATTGTTAATTATGGATTTAGTTTGAAGGTGGACTCGGTTTGAGCTTTAAAGTCATTTTGGGCCAAAAGAAAAAATACACAAGGACTCATTAGGCCTAGGAATAAGTGTTGTATGACAACACAATTCAAGTGAGCCCAAAAGGATCCCAAACACTACCATGGCCGAAATTCTAGGGTGGGGCTTTTTTGCTTCATCCCTTGTGGCCTATATAAGACATACTTTAGCCATTTTCTCTCTAGGGTTTGAAGCCTCCAACTTTGGAGTGGGTTTGGGAGGAGAGAAATGTCCAATATGCCATGCTAGAATCGGCCACCAAGAGGAGAGGGCTAACACCTATGTTGCACCGACACTCCAAACTGCTGAAGTGTCGGAGTGTCGGACACTCCGACACGCCGACACGCCTCCGACACGCGTTGGACACGGTCAACGGCTGGGACACGTCAAGACACGCCGCCGACACGGTCAAGACACGGCAGGGACCAGATTGAAATTTTGAAAATAAAAATTGGGGTCTAAACGTGATTTTTGGAACTTTGGTGGACTGATTTGAAGTATTTTGAAAAAGATTGGTTAAAAGTGGAAAAAGACATTTTTAAACCTAAATGAATCAGTTCAGCAGCCACCACTTCAGTCAGTTCCGCGCAGCTCTTCCTCTTCTCCTCTTCTCCTCTTCTCCCGCTTTTGCAAAGGTAAGTACCTTTTCAATTTTTTTTTCCCTTTGTTTTCAAATTCTTTTATGCCAAATGGAATTATTATCCTAATTTTGTTATGATTCGTGTTCTATTGTTCATTGGCTGATTGATAATTGTGAAATGATGCTTGGTTTTGTTTTGAGAAAGTTAAGTCACACACAGGTTTTGGTAATGGAATTGACTTGAGTTGGATTTAATTTGCAATGGGTTTGGTTTCATTTGCTTGTCAGGGTTGATATCAAAGAATTTGGAGAACGCGGGTGTGCGGAATTAGAGGGCGTGTTGTTTTCCAATAACAACAATGAAGACATAGATGATTGAAGAAGATTGAGAGTTAGATCATTTATGTTTTATTTTGTGGTGTATTAATTATTATGTATGGATGATGAACATGAGTTATTTATTTTGTTTTATGGAATTATGTGACATTGAAATATTGAGAATTAATTATTATTTTAATTGCCGTGTCCTACTTGTACCTAATTATCAATTTACCCCCTGACCTTTTAAAAAAAAAAAAATTAAGGACTCAAACTAAATTTTATTCTCAATTTCCCCCTTGTCGTCTAATTTCTCAATATTTCATTAAATTTTTTGTTAACTCATTAAAAATATATTTTTTGAAAAAATTAAAGAAAAAAAAAACAAAAATGAAAAAAAAATTTCCTATCCCCTTTGCGGTCTTCTTCTCCACCCCATTCCCCCATGACCACCATCCCTTCACTCCAGACCAATCCCCCCATCTCCCTCTCTTCATTTTTTTTACTCCCAGACCATTCACCTCTTCCCATCCCCCATCACGGACCCATCCCCATTCCCCCATGACCACCACTGCAAGCCACCCTTCCTCGCATCCCTAGTCCCCACAGAAATCATCCACACAACCCCAACCTTTCAAAGCCTTCAATTTCTAATCAAAACACGAAGGGATGGAGGTTTCTTCGATGACCCAGTCGCTGAGTCGATCTCTGGGTTCGAACTCTGTCAACGAAATGGTGGCTTGCAACTTGGAAAGGTCAAGTCTTTGCCTTCTTCTTGGAATGTCCAAGTGAGTTCTTCCGGGTTTGGGTCTCCAAGATCTCTGGGTTCGAGTCTCCACGCGAGTCAATTCTTCGACACGGTTTATGTAGCCTCCCCTTGAATCCGGCCCGTGTACCAACTCGTTTTGGAATTGGGTATTTGGATTTCTGCAAGGAGGGTTGTGAGGAAGAGCCTGCCATGGAGAGGGTGGAGTCTAGAAGGGGATTAAGGGAAAATATGTTTGAGAGACTAAGGAAGGAGAATTCTCTAGGTCTGGTCGAATCAAGCCCCAGTTGTGGTGCTTCTGATGTTGGGTGGGTTTCGGAGCTGGTGAAGTGAGTGGGGCCAAGTGGGCACATATGGGTTCTTAAATGGTTCTCTGATGATTTGTTCATCTCCATCTCTTCCTCCTTTCTCTCTCTTTCTCTTTCTCTCTCTCTCTCTCTCTCTCTCTCTCTCTTTGTTCCCATTCGAGCTCCCCCCTCCCCTCTGTATCTTTAAGGGTTTACTCGCGAAATACCCCTTGAACTTGTACGTCGCTTTCAATTAACCCCCTATCCTTTTTTTTTAGAAAATTAAGGATATGAAATTATTTTTTTCGCCAATTTCCCCCCTCCGTCTAAATCTACAACATTTCATCCAATTTGCCGTTAAATGTGAGGGTAAAATAGTCATTTTGTACGTGAAAAATAAATAAAAAAATGAAAAATAAAATAGAAAATAGAAAATAGAAATAAAAACTGAAAACTCTCTCTCTCTCTCTCTCTTTCCTTCTTCTTTTTCTTCTTATCTCTTCCCTCGGTCTCTGTCTTCTTCTCTGTGGCTGTTTCCATCTATGGCCATTAAGTCGTGAAGTTGTGAAGTCGTCGTCGCCATCGTGAAGCCTAGATCTTGCAGCCGCCGTCATCGAGCCAAAACCGTGGGACTTGGGGGCAAGGGTTGCGGATGGGTTTCGGCTGGGGCTTGGAATGGATCTCACATGGGGATGGGTTTCGGCTGAGGTTTTAGGGTTTAGGGTTGATGGGGTTGCTGAAGGAGATGTAGATGGGGGAGGGGGGTTGGAGATAGGGTTGCTGGGGGAGGGGAGTGGCGATAGGTTTGGTTCAGTGTCTTTTTTTTTTCTTTTTGTTGTTGTTGTTAATTTTCCTATTTTTCTATATTTTTTTGTTGTTGTCAATTTTCCTATTTTTCTGGTTTCTGGGTTTGTAGATGCTGGCTGGAGGAGATAGAACTGGGGAAGGGGGCGATTCACCCTATTTCTTGGTGCTAATGGTTGGAAATAACTTGCTTCTGTCAATAGAGATTGAAGATTGGGTAGCAATGAAAGAAAGGGGCAGCGAGGCAGAGCCATTGAACATATAAATGATTGTGAGCTGACAGACCACCACACTTGAGAGGTTGAAGACAACGGCCTGGGTTGCTGCTTCAATGTTTTTTTTTTTGGGGGGTCAATTTTCTTCTTTTTCTTCAATTTTTTAAAATGATTTAACTGAAAATTGGATGAAATGTTGGGAATTTAGACGGCAGGGGGGAAATTGGAGAAAAAAAAAGTTCATATCCTTAATTTTCTATAAATAAAAAAAAGAATAAGGGGCTAATTGAAAATTAGGTACAAGTTTATGGGGCAAATCACTAGTATACCCTATCTTTAATTACAACAAAAGGGAAAGAGATGAAGTGGGTAGGCCCCTCTGTTTGTTAAAATAATTATATATATTATTTCAACATTTAAAATGACCAATTTTCCCTCATATTTAACAACAAATTGGATGAAATGTTGAGATTTAGACGGTAGGGGGGAATCGAAAATAAAATTTAGTTCGAGTCCTTAATTTTTTGAAAAAAAAGGACAGGGGGTAAATTGATGATTAGGTACAAGTTCAAGGGGTAATTCGGCAGTTTACCCGTTTTTTTTATCTCTTACACTACATCTGTGTGTATGAACTAGAGGGTGTCTATTTTGGTACCTTGTGAAGAATCTATGAAGCAAGCAACAAGGAAGAATGCCTTTATAAAAGTGAAAACTTGGAGACAATCCAAGAGAGCTTCAAGGGTAAGAAAGCTTCATCATTTCCTCCCTTTTCGTTTGGGCATAGATGAGATTAAACATAAAAAGATACTGGGAAATTGGATAGCATCAGGCTTAGTAAGAACTAAAATTTGCTTCCGCCGCTTTATATATTTGATTCATGTATGTTGTAGCCTAAAATCCAGTGAGTTAAAATTTAAATGCATGTTTCCTTCATAGTTAATACGTGATAATGTCTTGAATTAGTGTTGCTCATGTTTCATGCAAGTTAATTAATTAAGGGTAATTATCTCTTAGGTATATTTTGGGAAGTAGTTGCTTGTCGGGTCGAGGGTTCTGCTCCGATCTTCAAGTTTCAAAAAGTGGTTGACGTCCCATCATTCCTTTTGCTTTGTGCTCTAAGGTGTTATTGAGATGGTGCACGTGAAGGCTCAAAGGAGTTTGTGCCTACCAGTCTTCTCGGCTGTGAAACCATCGGGCCATGACTAGTAAGTTTTTACTTTCGCTATTGGGCTGCAGCTTTGGGCCCAATTTATGACCAGGGTCAAGCCTTGTTTCTTGGGCCGAGCTTGTTGTGCCACAACGTTGAGGTCCATCCCTTTAATTTTAGCTTTGGGTCTGGTTACTTTTGCTTTTAGGCCCAAAATTCGGCTCGATGGGCTTATGCCACGTCATCTCTTCTCGTTTAGTTATGGAAAAAGAAAAACAATTTCCAGTTAAAGAAACAAATAGATTTTAAAAGGAAAAAAAACCACAACAGAAGACAGGTTTTCAGTTGCTGTGGCAGCTTTCAATTGGCCACTGGATCAAAGAGCCGAAGACATCGTAGCAGCGAACCCAGACTTCTTTCAAAACCTCCCTTGGGAGTTGAGTTGAGACAGAGACAAAAACCCAGAGAAAAAGGTGACTGGCATCACTCTCGTCTCACTCTCATTTCACATCAGCTTGGAATTTAAAATCTCCAGTTCGACAGAGATGGAAGTTTTTCGTACAAGAAAAAGAGAACCAATGAATTCTCTATCTGTATTCACTCATTCTGAGGTAAAAAAATTTGATCCCTTTTTGTGTTTCCTTCAATTCGTACTGTCAACTACCTGCCTCTGTGATTTCACATCTTAATGTGCAGAAATTTCCTCGGTTTTGCTATAAATTCAGCTGCTGTCATGGGTTTTTTTGTTTTCTATAATTGGTTATTTTCTGTATGAAGATTGTTGGTGTTGGACTTTTGCTTCTTATGGAAAATTTAGTTTTGTACCATAACACTCTAACCACCTTCTAGGTGCATTTTTTTACTACTAAATTCTTGGAAATATAATCAGACCAAAAGAAATTATGGGATTTGATGTGAAAGGTTGAGGCTTTCTCTCACACCTGTGTGTGTTTTCGATTGGCTGTTATGTATAACACACTGTCACCTTAACATATATATTATATATGTACATAAGCTTACATCAAGGTGGGTTGAGGAGAAATGGTTTTCCATGAACAATTAATTGGGATAAAGAGCATGTGGCTGAAGTACTCCTCATGCTTTTGGGGTTGGAACAATAACAGGAGAGATTAGTCAAAGAAGTAATCTTAGTCTAGGGAGCTCGCCTCCATGCATTGACTCTGTAATATTGTCTTTTGAAATTCTGTATTAGATATTGACTATATTTTGCACTTTGACAGATTATGGAAATGGAAAATTTAATTAAGCATGCAGGACAACAGTCGCTTAGTCAGGAGTTTTTCCAAGATCTTGCAACGAGTTTCAGGTGATTTCAGTAATGCTAAATAGTAGCCTTTAGCCTTAATTAGGTAGACAGATTTGTTATATTTACTTGTCAAAGGAAACAAACGAAAAGAATAACTTCTTAGTGTTAAATATTCATTGCATACTTCAACATAACAGGGTTTCTTTTATTAAGTTTTTTTGCTTTGCTCTGTCTTTTCAGTTGCACTCCAATCCGTGCTGGAAAACCTGATATAACTTGGGAACAGGTTTTTCATTTCTTTTTTCCTTTTCCCCTCTTGCATCTAAATCTTATTGTTTATATTTTATATGGAGCTTGTTGTAATGCTATCATGTTCTTATTTTGTTATAGGTTCAAAGTTGGTTCCAGAACAAACAAAAAGAGTTGCTAGCCAATAGCAATTCCTCACCTACTGCGCTCGAGTTATTTGTTGATCTTTCAGATTCAAATGTTTCAAGCAATGCAACTGAAAACTCTCAGAAGCCGAAAGGTCATCCTTTTTGTCAGTATGGATAAAGTTGTAGAAGAGATTGTCATGAATGTATTTTAATGATTTTTTCCTGTGATGAAAATTTTAATTTTATCATGTAGTGAGAATTATTTCTATGCTAGCATCAAATTGACATAAATAAAATTTAATGATGCAAATTACTGTTAATTTCTTTCCATTCCAGATTAGAATGCACCAGCTTGGATCCTTTCAAAAACCATTGTAGCATGTTGGTGCTACCTTGGCAGAGAAGGGCAAACCTTCGTCATTCTTGATGTCCATGACCTAATTGATCAATTTCTGGTGCTAACAGTATTAATAACATCCATAAAGCTTTAACCACTGGCCGTGTAGCAATATCCTTGGCCGTGTGTACATGATGTTTTTTCTGGACCAGAAATCATACATTCGCTTATGATGGGTCCTCAGAAGTGCAATTATATACTGTTTTTGAAGTGCAATAAATTCTATTCCTGTTTCCCTCTTTTCGTCAACCAGGCCCAAACAATTCCATAACCCAGTTACTATACTTTTGGTCTGATAGGAGCTGTACTTTCTTTCTTGATTGGCTTGGATTCTGCTAGCATGATAGTATCTCTGGTCAAACTTACATCTGTTTTGGCTTATAGTAATTAGTTGTATGCACTATATTTTTACCTTAGTGTAAAACTTTTGCGTGCTGTGTGTCTCCATGTCTTATTATCTTTCTTCCTTTAGTGCAGCCGTAAGTTTTAAGTCGCTCTTCCAGGCTTTTGGGCTCATTATTGCTGCTATCTTCTTTAGATGGCAACCATCTGACATAGTTTTCACGAGCAGGTGCTCCTGCAACATTTATTTGGCGTGTCTGTCTGTTGTATAGAATGCTTATGCTGTCCTTATGTGATGATAAATATTGAATTTTACAGTTGTGATACAGGAACTTATTGCTTAACACGTAATCTCAAAATTTTAATCATGCATGTTGGTGGAATTGGGAATCTTCCGTCTATCTCTGAGTTCAATTATTAATTTTCTGAAAAATTTACTTGATAACTTTAACTCAGGTACATGGATCACAGAACTCCACGAGTTGGCATTTGAAGCACGATCAGCAAAAGATGATGCGTGGTAAGAATTCATCTATTCAAGGAAAAAAACTTCTTTTTCTAAGTACAATTTATGTGTTTCTGCATACTAAGTATTTGAAAATTATACTTGATTTTTTATGTTTCATTTGAAACAATTCTTCATTGGTATGTGGCATGAGTATATTCCCTGTTTATTATAAGCGTAAGTTTAGCATATAAAGCAATGGCATCATTTAATATACATTATGCAAATCTTTTCTGTTTTGCATTAGCTCTCCTGGACCATTTTTCTGAGGGAAAAGGTAAAATATAAACTACAGACAGATCCATAACTTGTGATTGTAGTTCTAATGCAGTGCAATCAAACTCAGGTTCAGAAGAAAATTGCCAAACCTGATTATGCTTGAACTGGAAGAAAAATGAACTGACCTAATTTACTTGCTAGGAAATCAGCCAAAGTAGTTATGTCTTTTGCATTTCGAATAGTTTACTTTCGTGGATTAAAGTATGAAAACTCCTTTATTCTCTAATATATTTTGTTACTATAAATTAACTCAAGATGTTTTGGGAATTAAATAATTGCAGAAAAAATAGAAATTCAATGTGAAAATTTGTACATTGTTTATTATCATTTCAATTCAAATTTCACTAAAGTCATAGCTTAACATTTCTTTGGTTTCCAGGTATGATGTTGCTTCATTCCTCTCTTACAGAGTTGTTAATTCAGGAGAACTTGTAAGATTCGTCCTCATCTTTATTGTTCATTCTTCTCCATTTGGGTGTAAACATAGTTCTTAGCTTAGGTGACTTTTCTAATTAGAGTTCCTTTAGAATAATGCAGTAAAATATTCCATTATGTCTTGTTCTCTGTGCTTTATTTGCATCATTCCCAGTCATGATAATTTTCATTTTCAACCAGGCATTAATTTTTCAATGACTAGGTTCGATATTCTTGCAAATGTTGTCTCTGCTTGATGAGAGATTTTACTATGTTTGTCCAATGTATGAAAAGGAGTTCAATGTTGTTCTATGTGACAGGAAGTTCGGGTGCGATATTCTGGCTTCGGTAGGGAGGATGATGAGTGGGTGAATGTGACTAGAGCAGTGCGTGAGCGCTCTATTCCTTTAGAAGCCTCTGAGTGTCATAAGGTGAAGGTTGGGGACCTAGTGCTAAGCTTCCAGGTAATCTTTTACTTTATTTCTTTGCAATCTGTTCCTTAAGCTGTCAATCATGAGTATAGGGGTCCAGACAAATGGGAACCTCTATAAATTAACATTTGACAGAAGATATTGGAGTTCAAAATATTGCAGAAGGCATACTTTTGATAAGGCAAACCTCTCCGAAGATATATGTACTGTCTTATCTTACGGACGTAATACCTTATGTACAGGAAAGGGAACATCAAGCTGTCTACTGTGATGCCCATGTTGTGGATATCCAAAGGGGGCTACATGACGTAACAGGCTGCAAGTGCATTTTTGTTGTTCGATTTGACCATGATAACACCGAGGTAAATCTCTCTGTGTGCACGTGTTTTTGTTCCACTTCATTGTATCTCTCTAATGTAGCCTGATCTGGATTGATGTACTAATATACCAGGAAGAAATTCAGCTGGGGAGGTTATGTATCAGGCCTGCACAAAACACTTCAGCTGTTACTAATACCCAGCAACACGACCTATTTAGAAATAAAGACATGAGATTCTCTTTTCTTTATTGAAATGTAGCACCGGAGATGTTTGTAAATTTTTTGAGAGTTCAATTTTGCTCGACATCAGAATTAGCTACGAAAAAGCTAGTTGGCTTTTCATTTTGTTATAGCTAACAGATGAGAGTTTGTGATCATTTGGGAACTCATCCCAAAACTATTATAAAAAAAACGATTAGAAATGTTCAAATGTATGTTCTGCTTCAAGGGCCTTGCAACCTGAGCTGAATCTTCTTTTGCAATGGAATCTTGACCAGACAGTGTGGCTGCATGTTCATGTTCATGAAATGTACTCTCTTTCTCTCGCAATACGCTCTTATATCTGGCTTGCAAATTTGTTTGTCATTTCTGCACTCTTTCCTGCTTTCTTTCCTCTGTAAATCAAATCAATTGGCAATCGCAGACCCCCAACTCAGCCCAAATCCATGTAGATGCCTAAAGAGCAGCTTTCAATTTTTGGCCGGATGCCCTTACCTTTCCTTGTTTGAAATTGACCAACTGCTTCCGACAGTAAAAGAAGAAATTGACCAACTTCTTCAAACCTAAAGCTAGAGTTTTAAAGAGGGGCGGGGGACCGCAGATTCTTTGTGTGATTACCTTAAAAGGGACATTTCATTTCGAATAATTTACTAGAACATTGTCTTAATTGATGTTTCATTCAATCTTAGTATGAGTTCATTTGTTTCTGTTCTTTCTTGTTTTGTAGAAGTTAATACATTCAGGAAAAAAAAAGTTTGGATTGTTTCTTCGTTATGGCCTCGGTGAGACTCGAGGCTTTGTTCTGTAATTGTTTTTGTTCCTCAACAAAAACCAAAAACGAGGCCTTGCAGTTCAAGAAGCGATTATATATAATATTATATATTACATATAAATACTCCCAAGTTTCAATTTCGCTCCCAAAACCAGTCACATGCCAAAGCACATCACAATATTCCAAACTTGTCGGCAAGTGATTGTTTGGCAAGGATGCCAGATTGGTTCGTTCAAGTTGTGGTTAAAGCATATACGAATATTTCTGACGTGAAGGTCCTTGGGAGTAGAAAATAGGCAATATGCTCCTTTTTTGCACGAAAATGAGCTTTTAATTTATCATTGACATCAAGAGACAATTCCCACACAGAGACGAACAATAGGTTTCCGCTAAAAGTTTCTATAATTACAATTAACTAGAGCTTCTTCAAAGTCATCAAAATTTTGTCAACGGTGGATGTTACGACACCCCAGTCAAGAGAGAGAATCAGATGAGCTATCAGAGCAATACCGGATGGTGTACGGAGCATCCCTAACAATTCTCAGCAGCTTAAGAAACTGTTCGTCCATAACACATAGATGCAATATAGAGATTCTTCGCCCACTTCTCCTGTAATACCCGGATTTGAGTTACTCTTATGCCAACATATTGAAAGACGGAAAAGAAAAGGTCCTTGACAAAACAAAATGATAAATATACGTTACCTTGACATGTGTACTAGGAAAAGCAGAAGTACGAAGAGTCTCTTGTGTTTCGTCTTGAGGCTTCCTCCTTGGCACACTAAGAACAAATGCAGCCTGATCCCACGTTGCTGCAGTTGCTGTTATACGATATCCAGAGTCCCACCGCCGATGAATACCTTCGCTGGGATAAAGGAAATCTAGTTCAACAACCTGAAAAACAAAAAATGGTCTGCCCTGTTAAATAAATAGTTCTGTACAGTTCACTAATTCACTAGGCCAAATTGCTTCTCCAATTACTCACTACCTACTATAAAATCAAAAGTGCTAACCACCATAGGCAATTGGAAAGACAACTCAGAGAAGGAAATGTGTTTTTTCATCCAAGATTACCTGCTCCGAATAACCTGCACCACGAGACATAACAACTGCCCATCTACTTCCTGAAGTGGCCATTGCAGTAACATAAAAACCCTCCCTCCACTTTTTGTTAATCCACTTGAAAGGAAATGTATCGCTTACTTTGTACGACTGCTGCGTGAATGGTGTACCTGGACCGAACAATTGACATCAGTAATAAATAAAAGAATTCAAAAAATCAAAAAGAAAACACACCCTTTCCAGTTTAAATGTCCATGAAAACCCCAAAACACTATACTAACCCTTGGACATTACTACTAATGAACTCCCATTAGTAGCTCCAGCTATCGCACTGATGTAATAGTTATTCTCCCACTGCTCCATTATCCATTCCTTCAAACACATCCAAAAAATTCATGAAACATTACAATTTGAATGAAAGGACTGTTACATGCAAACAGTTTATTAAAAGTTAGCAATAAAATACCAAAGTGAACATACAAACTCTCATAAAAACAAAGTCAGTATGCCAACAAAGACAATCACTTCAGGTTGATTAAAAAGCATATGCATGTACCTTGTGAAGAGAACATGGTGAGAGTTCGTAGACTTGGGAAGTGAAATCAGTGCCTGCATCCATAATTAAGGCCCACAAATCTTGAGAAGAGGCCACACTGCTAATATATAACCCATCCTCGTTCCCCTTCTCGATATGCTGAGCAAGCCTTGTATCAGCCACATTATAGTGATACCTATAGAAACATGAGAAGAAACAGTTTAAACAATATGACGACAAGAAGACAACAATTTAACTATAAAAATAGAAAGCATGATACACAGGGTATATCTATTATATTATCAAGAAGAGAAGTCCCCAAAACCATCACCAAATAAGTAAATGATTCACTGCTTGAGTCATACAAATACCTTTGCTTCATTGGTCTGCGAGCATTATAGACACTAATCCATTGTGTTGCTGGCATACCCATTCGAATCCTCTTCTTTGGTTGTTCATCATCTTCCTCCATTGTCAATCTTCCTCTCTTATGACCAACCAGATTAATAAGCTTCACAATACATGGAGCATATATTAGATGCACAATCCTTCTTCTAAAAATACAAGTACATAAACTACTGCTCAAGGGTAAGCATCATCATCGAAAGGAGAGAAGATCATACACACCTTCTGTGCACCCTCTGTGTTTATTGGCCTGATATCAGGATTTGGACCTACAATCCCGTCAAAGAGTGATATATATTTTGCATAATTAGGTTCTTCATCAAACTTCAAGTTCACCACATATTCCACAAACTGTCTAAAAGGCTGTGGAGAGAAGGAACACAATATCTCTGGAGATGTTGCCATCTTCTTCTTGCAAACAAGAAACCCTTTATTCTCTCCCTGAAAGAACCACCATGCTAAAAGTAAAATAAAAGCAAGGTAGGCAAGACAGAAATTTTTATTTAAACTAAGAAAGAAAGGGCAAACCTGGTATCCTTGCCAAGGGAGACGACCGCGAAGAAGGAATACAAGGGTGTAAGCTAGAGACTCGAGATCATCTCTCCTACTACCCGTTCTCCCTAAATGAGCATGCACGCTAGCATAACGCACTGTTCCTCTGTCGGACCAAAAAACTTAAGAACTAAGTAGCAGAAAGCTTGAACAAGGGAGAATAAAGAAGAGGAAGGCAAAAACAAAGCAGCATTCAAACTATCCCAGAAGACTAGATAGGAAACCGTGCTTATACCTGAAAACATCTGGCCTCTGGTCATATTCTACATGCCGACCAGTTGTAGTTTCTCTCCATCTAGTTGCTGATAAACCCAAAACAAGTTATAATATGATAACTTACTGAGAACCACTATACGACATAACATTAAGGAAACCGAGATTCACAAAATACCTAGTCCAAGATCAACTAAAAACAACTTTTTCTCGTCAGGAGTCCCAGGTGGGCCAAGCAGAAAATTCTCAGGCTTTACATCCCCATGTACATACCTGAAAATAGATGTGGTAGCATAGCTTAAAATCATTTTTAATATGGCTTTCAACAAACTGCAAAAACATCTGAAGAACTAATCCTAAACACATTCAATTTAATAAGATAGCCAAAATACAAATACAGTGGCTATCCCCCAAAACTACTTCAACTGTCCCAAACAATTTCTAAATCAAAACTGCAAACAGAGCATATTGTCCATAAAAGCTTTCTATATAACTAGCTTCCTAATGTCTTAATAAACTAAACAACAAAATTGTATGATGTAGAGGAAAAGAGTAAATTGTGCATGCCATGTGCTCTCGTATTGTTGAAAAGCCTAAATATGATATCAAGCTATCACAGAGAAGAATCTTAGGCATACTTATTCTTTCGCATTAATACTTCCCACATATAAACTTCTCTAAAGAAATTGATCACATAGCCGAAAGGTTTTTTCTGGATAAATAATGTTCCAGACCAAAGCACCAAAGTGAAATGATATGAGAGTGAAAGGAAGGCTAGAGAAAGACAGACACACAGAGAGAGAGAGAGAGAGAGAGAGAGAGAGAGAGAAACAATGACAATGATAACAAATGTGCATTGATTTGTAACAAAAAATCTTACCCTCGAGAATGCATCTTCTCCAATATTGATATTGCTTCAATGGCAATGCACGCAACCATTTCAGTGGTCATTCTAAAATTCAGAAGACAACTAAATTATGAAACTGAAAATTCATGAAATCCGTAAGATAATAATTAAACTATTTACTAAATTAGGAGTCAATTTTGTAACTGAAACTCACGTATGAGAGTTATTATTCCAAACATCCCACAAGCTTGGCCCCAACATATCCATAACCTGCAGCATAAAAGTTTTCAGTCAAAATCAAAAAGCTATTCATGAACTAGTATATCATATGACTCCCAAAACATTATAGTATTGCTAACAAGACTCAAAACAAGTAAGCCAAAAAAAGACTGCATACCATGATATAATAGTCGCCTTGCTGGCCTTTAAAGTGTACTCGTGGCACACCATGGCTGCCACCAAGAGTGCTGTACAAGCAACACAAAGTAAATTATGGATGCACAAATAAAATTTAAAAACAATACCAAAACATGAGAGATAGAGGCATGCTCACTTGTATACTAGCCACTCAGCTGGTGGTCCATAGTTACACCCTTTACTATTTCTATGCTCGAATTTTAAGGCTACCTAAGATACCAAGGAAAAGAATGTGTAGGTAAGGGAGAGACAAAAGAAAGTAAAAGGTAAAGACAAAGAGAGAATAAAACTCAACAGTCAAATTTAACAAATTGTTGTACCTCTACAGCCCCTGGGCCAGTTCTCTCATTTGTATTCAAAACACGTCGACCAACAAAAACTTGTCCAAAGCCACCCTTACCCAGCTTTCGTTCTACTTTGTAAACAGGGGAACCACCAACATGAACCTGCAGCAACAAACCTAGGAATTAGCATAAAGACATCAATTTATGTCAAGCGATTCAAAAAAAAAAAAAAAAAACTATGGACGTTGTCTAAAGATGCAGCACTTGTTAGACTAAGCATAGTGGTGCAATTCTCAGAGTTATAGTTATAACTACTGCTCGTTATTATTAGTAATAATTAAAACAATAATTATTATTCAAGAATATATAATGGGATAAACCTATAACTAACAGGACACAAGGACTAAAGCATGGTGATCATAAAAAATGTGAGTCAATACACAGAAACACATGCTGCTTATACAGTATCCATCAATACATTATGTGATTCTAAGAATTAGATCATGCAGTACACTTCTAGTTCTCAAAATACCTCCATAACTGCACTCCAACTTCAACCAGTAACTTAATTTGTTTTCACTACTTAATTGTGCTAACGTGATCTAGAAAAAGGTGCCCAGACACCTTCTCAGAGTCAACCAAAGTTTCCAAAAGGGGTTACAGGAGGTAAAGTTCAGGTTTCAATTCTTGCCCATTTAAAGGAGGCGAGCAATCAGGCAAAACACCAAAATGCAGTACAAATTAGGGATAAGTCGTCAAACATTATGATCAATAATGTCAACACATAGAACACCACATAGCCTATCTACCAAAACACTTGTTCCCAGATCCATACAAAATGAATGGCCATGATCTACCAACCAGACCTCTCCATTTCATAAAATGGAGAGAGGATTCTGATCCAAGTATACACTATCTAGTCAGAACAGAATGCACATTTGCATTTAAGTTGTTAACACAAGCCACAAAATTCACTGCTTACGAAACCTCAAAGCTAAATCAAATAAAAACAAACATGTTCACTCAACCACAGTAACAAACCCCAATGCCCCACAATCCCACTTCCCGCAACATGTTATTATGCAGATGACCACCAAAAGGCATTCATGTTCGATAGGATTCGGTAAAGACCAAATCCTTTCGTTACAAATATAAAAAGTAATGTAAACAATAATAAAGATAGTACCTTCTCAGGAAGCGGAGTTGTGCTTCCTTCGTCTTCACCAGCATTTGCCTTATCATTACTCGGAGCGCCGCCGGCCCCACCTCCGCCACTATACTCATCCATTTTCTTCTCTTCCACTTCCTTCTCCTCCTCCTCCTCCTCCTCCTCCTCCTCAACGACTACGTTTTGCGGATCACCCACCACCACCACCTCCTCTCGTTTGTGCTCCTCTTCTTTCGCCTTATTAGTCTCGTTCCTGTTATTCGGATTACTCGGCACTGCTTCTGCCGCCGCAGCCGCCGCTCGCCTCCGCCTTGTTCTCGTCGCTATCGCCTCTCCAGCGTCGATCGGACTCGGAACCTTCTCCTTTTTCTGCTTCTTAGCTGCTGCTCCTCGTCCCCTGCGCACTCCGCCACGCGGTATTGGCATCGTTCATCGTCCGATTCTCATGCTCCGTCTTCTCCGCGCCGCCGTTTAAGGCCTCGACTATTGGCTGAGTAATGCGTCGAAAGAATGTGGAGTCTTGGGGTTCAATCGGCAATTCGCGAATCGCTGAGCCTGTGATCGTTGAAGAGAAACTAGGGTTTGGAAGAGATCAGAAAGACTCAGAGGGAGGGCTTCGACTAGTTTCAGAGAGAGAGAAAGAGCGAAGACGAAGGCATTGAAAGGTATTAATTTATAATTAAATGTTTTATTCGAAAAATAAAGGAAATAAAGTGAAATTTGGGAAAGCTATTTTATTTTTTTCATGTCGGTGAATTGGGGACGTTGATGAGGAGGGTAATTCACGGTGGGATTTAGGTTTTTTATTTATTTTGTTTATTCTTGGGGTTGAAAAGCAATTGTTGTGCAAAGACGAAAAAGGGCTTGATGGAATTCTGAATTTCCCAAACTGCCCTAGCCACCTCTCGCGGTGGCTGCAAATAATTGGAAAGTTGGAACTTTCATAGATTCATCGTTGACTGATTGAAGTCATGATTATTTTGTGCAAAACGTTACGATTTTTTATATCTCAATTTCAGTTTTCAAATGCTTCTAACAAAATTCTTCTAACCAAAAAAAAGAAATTGCTTCTAAGAAAAGTAAGTTTCATAAAAGCAAAAATAATAGTGGTTTTTTTTTATATCAAAAATAATAGCAGTGGATCATAATGATTGTTAAATTGAGGTATATTACGGGACAATAGTATTTCATATAGGTTTTTAAAAGATTATATAGTCTTTTACGATAGAAAAATTGTGTTAATAGAATTATAAGCAGCCTTAGTTTGTAATGGTTATTATCTGTAACGAATGTTAAATTTAATTCAAAGACATGACGTGTTGAGAAAGCTGTATGATTGTTATAATTGGCATTGTTTGTAATTCTTGGAAATCTTAAATTCTAATGAGTGAATGATTAATCTAATTGCTTGGTTTGGCCTTTGGTAATGTCTAAACATGTCTTTAGAGCGCGTGGTAAACAGATTAATACTGAGGAAATTGAGTTACAAACAACAAGCCCGTCTAGCTCAGTTGGTAGAGCGCAAGGCTCTTAACCTTGTGGTCGTGGGTTCGAGCCCCACGGTGGGCGATTTCATTTTTTATATATATATAATTCTTTAGCCATTTGATACGGTTCCTTATTATCAGTGGCCCAATAACACTTTCTTTTGGTCTATGAGAATGAGACATTCTGATGATGCCTTTGGACTTGAACCCTTTTTTGTAGGTTGAAGGTCAACATTTGGCTAATGGCCAAGATACCATTTCTTTTTTATTTTTTTATTTTAATGTTGGCTAATGGACCAAAAAGAAAGAGGAGTAAATTTTGGATGGCTTTAGCAATTTAGCAGCTGTGACCAAAGAAAAAGTGGGAGCTTATGTAACGAGGGTTCAATCCAACAATTTAACAATAACTCAGCACTGAATCGGACGGCTATTAAGAACCTCCTCCCTATAACTCTCATTCTAGCCACCTCAAAAAAAGTAGTTATGAATTTTGAATTCAGAATGATATAGCTTTTTTGGGTGGGAGTAGAGGAGCAAGTCGGGTTGTTGGGCAGTTTAGGACGTCAAGTCGAAGCTCAAGTAGACATATACCCAATTTGGGTTTGGGCCCAAGGTCAACTGATCAAGTGCCAATGAAGTCAACTGATCAAGTGCCAACAACTTGTTAAGCCAGATTGAGCTCAAGTTGACCTAGAATGATTGGGTTGGGCTCAACTCACCACTTCAGTTCATATATTTAATTTACCAAAAATAACCTGAAATGTAGGTTAATTCGATATATGCATATGGCCCCGTTGGTGGCTAGGTCTAGATTGGACTGCTTCAATTAATTAGACTAATAATCTAACTATTGTTCAATAAATTTATAAATGTTTATTTCCTAGAGAAGCAGTCCCAAATGAGCTCTTAGTTTCTAAGTGAAGATTTACTTGGAGTCTATAGGCCTCATTTAGTTTCTCTATCCTTTTGTGTCATTGAGATAAGAGATGGGTGTTAGCCCAGTATCTTCGCCCCAAAATATATATATATATATATATATATATATATATATAAATATTTGTTGTTGAATTATTAATTGGACAACAGTCCAACATCTTGTGGCTTACAATTTTCCTCTATGTTTGGTGGGTCAGACTAGATTAGACTATTTCAATTAAATTGGACAAGTGTCATGACAGTTGTTTGGTATGTTAGGACTATACTTATTAAATTGGACAACCGTCCAACATATTGTGTCTTACAAGTCTCATCTAGATGGGTTGTGACTCACTTGGACTCAACTCCAATCCAATTCAAAGTTGGCCACCAAATAAGGAGATTGGATCAGACGAGTTTACTTGGAATGAGAGATCATGAATTGGAAAAGTCATGTATTGATGAGAGAATAAACGAGTATGAGATCAACTATTATTTAATATTTCTCAACTTAAATATCTATTATTTGACATTTGATATTATTTTTTAAAATAGAATATGTATACAATCTTATGTATATGTCTACAAGTAACAGTCATAAGGTTTCGATTGATCCAGTATGGGTTGAATGCTAATCTATCAACCCATGCTTATAGCTAGTGCATGCTTTCTCTAACTCACTTAGCCCATTCAAATTTTGAGTTGAGTTCATGTTCAACTCATCCAAGTTGCACCCCTTTGAAAGGTATATCTGAAACAACAATAATACGAAGGGTTAGGTTATGTTGATAAGTCTCATGATGTTGATTCACATTTTATCCAAGTATATTTTATTCTCTTAATCCAGATTCTACATGTCCAAATCTATTCTTTTTAGGTATTTTATCTAATTGTCAGTGTTGGAGATCGTGCTCCTATTTGCTGAGAAGTCATTTAAAAGGAAATTTTAGATCGTATGATATGAAGGCACGTATAATAAAGTAGATAAGATAAGATCCAATTAAGGGCCCTATAATATGCACTAGAATCTCTGTCTAGCTAGGCCACTTTTCCTTAATAAGAAAGACACAGGAGGATTGATTTAAGCCCTTTTATCTTTTGATATAATACAGATTTTCTCCTATGAGGATATTCGGATGTTATTATCCCGGTGAAAAAATGGGGGTTAATACTCTATAAACAAACTATTTGGATGTTATTATCATGCACACATAGAAACCATGTATTTTCTACTATCCTTCATTATTTACAATGACGTCTACACGTACGATAATAACGTCTGCATAAGAGAAGAACTATATATATATATATAATTGTTGGATTATTTATCCATAATCCACTCATCCAATCCAATACCATTTTTGAGCTTAAATGGGCTGTACATATCGTACATTCTGCTGGAGCTTGGTTTGGATAATCAAATTGATGGTGTGCAGAATTATTGAGTTAGGAATTGCCACCTCAAACACCAACAGCTAGACTTTTGGTGCCCAATACCAATACAACTCTCCTAATTTAAGTCTGTGGATGAGCACCATATATTTAGGGCAACACAAGTTTTGGCTTTGGATGCAAAACAAAACAACTCATTCTAAGTGGCCAAAAAGCAAAGCATATGAACTCTAAAGTCTCTTTAAGCATGGACAATAATAATTTTGAAGCAACAGGGAAAAAAAAGCAATGCGTACGACAACTTTTCCAGTTGCCCTAAGTTTGCTTCCCAATAATTATTTTTGCAACTCCATGGTAATTTAGCTGCCAGATGTAGCACTAAGGTAATTAAATACTTGCTTTTTCACTAATGCACATGCTAATTGTGAAAGATTAAAAAGCACTACAAAGGTTTTTTTTTTTTTTTTAAACCCACCCCTCCCCCCTTTCTTTTGACCTAGCTATACTTTTTTTTTTTTTCTTTTTTTTTTGTTGGGTTTGGTAAAGCTAGCTAGATATGTTGCCTGAATGAGATTGATGGTACTTGTATTTGACATAATCCTTAATTATGTGCATGGAATGCCACGTGTCTCAAAATGTATGCCAAAAAAAAAAGGCTTCAATGGCAATTAAAAGATCATGGAAGTATGTTCTTGGCATGATCTAGCTAGAGAGACATCGTTGGTGTGGTCGAGTGAGGTTCAATTATTAGGCACTTCGCCTACAACCCACCAACTCTTTCTTTTGGGTCGTTTTCTAAGCTTGCTTTTTGGAACATTTAAAAATTAAAACACTCAAATTTATATAAATCACACACTCAACCTAATATATATATATATATGAACGTTAACGTTAAAGCATATTTTTTAACTTTTGGGTTGCAAAGTTGCAACTATGTTCATCATCCATGTATATACAATATATGTACCAAAATGCTATCTTTCAATTGCATGTATGTTATTAAGGATCGATGGTCTTGATAGAGTATTATGTATAATAACTAATTTTTAAACTCAAGATATGAATTTTAGACTTTATACATACATAACACAATCACGCGATGTTACAGTTATAACAAAAGTTTTTCCTTATTAACTTGAGTTATTTAATTTAAAAAATTCACTAACCTGATAAGGAGTTTATAACTCAAGTGGTTATGAGCATTTATCCATGCACCCGAGATTTTAGGTTTGATTCCTTCCTCCCCCAATGTCACTTCTATCAAAAAAATTCACTAACCTGAAAAAATTAATTACTTAATCATATCAACCAGAACATCTCTCCTTACATCATCCTCTTCGCTTTTCTTTCTCGACCTTTTAAAACAGGGGATCACGGAAGACATTGGACCAATACCAAACAAATCAATTTCCATTCTAGTAACTTTTTATTTTAGAGTTAGATCAGTGCAAGCTTTTGAACAACTTTCATGCACATATATGTGGATCTGTGTCTGCATAAACGTCCAAAAATGATATGCGTGTGGGCATTTTGATGTTGCACTCACAAATGTAATTAGGATTTACAAGTGAAAGAGGATGCATGCTTTGTATTATTGTAAGACCCTCTTTTTGTGAGTGGGGGAAATGGAGAAAGGTTGGCATGAAAGAAATTGAACTTTTTTTTGGAGCCGTATAATTTTGCCACTTTCAAGTTTCCCCCCACCTTTAAAGCAAGGCTTTTTGCTCATAGTTTTCAATTTGAAGTCAATTTTAATATCTTACACATGCACATTGTTTTGTCGCAAGACCATAGTATATATCAATTTTCTACTATTTTTTCCTTCCTTCCCTAACAAAAGGTGTTCTTTGAGTAATGCTCTGTACACATCAACCTTTTTTACTAAGTTTTACTTGCCAAATAATGTGTTAGTCTGTCATTTATTCAAATCTGGATCCACTCTGAACTTCATTTATTCTTAACGAGATGTATACAAACACATCATTTACTTGCGAGCTTTAGTACAAAAGAAAAGCAAAATAACACTTTCATCACAACAAAACAGTTCCTTTCTTGGACAGCCCTGGAAGAGTAGCTAGCATTAGGGGTGGGCACGGTATGACATGACACGGGATGAAGGTCATCCCGGTGTCAATCCCGAATAGTGGAATCGGTATGGGATGACACGGGATGAGGGTTTTTGAAAACACGTTCAAATCGTACCGAACCCAAACGGGATCGGTATGATTCGGTATCAATGTTGATACCGTAACAAATCTACAAATTTTCAAGTTCAATCAAATCTGAAAATCAAATGGATGCTGTTACAATAGTTCAATCAAATCTGCAAATTTTCAAGTTCAATCAAATCTGAAAATCAAATGGCTGCTGTTACAACATACAATAGTTCAATCAAATCTGCAAATTTTCAAGTTCAATCAAATCTGAAAATCAAATGGCTGCTGTTACAACTTACAATAGTTCAATCAAATCTGCAAATTTTCAAGTTCAATCAAATCTGAAAATCAAATGGCTGCTGTTACAACTTACAATAGTTCAATCAAATCTGCAAATTTTCAAGTTCAATCAAATCTGAAAATGGCTGCTGTTACAACTTACAAGAGTTCAATCAAATATGCAATTCTTCAGATTCAATCAATTCTGAAAATCAAATGGCTCCTGTTACAACTTACAATAGTTCAATCAAATCTGCAAATTTTCAAGTTAAACCAAATGTGTTTGTACTGGTGGCAGCAGCTTCAGTACTTGCATATTCTGCAAAAAATAAATCCACACATGTTCTTATAACCAAATGTAACATTATAAAATAATAAACAATTAAAAAGCCTAAACATTTAAGATCAAATTAAAAATAAATACAACATTATAAGTAATAATTAATAAACATAGTAAACAAACCTAATTCAACACTCTCATAAAACTCATATTCTTCAGGAGTAGGTTCATCTTCTAAAGTTGTGCAAATGTCATCTCCCTTCAACCAATTTTGCATACATATCAATGCCTCCACTGATCTAGGAGTTAATGAACTCCTAAATGCATCAATTACTCTTCCCCCAGTGCTAAAACAACTCTCAGATGCCACTGTTGATACTTGAATGGCAAGAATATCCTTTGCAATAGCTGCCAACACAGGATACTTAGGACCATTGAGCTTCCACCATAACAAGATGTCAAAATAGACCTCTTTGGTTGTTAATTCCAAAGGATCATGCAAGTAGGTATCCACTTCATGTGCAACCACAGCCTCTTCACTCTCTTCCACCACCTTTATCCAATCATCCATTATATCATCAACATCTTCTGAACTTGCATTCACTGTCTGTGGAGCAGAATTCACATTTCCACCTTTCATGTGAATTCCACCATCCAATCTAGGTACATATTCTTCATACATAGACATCAACACCTCCTTTATCTCTCTGGTTTTTTTTTTCCACTTCTGCATCATCAAACTTCTCCTTCTTAAACAGATGTGTCACATGCCTAAGCTTGAATCTAGGGTCCAAAACAATAGCAACAACCAACATCACATTCATATCTTCAAATTTGACAAAGTACTTGTTATATTTTTCTCTCATTTTGCTTGCCATATCAATCAACACTTTTTCTGCTTCTGAACCAGTGGCCATCTCAGGTAACACAAACAATTTATCAATCTCTTTTTCTATTGCTAAAATAGAATGAAAAGCTTTGTTGACAGTGGGGTGCAACGATGCACTCACCTTCAGTGTGACCTCATAAAAAACCCTCAAGAACTTCACAAAAACAGTAGCATTCTCCCAATCATCTTCACTTGGTGGTCCAACCCTAATATGCTTAGTATTGCTTACAACCACACCATCCTCATCAACTTCATGTTCTGGTTCCTTGAAGTAAGCCAAGAAAGGGCTGTCATCATCCTCCCCCATTCTTACAAAAGCCTTTTTATATTTTAAGGCTGCATCCAACATTATAAATGTCGAATTCCACCTTGTGGGGACATCCATGCAAACCATACCTTTGAGGGACAGTCCCTCTGCTTCCACACATGTTTTAAAAAACTCCAACCTTTGAGGAGAAGACCTAACATACCTAACTGCATTTCTAATGGCCAAAATAGACTTAGAAAGCCTCTTCAAACCACTAACTACAATTAAGTTTGTGATATGAGCAAGACATCTCACATGTAGGTACTTCCCTTGCAAAACAGGTTCTGCTTTTGCCCTTCTATTCAACTTTGACCTAACCCAATTTATAGCAACTTTATTAGCAGATGCATTATCCACAGTTATAGCCAAAACTTTTTCTATCCCCCACTCAAGTAAACAACTTTCAATGAGCTTCCCTATTGTTGAACCTTGGTGATTTGAAATCACACAAAAGTTTAAAACCCTCTTGTGCATTTTCCACTCAGAATCAATGAAATGAGCAGTTAACACCATATAATTACAGTTTTGGACACTAGTCCAAGTATCAGTAGTGAGGCACACCCTAGTTTCCCTCAAATCTTTCTTCAACTTCAACCTCTGCTCATCATACATTTTCAGAAATTGTCTTACAATTGTTCTCCTGCTAGGAACATTGAACAAAGGGCAAGCAACACTGCAAAATTTCCTAAAGCCCTTCTTCTCTACAAAACTGAATGGAAGCTCATCTATAATAATCATCTCAGCACAAGCTTCCAAAACATCAGTCTGCACAAACCCCCTAGCAACAAGCTTGTTACCTTGACTCTTATCACCACTAATTATCTTCTGAGTTTTGTCAACATTTGCAGGGTAATATCTGCAATACTTTCTAATGTGGTTAAGCATTCCACTTGTCCCATTTTTCCCACTATCCACAACATAATCTCCTAAAGGACCTTTAGGACAATAGACACATTTTGCTCTCTTATGAACCACTTCAACTTCTATAATCTTCCCTGTTGCATCTTTCTTTTTTTCATGTTTCTTGTCCTCATATGTAGTAAAATGATCCCAAACCCAACTACGTTTCACACATCTAGGTTTAGTTTCTGAGTTGATTTCACTTACTGAGTCATCATCATCATCTTCAATTTGAGTTTGAGGTGGCGTTGACAGTACAGCTCCTTCTGAAAATTGGGTTGGATATGGTGCAGACTGTGTTGGTGGTGGTGCCATCTCAAATGAGGGTGAGGTTCCCGTTGAAGAAGCATTATATGCAGACTGATGCATAGAACAAAAGTATCATATGGATATCATTAATAGATTCATAATAATAGTAAAAACAAGTTTCAAGGCTTCTTACCATTCCAAATTCCCAATTGGGGCTTCAAGCTACATTGGAGAGCTGATGCAAGAATAATTTAACAGCAAAGCTGCACCAAATGACAAATTAATATTACTTTGGGTTTGATTATGATATGATACCAATTAATTCAAATGGCTGGTCTTGATTACATTCATAATTTAAATGATTAATTGAACCCACGTGTGCTACCATTGCATTTCATGTTGTAAGAAGATGAGACAATATAAAATTTAATGATAGTAAATTAATGCACAATTTATATGCTTATATATAAGAAAACAGACCATGGAATGCATAAAAGATATTTGCATTTGGTATCGAAATGCCAACTTGTGGTCTAAATGCTATGGCATTCAAAATTCATTTATTTTGTATTTAGGGTCTGAGATGTATGAATTTAGGTTTGAAATCCAACTATTTCAAATCTTGATACTTGATTAGTGATGTCGTGTACCATTGGAGGTCTAGTTTGTCATGGAATAGAATTGATGCTGAACCACAGTTATTGTGCCTGAAATCTGAGCACAGAAACTTCTTTAAGAACATAACTATCAGATATATATACATATACATAAACAGTAAACTGACAGTAGCCCATATGCATGTTAATAATTCATGTCTTCCCAAAATCAAAACCAATCCATCCTAAATAATAAGAGAATTGATACCATATGGTATTAATAGATTCCCACACATGCTTACAGAACCAATTCATGTCTTCCCAAAATCAAATAATCTCTCAAATTTGAAAACAAATACCTGAGATTGGTAGCAGAGGGTAAGGCTTGAAGAAGAAGATCCTACAAATTCGGAGAGACTTCGGGTTGGGTTGGGGCTTTCCTTTTCCACGGGTTTGGTTTTGCCGTTTTGGAGAAGAACAGAGACAGAGAGACAGAGAGACAGAGAGACAGAGACAAAGGAGGATGAGGAGGAGAAGAAGATGAGATCGATTGATGTTGTGGAGTTGGGAACAGATTCAATTTGATTGAGAAAGGAGAAGAGAAGAGAAAAACCAGACAGAGGAAAGGAGAAAGGAGGAAAAAACGCAGAGAAACAAAGAGGCAGTCGACAAAAACATCTCTATGGACTTAGGGTTAGAACTGAAATGAAAATAGGAATTAATAAAATAATTTACTATTCGGTACGGTATGACATCAACCGGGATCACAAATGTGAAACCGATGTCGTGTCAAACAGTAACGGGATGACACGGTATCATCCCGTTTACACATCAACACCAAACGGGATGGCACGAAATTGACACGGTTTGACACGGTTTCGGGATGACTTCGGTATTTCGGTTTTGATGCCCACCCCTAGCTAGCATCTCAGAGGAAAAGTCCTAATGGTTTGTAGCCATCCTTTTGGCGAATATACATCAAACAAAGATCTGAGAATTTAAATATGTATATATATATAGGGTATATATCTTAATCACCAAGATGTGCATGTACTCTAATACATATCATTTTTCTTAATCACCAAGATGCATCGTAATCTTACAAATGCACTTCCAAATGTTGGCACCTAAAACTATATTATATATACACATAATTATTCTCTTATTTGGACGTTAATATTCGGATTTCCTTTTATGTATGTAAGGTGCTTCGACTATCAACAATTTCTTTTCTTCTTATTTTTTTTAATCTCTTTCCTGACATGTTAATTATTTTAAAGTGCAAATTCACCATTCCAAGACTCAAAAGTTAAAACCTAAAATCTAATAAGAGGAAGTTTAAAAGAAAAATTACTATGCCGGTTGAACAACTTTTACAAGCAGATAAAAATTGAGAATTTACTTATGGATGAGAAAATGACGATTAAGGTAGACAACGAAAACGAGATTAAATTTTAAGATATAGTATATATCAATAAATATCCACTCATTCTATAGTAGGTGAACTGAATATATCATATGACGGTGTTTTAGTGCAACAAATGTTTATAATTTGATGGGTCCATGCATCTAAAATTTGGTTACATGAGAACTAAGTTCCTGGATGGATTCTAAAAACCAAAACCTTCTACATAGAAATAGTTTACTTTGTGAAAAGATTACCCTTTAAATTAATTTGCAGACCCAAAATTGAAAAGGTGTGATCCTGACTAGTCAACTACTTCGAAGTATGAAATGTCAAATATGTCAAACAAAAATACAGACGAAAAGCATGTCAGTATCAGAACAGGGATATATACACACACATCATACATATCAAATATTAAACGAAAAAGAGTCCAATAATTGAACCCAAAATCCACAGCTAAATTTGAAAGAATCTTTAGTTTTCGACCCACACACAATCTAAGCTGCAACATAAGCGCCTTAAAATTAGGAGTTTGGCAATTAATCACCTCAATTATGAGATTATTCTAACCGAGTTTATTTGAACTTGCGTAAATATTATTCTTACTTTTCTAACTTATCTAATACGAGAAGAAATTCAAATTATCGTTCATGAAATTTGAATTCAACATATCTTCGAGCGTGGCCAAACCAAATCAATACGAGTTATAAAGTTAATTAGAAAGGCAGGCTGACAAGAAGTGAGTTGCATGAGCCTCCCCAACAAAAAAACTCGCACAAAATATCTCACATATGAGAGAGACGGTGGAATGGCAAAAGTGAAAAGTGGAGACTGACTTTTACTTTTTATTTGTTGATTGATGATGTACTGTGAATACTTTGGGTGATATTTTAATTTTATTATGTTTTATCAAATTCTACAAGTCAACCATTATCATGGGGTGCAATATTAATCCAAACCCTTAGCAGCTATATATGTTTGTTGAACTAGAAAAATGTTAGAGAGAGAAAAGATTAGTGATTAGAAATTAAGGGTGGGTATTTTCAGATTTTTAGAGAATAGACGACCCGAATTTGATCTATTTATATTAATAGCAGTCACATTTATTTATCAATTAATATTCATGTTCTGTTCAGGCATGAAACTAGAAAAAATCTATGAATATAATGTACAAAATCTCTAGCTACCGGACACCACCGTCACAACCCAACCTACCCATCCACACCACCGTGCCTATAACTTATGTGGACTATTGTGTTAGGTAGACTCTTATAGCTCATGAACTAGAAACTTATTAAATATAAGAATCTCTAGTCACAGGATCTAGTCCAGTGGAAAATGGCATTGACTTGCAAACAAGTGATCTCAAATTCTAACCTCTCCATGGCAATGTGGTAGTGTGTGTATGAGAAATCGCTCTCTTCTTATAGTTTAGATTATCGTTTGTATTCAAAAAATATTTGTATATAAATATATATAAGAATCCCTTTTTTTCTCAAACTAAATTTATTACTCATACATTTTGAATAAAATACAAAATCCTCTTAACTCAGCTGCCACCAAAGGTTTTTTGTTCTGTTTTGAGAACAAGCATAAATTCATTATAACATGGGAACAAGATATTAATAGTAAGAACACATCTCAAACGGAGGTTCTTGCATACAATAATCTGGAAAATTTAAATCCAGCAAGACAATGAGAAAGGCACAAAAAATCAAGCCCAATTCACTCAGAGTTGATCCAGAAGGCTCATTGCAGCACCAGTACTCCAGAGAGAGATCATGAAAGACCAACAAATCCTACACTAGCAGGAAACCAAAAGCACCCTAAGTGAAAGGGCTTTACATATAAATGTGAGAAATACATGGAATTCATATAGTACCATAAAAAACCTAAATAAAAAGATTTTTCTTGCCAATATCGTGTTTAGTTTGATGTTTCGGGGTGAGAGAAAGTATCTCTCTCTTCTCTTAATAACTAAGTATGCGTGCCCAGCAGGTGTTCAATTCACCTTGATTTAAATAACAAAGGGGTTGTTTTCACTAAAAAAATCCTTGATATAATTCTTAATTTACAAGTTTGGTTTTACACGTGAAGCATGTCAATCTTGACCAGCGGTGAGTTCAAAAGGTGACATCTGTCTAGCAATTTGCCTGGATTTCTTATTTGCACCTAACATATTACTTAAAGTTTTTGGCTTTATGAGAACTTAGATTGATGACACCTTTCATATTAAAAATATGGAAATTAAAAAGCTAAAGCGACTTGCAATTCATTAGCACTTCTGCCCACAGTGCTTAGCCAAAACAAACATCTTTGCCCGCAAGAAATACCAACATATATATGCATCTCACTTTCACGTATCTACTATTGGGATCGACTTGAGCACTAATTTTTGGAGTTAACCACAAATTAATTGACCTAAAATTAATTATACTATTGTTTGCATTGGCCTTTTGTCGGCTCAAAGCTTTGGATTGGAGTGGTATCTTTGGTTCTATATGAGATTCTTCAAGACAATAATGCATGCCCATCGCTTTAATGTATGGGAGGGCTCGAGACATAGTTTTTAAGATTCTAAGGTTTAGGGCTTATGCCAATTGGGTCCAGTCCAGTTAGAAAGCGCTTTGATTAACAGACCAGTGATGTCATGTTCAAACCCTCATCCTTCTTGTAGTTTAGACTATCGCTTGTATTTTTTTAAAAAATTTAAAATTTATATTAAAGAGAAATAAATAAAGCTCTGATACGACATTTCTTTGTCTTTTAAAAAAAAGATTCAAAGGTTTTGAACCTAGCTATCAAAAAAATAACCCTTTGAGATGTACCCCTGAGTAGCTCAAGTGACATTAGGCGAGGTAGGGGAAATGGTGGGTTATAAATTAATCTACAAATTTGTTATCCAAAAAAATAACCTAAAGGTTAATTAATCCATATATGATCTGTCATATGTATACCTAATCCATCTGTGTCAAACTAACATCCAACGTTAACCTTGTTTTAGAATTTAAATGTTAATTAAATTACTGACATAACCTTCTTTATGAAATGAACTTTTAATTTTATAATTACTGGGTTACTAAACAAATCAATCATTCACCAAGTTTCATGCACCAACGCACAATGAAATGTGCTGGAACAGGATTTATTTTTGGATTTTCACCCATGTTTTGAACCTTTTTCTCTGTTGTTGGTGTGGTCGTTATCAACGGCTTCATAGCAGGTCCTAGCTGTCTGGTAAAGACGTCTCTTTACGAAACCCTCAGATCAATAGTGCTGTGTTTCTTTTCATTTGTAATTTGAGTGTATGACTATGTATACGATCTTGAAAAAAGCAGCAAGTTTTCTTATAAAACTTGATAAAAACAAAGGAAAAAAGAGAGAAAAAAGGAAAAGTATAAATTATATATAAAAAAAAAGGTGACTAATTTTTTTAGGGGGAGGAGGGGCCAGCGTTTTGCTAGTACTATATTGGTTTCGCTTTAACGTAGTGGAATCACATCAGGATGTAGTGGAAGTGGTACTGTAGCTGTAAAAGCCACTCTGAGCTTTTGAATTTTCATTTAATTTAATTTAATTTAATTTATAGCATAATCAACTCTCTCTCTCTCTCTCTCTTATGGCCCCAAACTGGTCCTTGTAAATTGGAGCGCATGCATATGACTTGCAAACTAAGGTTCAAATGATTAGCAGTGTTCAGACTTTCCAACCTGGCTTTGAAATTACAAATCCCATAAGAAATTATATATATATATATATATATATATATATATATATATATAAATTATGCAGGAAATTAGAATATTATGCATGCATGCATTAATTTGATTTTCAATAGGTAGGAAATTTAAAGTGAAAAATTAAGAAACAAGATTAAACAAACTAAAACTTTCTCCCCAGGTTCCTGCAAGCTTTGCTGTACGAACTGGTACCTTGAGAGATGATGAATCTAACTGTATCTTTGTTTTTCAAATTTTTAATTCCAAATATATACCGTGAATCTGTTTATGTTTTTTTTATAAAAATTTAAAAAAAACAAACAAACAAACAAACCTCAATAAAAGAAATAGAAAACCCACGAGGCTAAAAGCCTGAAAATTTGGATTGACCAACTTTTGTTTTGGTTTTGATAATGCAGCGTTTTCAAGAACATAGAAATCAATTAAGGACTTGAAATTGAAATTAAGAAAAACAACTGCAGGTTGACACAAATTAATTAAGCTAAGCTAATTCTCTTAATTTTATTGTTTATCAAACACCCAACAACAACAACAATATAGGCGGACTCAAATGACTCAAATTAAACATAAACTGCTCTGCGCATCACATAAATATCTTCAACGGATAATATATGTGCATGACCCCAAACTGATCAGTCGTGCATTCTATTCTGCTGCCACAAATTCTTGTAGAACTTCTCTATAAACTCCTCCGCCGCTTTGTCCACGTGGCTGTCCTCGTCCGCCTCCCTCAACGGAAACGGAGAGTCCGTTATCCTCAGCTGGCGGACCATGGGGCTCTTCCCGAACCCGGGAAGCGGTGACGCTGCCACTGAAGCCTCCGCAGCCATCACTTCGTTATTCAACATTTCCAGCACCGCCTTCACGGCTCCAGCGGCCGCCACCTCGTCATCCTGAGTGGGCGGCGCGTGAGCACACGCGAAGAAGTTGTGGTGGTGGCTCTGGTGGCGGCGCTTGCCCATGAGGTGGAAGGTGTAGTTGGGGGTGTTGCTGCAGCTGAACTCGTACTCCCGAGGGGCGGCGGAGGAGGCGGCGCTGCAGTGGTGGGAGTGGCTTTGGCTGTGGTGGTGGTGGAACATGAGGTTGCTTAGGGCTTTGCTGGCGAGCTTGCCACGCTTCATCATCATGTTGAGGTCGAGGAGGAGCTTTCGCTTTGAAATGCCCTTTCTTAACATGAAGAAAGCTACACGTACTATGCTCCATATTTTCTTGGCCACTACTGGTAGATTATTTTGTTCCATTTTCAAGGCTTTAATTCTATTTTCTGAAATGTTTGAGAGAGAGAGAGAGAGAGAGAGAGAGAGAGAGAGATTATTAGAGAGAGTTGTTTGGTACGAGTTCTAAAAGAAGGGGAGGAGGGGGTATTTAAAGGGTGGATACGGAGGTGGGGGAAGAGAAGAGAGTTGGGTTTGTATGATTTCTTATTCGGAAATTATTATTTTTATTTGTTTTATGGTCTGAAAAGTAGGGTTTCTATTTCAAATGTGCACTTGCTAGAATGACTTTGTTGTGGAGTGGATGTACTGATTTCTTGTGTTGTTTTTTGGGTTGCATAGATTTTTAGTGCTACTTTTCTTAGGGATATATCTATGCACATTTTGGTGTTACTTTTTAAATTTTATTTTATTTCATAATTTTTTTTAAATGATCAATCCGTACACAGTATCATATGTATGTACAAACGTGTATAAAATTTCAAGTCCGTATATAAAAGTTCTAATTATAATAGAGAGAATCCAATTTTCAACTATGACAAAGGGAAATGACAATTAAACCTATTTTACATTCGATTAGTTTGATGGTAGAAATTATAAATAAAAAATAGACAGGGAGGGAGATTTGAACTTTCAATATTAAGAAGAAAAATATAATCTCATTTAGTAAATATATAATTTACATGTGTGTATATAGAACTTCTATATACTTGAGAAATAGGTGATTCGAACTTGAGACATCTTTCAACACTGAAAATAAAATTACCACTAAACTAATAATTAGTTGGTTGGTATAGTTAGTTCAATTTAGTGTTAGTATTGAACTTCAAGGTTAATTATAATTTTATCATATAAAAGATCATAGTTTTTAAATTATATTATATAAAATTTTAATTAGTAGTGCAAAAATAATTAACTTGCACTTTAAACGTAGGAAAACTAGGTTCATTGTTCCAGCCCAATAGCCCTGATGGTAAACAGAGCTCTCTTATCAATGGATAGTTCTAAGGAGACCCCAACGTTTGTTATGAACACCCAACTATAATTCATTCTAGGCCCGTAAAGTGGGCCGGGCCAAAAGTTTGTTAGGGCTTATTACTCCATTAATGTTCACCACTCCTATTGGGCCTCTCACTATCTGATGCCATTTCGGTTTAGAAATTGGATGCTAATCGGGTTCTTGGCAATACAGTCGGGAAAGGAATGACATTGCTTCGTGGCCCAAAATTCACCCTACCAGGAGGACGAGAAATTATTATATAGCACTGAAAAACGGTCATGTGGTATAACTCGTCAATGTACTATAATATAAGTAGACGATATGGTTAAGATTTATCATTTTTAAGGTATAATATCAATAAAGATCTACTTATATTATAACAGATAGACAAATTAAAAACAACACAACAAAAGAAAATGGGAGGTGATTTTTTCACTCCCCTTTTCTCCACTTACACTCCTCTTTTTAATACTTTTTAATCAATATTGTTCTCTTTTATTCTTTCTCTTTCCTATTCTACTCTTACCCTACATTAAGATTTTGATAACTAAAGTTAAGAAAAGTTAACAGAAAATAAAACAAAAAACAAAAATAAATCTGGAAAATGGATAGAAATGTGAGTATTATTTATCTTTGTTGTAGTTAATAGATAATAAATTTTTTGGGCTAACATATAAATATGGTAGAAGAACCAAAGAATGCTACTAACCAAATTGTCATTAGGAGCTTAGATATGCAGAGAGCAAGGTATGCATAATAGTCTCAGATTTTTGTTGTTTCATATTATTAGTAAGTGATTGTACATGTTTATTAAAGAGAATTGTAGGATAAGGGTAAAATAGGAAAGAGAAAAAACCAAAAAGAACAATATTGATTAGAAAGTATTAAAAAGCTAAAAAGAGCGTAAGTGAAGAAAAGAAAAATGAGAAAATAACCTCCCAAGAAAATTTATTGTATGCACGCATAGTCTATCACATGATGATTGTGTCCCATCCAATCTGGTATATTTATCTCAATATGGTGTGCGCGGAACATGGGTGTACAAATACCAGCCTACTCAGCTAGAGGTTTTTATGTAGCCAGAATTGATTTAACATTGTTTTTGTTTTTTTGCCTGAGCTTTGAATACCAAATTTGTCGTCAAATGATCATTTAGTTTAACGGCACTCTGTTTTCCTTTATATTTTTATTGGAGTAGATTTTGAGTTCAAATCTCAAGCATCGTGACTGAAAAAACATTACAAGTTTGTCAGTTATCTTTTATATTTTTTTTGGGTAACAAGTTATCTTTTATATTTGAGTTTGACATTGAACCGTAGAACTCTTAGATTGATAACAGCCAAGAAAATCAAAACTAAACAATATTAAGACCAAACAGAGAAACTAATTTCTTACTTATTGTCATCTGTCAATGAAATCCACATATCTAAAGCAACCTTTTTCTTACAAGATAAATGTGAGTTACAATGACTGCTTCTTCCTATGATTAATAAATTAGCCTAACCTCTCTCTCTCTCTCTCTCTCACCAACCTCTCCCCTCCACACACACAGATATAGAGTTCATGTATGTATCTGGTATGATTGACTTATAACTGCTCGTGAAATAAGAGTTGTGGTTGTGGAGAGGGAGAGAGAGAGAGAGAGAGAGGCAACATGTGAGGCAGGCAGTCCTTTTCTTTCATTTTGGGCTCGGTGCTAGTAGAGAGAGTTTGGTTGGACCACGATCGATGTATAGGGTTAATGGTTTGAGTAGGAGCACACGTGAATATGCAACTTGTGACCTTTTATAGGGACAAATTAATTATTGGTGAAAGCAAAAGACAATTGTTTTCAAGCTACAAAATTACATTTTCCTTCTTTTAGGTACTTCATGTAAAGCGACATCTTACTTCTTCTTTTTCTCAGACAAATAATATGTAACATTAAATTATGGAAGTCATCATTTTATAAATGGTGATCTAAAATCAATTTATGTATTTATTTTTTTAACACTTTGTTTGGCTAAACTATTGTATAAGCTTTCACGTTCATGGATACAATACAACTAGCCTCTACGTGAATAAATATGCTCTGTAAGTATGATAGTAATGTATTCCAATTTTGAAATTAACATAATTTTCTCGAGAGTTTTTAAGTGTGCCTGTCTTAGAGTATAACTTTAATAAATAGATATATAGATTATAACATGAGTGAATTGGTAACATCACTTGGCGGTGTGATTGTAAAAACTACTCCAATGGCTTTCCATGCTGAATAAATTAAGCTTTTGATATGAATTGAGACTTTCAGTATCCTTATTAACCAAGCATATAGTCTTGGTATAGGATGTGCCACAGCTTCTTCATGTTTTATTCTTCAAAAGAAAAACGAATATGCGACCTTTTCATGAAGCCAAAATATCCTCCTCCACATGATCAAGAGCAAAGGAAAAAAAATTAGAACCCCATAAAAAGTTCTTTAGCAAAAATCAGCTAGGCATTTATTTCAGACCTAGAAAAGCAAAACCAGCTTTCCTTTTCTTTCAAAACTTTCTTGAAAAATCTAGCATCGTCACGAGCACTATTCACACTTCGATTGATAAGTGACATATGAATTAACAACATCCATAAAAATAACAATGGCCTTAGATTCCCAGTAAAGTCCGAACTGACTACTATAAGTAGGCTACTAGACCTCCTTCTCTACCACCATGTGACAATCGTCTAAGTTCTTTGGCCAAATTAACTTCCCACTACCAAATTCAAGTTCACTCAATCCACTTAGCTTGATTCCTACGTTAGGGTTTGCGTCAAAATTTTCTAACATGGCACCTAATGGAGAGACTATTGTTGGCTCTAACTACTCTAGGACCAACAACTTCTCCAAGTCCAAGCCACCAAAGCTCTCATTCTCATCCGATAGCCTTAAAAGAACTGTATCCGATATCTCATATGAGCTAAGCAAAGAAGCCGTTGATCAAGATCTGAAATCCCTCCCACCAATTTCAGAGGTTGAAAATGCAAAGTGTGAGTGTTGTGGTATGAGTGAAGAGTGCACGCCGGAGTACATAGACCGAGTGAGGGACAAGTTCTTGGGGAAGTGGATATGTGGGTTATGCTCGGAGGCAGTGAAAGAGGAGGTGGAGAAAAATGGAGGAGATAAAGAAGAGGCCTTGAATACACATATAAGTGCATGTGTTAGGTTTAACAAGTACAGTAGGCCTTATCCAGTTTTGTTTCAAGCTGAGGCCATGAGGGAGATGTTGAAGAAGAGCAAAATGGAAGGGAGAGGTATGAGGGCCAAGTCGATTAGCCCGAGGGACAAAGGAGGGGCAAAGGGAAAGGGAGGAATTGCTCGGAGTTCGAGTTGCATTCCGGCGATTACGAGGGAAATGAATGATCTCTCCATGGCTTGAATAGCTGCTAATTAATTAAAAGGCTAGTTGCCATACATCTATCTGATCATGATCTCTAGGGGGCATGGTTTTGTATTTGTCAACCTCTCCCCTTTTTATATATGCTGATTATTTACTAGTATAACTAGCTCCCACTCTATAAATTAACCTTCTTAAATCTCTCTTAGGGTTTCTCTTCTAATGGTCTTATTGATTCACAACAAAATTACTCTATGCACCGGTGATGGATCGACATTTTTCCTTCTGGGTTTTTCGGGTTCGTCCAAACTCGCCTAGCTATCCCTGTTTATGTACTCTAGGGTTTTTTCAATGTCTACTTGATTCTCTCCTCCACCCCTTCTTTTCTTTTTGTGTTTCCTACTTATTATGTTAACGTGTTGAACCAGCACCAACTGTCACCCTATATATGGGGTTTTGGGGGTTAAACAAATGCTCCTTCATTGCACTCTTTTTTCCTTTCTCTTTTCCTCCTTAGTCCCCTTGCTCATGTGCATCGTAGCTATTTGTCTGACTTGAGAAGGCTTAGTTGTTAGTTTCTGTGAAGAGCTCCTATGATATGGATCCTCACTTCGACTCCGACCTCAAGCCTCTCTATGTAATTTTCCATCAAGCTATATGTATTGAAATCATGTATTTTAATAGTAGTGTTGTTTGTTATATATTTCCTCTCTAGTCGATGAAACTAGAAGCAATAATGTTGTGAACTCAATCCTGGCAAATCAATCAAATTAATTCAGGTAGAAACGCACTCACCTAACTAATTTAAAGCCCTTGGCGGCAACAACAACAACAAAAACTAATTTAAATCGATTGTTTTTTGGTTGTCAAAGTTAGGAAGAGATAGGGGGTTTTCTCACACACACTGCCAAAGTGTCATGCAATTTCGAACATGACACTCGGTTAGTTTTCTCACGCGCACTGCCAAAAAAGTAATAGTAAAATAAACAACCCTAATTCAACTTTCTCACGCGCACTGCCATAGAAGAAGAAAATGATTTTAGAATTCGAATCTTTCCCATATGAGAAAAGATGGAAACAAAGGTGAGAAAGAAATAAAGAAAGGTTGAGTTTTATACTGTAGCGTCTTAATCCCATTGCTTCAAGCTGATTTTGTATTCGAGGTGTTTCATTGATCAGTTCCATGTGCAACTCCTTTTTCCAATTTTTTTTTTTATAAAATCAAACCAATAACATTTTGAATATATAAGTTTGAATTTGATCTAATGTTTTATGATAACAACCCAAACGAAAAGGGAAGTGCAGAAAATGCACCAGAGTAACTTATGCTACAGAAATGGTTTGGACAAGCCAAGTATTTTTTTAAATGACATACCTTAAACTTGATTATCCAACATACACTATAGATTAATGGAACTCAAGATACTTTAAAGAGAGAGAACTCATGATATCCAATCCTCATAAATAAATTATTTCGGTGCAATTAGGGTTCTCCAATGTAGTTTTGTTTTGCCATGCAATCTTTTCATCTGAAACCACCCGAAAAAGATAAAAACTGGAAAACAAAGGCATAGAAACAAGGCATTTAAAGAGTACAGCAAGAACAAGCTAACACAATATCAGTCTTAACATCCATAGTATTTATCACAGCAAAACATAGATAAGAGAGAGTTTAAGCATAAAAGGTTTCCAAGTCTCCTCTATTCAACCCTATTATAACCCCCCTAGTCTTAGTGACCTGGTCCCCGATATCAGACGAAGGACCAGTTTACAAATAGAAAACACATGCAGTGAGCTGTCTCCTCTTCATTCAACACTTTCCAAGCCACTGCTCTCTCATACGACACCGGTCGCCCCATGCTGGAAAGGCATATGCCACCTTGAAGGCAAGCAAAACCCTACAAAATTATAGAACAGACATATCAAAATCAAAGCTTATAACTCCATTGAGTGAATTGTGTTCAGCAATTCTTTACACGGAGACCATTCACGACTGCTGTTAAATTAGCTCTCCTTTTGCGCGTTAGTTTAAAATGAAATTGGAAAAACTATAGAATTCGGAAAGGGTCAACTAGACCTGTTGCATTATTTGCGGGAATTCTGAGCAGAGAGTCTTCCGTCCATGGTCATCAAAAATCTTTTCCAGAGTTATGTCTTGCAGTGCAACCAAGGTGGTCTCTAGCATGTCGAGCCCTGCCTGGTTTGCAAAGGTAAAAACTGGCAATGCCTGCATAAATGGAGTTCAATATTAAATTGCTTAAAATAAGTTGGTATGAGAGGAAAGCAAAGTGTTGTATTGGTGCTTTTTCAGGTCGTAAGTGTAATGCTCACCTTCAGAGAGCAGCACATAATTGCATCTGAGTGATGCCACAAGGATTTGAGGATGGATTCACCTCCTTCATTGGAGGATTTAAGCAGCTCCACACCCAAATAGCACCTGCAATATCAATAGTACTGGTTTATTATGAGATGGCTTCATTAATCAAACTTTATGATTGAAACACTTGTAGCATTGCAACTGAAGAAATAATGTGGCAATATTGTACGTGTAGCAAAAAGCTCATTTTCAATTGTCCCACAGTGCTCCATGTATCTCAGGCAACATTTTGACATGTCTCAATCAACATTAATATAATCCCTTCCCCCCTCAACCCAACCAAAAAAACGTAAGGGGGAGGGGGGAGAGAGAGAGAGAGAGAGAGAGAGAGAGAGAGAGAGAGAGAGAGAGAGAGAGAGAGGTATACAACACCTGTAACTGTTGCAGATCCAACGAGCAAGTGTTTGGGCTTCAGGAGTACCAAGTGGTGAGCGAAGACCAGCATGTGAACTTAAATGTGAAGGAGATAGTGCTAATGCCACCCTCTGAACTGAAGATATGATGCTGCGAACATATTGCCGGGCCATGGATGCTACATGTTCTTGCATGTGGCTCTCGCATGCAAATTCAAATGCTATAGTCATCACAGATCTCACACAACCAGTATTTGCAGAAAATTCACTCGATGCTTTATTTCCAGTTGGTCCAATTTCAAGAGCAGAAGCAAGGTCCAAGGTGCGGTTTGGACTGGAGGCTTCCTGAAACATTTTCCAGAGCACTAGCTAATAAGAATTTCCATTGAAAAACTAGCAACATATGGATTGTGACAGATAATATCAATTTAGATATAGTTCAGAGGCTAACCTTCCCATAATCGAGAGGAATGATGCGAAAACCAGAAGGCAGAAGAGGTGCATCATCAGCAAAGGAAGCATCAATCGGAGCAAATATGAGTTCAGCACAGGAACCCACAGCATTTTCGTCCATTCCACTGCATAGCTATTAAAAACCAGATATGGAATTTAAGTGAGAGAACAAATTTCATTTGACAAAAAAACAACTAAATAGATGATTGGGGAAAAATTGAATAGGAACACGATATTGTATCTCTTATTCATATCACTTGTCTCTCCATGTTTTCTGTTATCCACTTAGTAATTTCACAACACAATATCTCATACTCTTAGGCCTTTTCTTTCACAAAAAACTTGACCACATATTCACAGGATATCTTGAAATGCGTCACATATATTTTAGACCAAAAATAACGAATCGTAAACAAGAAACATGATGCAGAACACTAATTTGAATTAGCATGATGCTGAACACTCCAAATTTGCACTTAACGGGTTATGAGCTTGAGCTAAAACATGAAATGCCTATGATTTGCAGGAAATCAATTCAGGTTAATTTACCCCAAAAAAAATCAGGTTACGAATTAGTTTGTATGATGTGGCTTTGACAGTCCAAGCTAAGCTATGAGACCAACACAAAAACAGTAACCTAAGACAAACACTCTCATATATAAGAACCATCATTAACACAGCCAGAACAGATACGTACTTGCAAGAGAAACATTTCTCTCGGCATCATTGCATCTTCAGGAGAATGGCCAACACCTTCCAGTTTAATGACTTCCAAGAACTGAAAAGCACAAAAACATATAAATTAAAGAAAGCATAGTAGTGTTTTCTTATTGGACTGGTGTATAAACCACTGTAAAACAAGACATTTTTAAAAGCTGTAAATTCCTTATTATCAACTTGCTTACCTCTTCATGTTCAATAGTGTGAGCCAGGGGGAGTATAACTTGACCTCCGAAACTTCCAACTCGTGACCCAGCTAAGCTACAAGGGCCAACTTTAACAGCTGCAGCTGAGTAAGCATCAATATTGTTGTCTGCCCATTCTGACCTATGTTCGCGCAGGAACCTAAGAAGGATAGCAGGAGGCACATTCTGGAAAAATAAAAAACGTACACGACCAACAAGGAAAAGGTTAGAAGGTAAGCTCACCGTGAAATTTTTCAAAGTCATTGTCCATTAGAAAGGCCACCCCGCATTTACATAATGCAAATACCATGCATGGCATAACTTAGCTGGTGTGTTAATTTTAATTTCCAGTTGTTTGTTAAGGGTGATTGAAATGAGAGATGGTAAGCATCCTGACCTGTAGCAGCATTGATGCTTTAGCACATAATACAGAATTACTGACAGCTGGAAATCCACTAGCAAAGGAAAGATTTAAACCCATTAACTTGTCAGGAGATGAGTTTATGAGGATAGTAACATCATCCATGCCATCATTTCCCATCATTGACCACCCCTCATCAGTAAATCCATTAAGTGCCTCATTAAAACCCCTGGCAGAAAACTCCATTAGCTTTCAATTACGAAAGATCCCTTCGCTGACTGATGGAGATTACTGAAACAAACATAATATACTAACCTGCTAAGCCTCTGGCTTAGTGCTCGTAGAGCTGCAGGACGTCTGCCCCACCCTGTGACATTAGATTGAGATACCTCATGTGCTATCTGCCTCAGCTGGCGTAAAGCCTGAATGAAAGTCAGAAAAACTAATTAAAAACTAATCATCTCCCCTATACCCTTCATGGTAGCAGTCTTGTCATACAGATTAGTATCCATCTTGATTATACATATGTATCCATCTGGATGATTATACATGACTTAACCCTAAAAACAATAAAGTCAAAACTATAAACCATATGGTAATCTTACCGCCATTGTCATCTTTTGAGCAAGAACAGCAGATGATTCATACAATGGGCGCAAGACTTCTGGTACGCTACAAGGCTAGTGATGAAACAAGTGTAAGAGCTATAATTCTTTTAATGGATATATCACTACTAAAGTAAATGAAGAATATCATCCCATTATACTTAATGAAAAGCTTACTTACCTCCAAATCCATATGGTCAACAATATGTATAATTGAACCACCCCCTTCACAGGGTCGTATGAGGTAGCCACTAGGCAGCATTTCTGCTCTAACAAAATGCTGCACTGGAGGCATGGTTGGACCATTTTGAGTGTTTTTCAGAGACCTCACACAAATCTGAGGATTATACACATGATGAGAACTTGAGGTAAACTGGTAAGTGAAGATATTTAAGCAGGTGTTTACTTGTGTGCGTCACAAGGTATTAAATGCTCAATCAAAATGATAGTTATTTGGTAAGATGACTCATAATTCTACATACCACAAGGCTGCCATCCTCTAAAACAGAAGTATAGCGCAACAGCCAGAAATCACATGCGGGCGCCAAAGTTGTCGGCGCATAGAGCTACATCAGAAAAATTAAGAAATTAATACCACAAAAAAAATGGGTAGAAGAATGCAATAACTTATATGATAAGTAGAACCTACCTGCATGTAGAGCAACTCAATGGTTCCACCGTTTGCTGTAGGCAGTACATTCAAAACATCTACAGCGCGGCAATCACGCAGCCACGAAGGGAGATCTTTGAGGATCTCTGCAACCTAAACAGAATATAATCATTAGTCAATCATAAGCCCAAAGAAGAAGAAAATAGACGCAAAGGATCATATTTACTTACCCTGGTAGGCTCTAGACCCACCAGGCCGCAGGCTCGTGCTGCCACTCCAGTGCAACCATGAGAAATAGCAACGATTCCAATGGAATCCGGACCAGGCTGAAAATATCAAGAAGAGGTGAAAGGATTAAACAAATTTCAAAGGCAGAAATCCCCTTTCAAAATACAATATACAAATAGAAGACTGTACTTTACTATATTCAGAGAAAACCCAAAAAAATAATATCAATTAAGTCGTGCTAAATAAATGGCATTTAAGAGTGCAATAAATATCAATAATCAAAACGTGTTGTTTCCAGTTTTACAATGGATCAGTTGCATCATCTGGGAATATAGGACTTGAACTTAAAATTTCCTCTTAAGAGGAAAAATTATGGTGCGACAGTCCTATGTGTCATGCAGACATGGCGTTATAAATCCACACAAATAACATAGTGGACATGTAAGACCACATCAGCATGCCACAAGATGTTATTGTCACACTTTCTCCTTCAGAGAAGAGGTACGGCTCCAAATTGGGCTTAAATGCCCTGATCACTTAAATGTTTAAATTTGGAATTATAATTCCAGTTTCCCATTGTTCCATTGTTTTGGCATTTCCAACTCACTTATTGAATAAAAATGATTAATTAAAAGAAAGATAGAGATATACCTTCATTCCAGGCATTTGGACCCACTCAACAGCAGTTCCAGTAGCCTTTGAAAGAAACTCTGCTAAAGTTTCTTCTGCAATGGACAAAAGTCTAGAAAACAAACAAAGCATGAACCCATAAGCCGCACACACAAACAATAAGGGTGTCACAAAGCACGATGACTGAAAAGGACATAACAACTACATCCCACTAACCCTGCAGGACTTGCATCCCTTGGCGGATGCTGAGGTGTCAAATGGTGTTGACCACTCGTCACCACTGATTCACAACTCGTGTCTTTGGTTGCAAGCGTTGTCTGTAAGAAAACAAGCACTTATGTCAACTTCCAGATTATTCAGAAATTACAAAAATCAATAATTCAAGACATTCATTCTGGGTATATTATGTAGCTGAATAATTGTTCTTCAAAAAAATCTTATATTCAAATTTTTTTCTGGCTAATGATTTTATCTATTCTAAGATTCCAAATGAGGGAAAATACACAAAAGGATTAGAACTCTCACCCCCTGGGTATGCTGACGGAAATAACCATTTTCATACACCAGATGAGACACCTGCTTCTGCAACCTATCATTTTCCTCCATTAAAAGCTTATTCATAGCGGTGAGCTTCCTATTGACAGCTTGGAGGCGCGAAGCCTCTTTCCGCTGCTTCTCTCTACATCTGAACCAACAAAGCAGAAACAGACAATGCATTGTCATTAAAGGGTTGCCCAAGAACTGAAATAAATGCAATGTAATTAAGATTTTCTGATAAACAATTTAGCACAAATAAGGAAATCGAGCCCCATGCAACTGAATATACTGTATGCTAACTAAGGACATATTTCCACTCAAAATTCAGAATTTAAATGTAATTTGTAACTGATTATATTCATCACAACGAACCCATAGACTTGCATTCTGCTCAAAGAATCAAACATTTCAAGATCTAGGCCATAAATTCGAGTTTTTCTTTCCTAACCTTTCTCTAAGCAACCAACAAAACAGAGGAGAAAAACCAAAAGTACAAAGATTGGCTACCAACCATACCTTCTATTCTGGAACCAAACCTTAATTTGTTTGGGCTCGATGTTAGAGAGAATTGGGCACTCCCTAATAAGCTGTTGGCGACGAATCGAACTGGGTTTGGGGCATTCATGATAGAGCCTTTCAAGGGCCTCAACCTGCTCAGGTGTGTACCTCACATACTTGCCATTATCCAATCCTCCTTTACCATCCTTGCAGGACATAGCCATTTCCAATGTTCAGCTCAAAATCACTTGCTACCCACAAAAAATACACCAAACCCAGATGGCTTCTCTTGCTGAAACCACAACTTCAAACACCTTTCAAAGCTTCAGAGCACCAAAACAGACCAGAATGGCAACTGGGTCTCTACCCAAATGTACAAACTTGCAGACCTTGATGCCTAAATATTCAAAAATAAATATCTTTTTCCCAGGATGGAGATAAACCGACAAGGAACAGCACTATCCTTAGCTGGAACGGAGTTGTCCTCGTTTTCTTTAAACCCAAAGAGACAGCACCAAACACAAAGAAGCTATACAAATCCTTCGAGATCAGCAAACACAACCGATCTGATTCCAAAAACCAAAACTAAAACCAAAACGTTTGAAACGAAACACGAGTTACTAAATTGACTCAGTTAGTGGAACGAGTCTTCCTCCCCAGCTGGGACAAAGCGATCTCTCTACTACGGCCTAAGAACCAGAGGAAACGTCACCGTCTCACCGATCTCGATGGTTTCCATATCTAATCTCCCAGACATCTTCTGGGGTCTAATGGGTTGGGAGCAGCATGGTTGATGCGTGTGTGGTTTGAGTTTTGGAAGCTGAAAGGTGAAGACTTTGAGCTGGATGAAGAAGAAGAAGAAAAGGGAAAGCAAAGCAGTAAATTTTTTTTTATGCTTTTGCTCAGTGTTTTTGGTTTGCTTTTCTTGTTTTTGCTTTGGTACTCATACGGTTTTGTTGTTGGTGTTGTTGTTTTTCATTGGTTCGTCACTTTCGGCTTCAGAGAGAGGGTCTTCTTCGCTCGCTCCACTGTGTGTGTAGGGAAATGGAGCAAAAACTTTACCTTTGAATATTTTTGTTCTGTTTTTCTTTCATCCTATTCAATTGACCAAAATGTCCTTGAGCTAGTTTCAGAAAGACAATCTCTGCCTCCAGTCCCCACTGAATTTGCATGATTACCCTTCCTTCAACTCAATGCCTTTGAATTTTCAGACCAACACAGTAAATATACATCAGAGTGTGTCAATCGTGATACAACTAGGATTAGTACTTCCAACCAACATATGTGTACAAACGTTGTTCTCACAATTATTTGTTTACATGTCATTTACGTGATCAGTTACTGTGAGACGATCGCCGTATACAAACAAATCGCTATAATCTTTTAATTTTTCATTTGAATTAAGAATTTATTACTTTTTTCAATCTATTTTAACGTTACCGTTACACATACTAGTACTATGCAAATATGTCTTTGTGATAATAATCAAGCAACACATAAACTAAATAGTATATAACATGAAAGGGAAATGTTTTATGACTGAGTTGAAGACACCAGTTTTAGGATCTTTCTTATTGATGGGTGGGTTTTAGTTTTCATTGACGGAGAAGGAGGTGGGCACTATTAATGGATGATGGAATGATGGCAAATTGGTCAAAGAAAATTGGAGGGCATGAAAGGTTGAAAATTTGGGAAGCATAGGTGGTCAGAGGGATATTTTGCAGTGCAGCAGCAGCCTGCAGGAGCAGGCAGAAGGGGCATTGAAGGGAGATAATGCGCGCATCAGAACAGAACAGAACAGAAGCAAAAAAAAATGAGAAAAGCTTTTGAAATAGTAAAGGGGGAAAGAAAAAAAGAAAGAAAGAAAGGGGGCATGGGAGACTGGGGAGGAAGGGCAGAGGACACCATCATTAGGTTTTTGCATGCGTCTCGATTTCAAAGCTATACCCAAAAAGAAAAAGATTATTACACTTGCACACCAACAACAAAACCAATATCATTTTCAATTTATTTCTGTATTAAATAATTATTACTTTTTCTTTTTAAAATTGTTTACTAGGAGGCTACGTCATCATCATCACAATGCTATAAGAGGTAGAGAACAGATCCTACTGTATCTCATGATAATTATATGTAATAATTAATGAAATTAATATACATGGATTTTGTTTGCAGAAAAATGCAGATAATGCAGGCACCAATATACTCGCAGCAGCTATATATATATATAATTTCTTGCATTGCATTGCACATACGTGACATGACCTTGACATGACATGTGAGATGGGGAAAATTTTGGGTGATGGGATCGGGGGGTGGGTGGTGTGTGATGTAATGTGTTTGTGTTTTTTGTAGGGACAGGAAGGGGTTTAGCATATGCCTTATCTCTAGCCTCTGTCGTTCAGGCAGATTTAGCTATATGAGAAAAAATTAATCCATACAATACAAGGATGTGAAGTTCGTATTTCAATCCAATCACGTATTATCATATGTTTTACGATGGTATTTCAATCTAATCGCATATTGTTATATGCTTTAACCTTCTTATATGTCAATATGCGGTTAACTTAAGATACAAGAGTAATAACGTCACACACATCACCATACATTTTGACTTTTTTACATATCAATAATTGACTTGAAATATCGATACAATAACAACTTCATTAGAGGAGGGAATTAAAATTAAAATCAGTCACGAAAATTATGTGAAATGGTACTATGCTCAAAATTTGTACATACATTACATACATGACAGTCCAACCATGGATAATGCCAGTGGTTGATGATGGCCTCTCAACAATTTGGTGGGGTCCACTCCTTGATACTATATTTACATTTGTCTCCGCGTATTTGGGTAGTAGATTGTGTGTTTAGCATAACTTGTAAACATATATGATAATAGGAAGTTCGAATTCACATTTAGCATGTGAATCTTCTTTTTTTGGCATGGCACAATCTGATAAATTAGGCTAAGAAAAATATCTAATGCTAAGTTTGTAATAAATTGTTAGTAAGGGTCCGTTTGTTACATCGATAAGTTAATAACCTAATCCAATCCTAGACACCAAATGAGCCCTTGATTGGGAAATTATGGAAAACGACACCGGAATTATGAATTTGGTTTCACAAACAACACCCCTTTGAGAGGAGAGAAACTCTCATGTAACGGGGATAACACTTTTTGCTATCTTCGACCAATCACGCAATGACATATATGATAACTTTTCCATGTGTTATTGTATTATTGACCGGGGATAGCAAAACAGTACTATCCTGTTACATGTAAGTTTTTTTACTTTGAGAGATTGTTTTGTTTGTTTTTCCTCAACCGATAATATCAATTGTCTCATTCAATTTATACTGTTACAACACAAATTGTAAACCTCTATAACAAAGTAAATTGAAAGAATAATCTTTGTCATGTTTCTAGAAAAGTATATGAATATCCAAATGATCAAACACGTTTTTGGTAATGTTTTCCCTTAAAATAGACAAAAGCATTTGTACGTATTAAATGATTTTGTTGATTGGTTCTTTAAAAACCACATGATTTGTGTATCTGAGGTGGAGTCGACAAACTATTCACAGTTTGAAAACCCGTTTTGAAAAAAAGAAGTTGAGCCCTAAACCAAGACCAAAGATAGACTAATTGAATTCAACCCTAAACCCAGACCAAAGATAGGAATTAAAATGTGTCCAATTTTGTTGTAATACCCTTACACTTTTATTAAAATTATTAATACTTGCAATGGTAAAAAATGGTATTCGAAATTTAGAAGATAATAAGTTAATTTGGACTTCCTAGAAGGTAAGTTAGTCAAAAAAAGTGCGTTAAGGAAAATTGATGGTGTGAAATTCCCCTTATAAGGGAAGTTCATACTCGTGTGATGAGAATTGCATTCCCAACTATCTAGACACCACATAAAACTTTGAGTTCTTGGTGAAACTGGACTGAACTATTTCAATTAAAATGGACAAGAGTCTTGGTAATTGTTTGGTGTGCTCAAACGCGATTATTAAATTTGGACAACAGTCCAACATATTGTGTTTTACAAGTCTCATTTAGAGGAATGAGACTATAATAAGGATTGATTTGGAGTCAATTCCTATCCAATTCAAGTTGGGCCACAAAATGAGGCATGAGAAATGGAAAGAAAAAAGAGACCAGCTTTTAAATTTGATTAAAAAAAAAAACTTATGAAAAATACGAGCTTTGAGCTTTTAAATAGAGACGAGCTTCCTGTTTTTATTTTTATTTTTATTTTTAATTGAAGTAGAATTCATTTGACGACCCACCAAGTGCGGTGAATTACGACCAAAAAAATAAAAAAGGTGCGGTGAATTGAATTCGATGGATAGGGACGTAAGTATAGTACGGAAATTTTGACTTCTGGACTTGAACAATTATGCACACTCCTCCTACGACCCACTCATCTCATCATGCATCGCCCTTGCCTTGCCTTGCCCCATCTCAAACATTCAAAAAAATAAAAACCCCATCATCATGCATACATCGCCCTAATTTTAGCACATGACATGCACGTGACAGAAATTGCCAGATGGCAAATACTATACTCTCTTATTATTTTTTTTAATTAATTGTTTTAATCTTTTATTTCAAAGAGGGAGGGCTTTTAATTGCCGGTGGTGGGCTCGATGTGGGCCCGCATGCAGCGAGAGGAGACAAGGCATGACCCGACAAGCAAATGGCGGGGCCCACAACAAGGCTATGACTTCGAGAAACGGAGCCATGACGTGGCGAACAAACGCTATGATGGCTTTTGATTCAGGTGGAGGCGATTTGCTCGGCGCCGTCCCCGGCCCTGTCGTGCACTCATGCCACATGTTGCGTGGTTTTGAAGTCTGTCTGTGGGCTAATAACTTTGGCCAGGCCCAATGGGCAACATCTCTTAACGGGATGGGCTTTGTGGGCCCATTCAACAGTGCATACAATTTTGGGCCTCGGGCCCACACTCTAACTAACTGTTCATTTAGCAGAGCGTTGAAAGCATAGGAAGCTGAAATCAGAGAGGGAAGGGAAGTCTATTTGTTTTCGAGTTCCGTCGTTCCTTCGTTCGCATCACAGCAGTCAGAGCAATTCGCTTCGTCCCGAAACTGCGTCGTTTCAGATCGCAATTTTTGCTTCCCGGGTTAGATCTCTTGCTCTCACTACGCTCTTCTGTAACAAGTTTCGTTTGGGCTGTTTTTGTTTTAGTTCTAAGATCATTGTATGAATCCGTGTAAAAAAAGAATTTTGAATTTTTAATCAATTTTGTGCGTCTAATCTTTGCTCTCATCGATTAGGGCATCTTTTATCTCAGTTCACAGCATAATTTTATTATGTAAAAATCTGGGATTTTTTATTTATGAGATTGCGCTGCTGATACAAACTGATTTATTGCGTCTGGTTATTTGCTCTATTGTTAATGGTGAACATACGTAAACTCATTGTTATATAAATTTTCTCCAATGTGATCAGCAAGTAAACAGATGGGTTTGAGAAAAAAAAAACAAAAAATTAATATCTCATAACCAGATGATTTGGGATTTCCTGGAGGAACCCATTCGAATTTAGAAGATTATATATATATATTGTTTATCTCATTTTGGGCTACCTTATTGATCTACAATGTTTGACACAGTATATACATCATAGTGTGTGAAATGCCTGCACTAAAGGTTGAGACTGGTCACCAAGACACTATCCATGATGTTGTTATGGACTACTATGGTAAGCGTCTTGCCACAGGTTCGGCGGACAACACCGTTAAGATAATTGGAGTCAGCAACTCGGCCTCTCAACATCTCGCAACCCTTACTGGTCACCAGGGACCTGTTTGGCAGGTTGCTTGGGCTCACCCCAAGTTCGGGTCTTTACTTGCTTCCTGTTCTTATGATGGGCGTGTTATACTGTGGAAGGAAGGTAATCAGAATGAGTGGATCCAGGCCCATGTTTTTGATGACCACAAGTCGTCTGTCAACTCGATTGCTTGGGCTCCTCATGAACTCGGTCTTTGTTTGGCGTGCGGTTCTTCTGATGGGAACATTTCGGTTTTCACTGCAAGGGCGGATGGTGGTTGGGATACCTCGAGGATTGACCAAGCTCACCCAGTTGGTGTTACCTCTGTTTCATGGGCTCCCTCAACAGCCCCTGGTGCTCTTGTTGGTTCTGGTTTGCTTAACCCTGTTCAGAAGCTTTGTTCTGGTGGTTGTGATAATACTGTAAAGGTGTGGAAGCTTGGTAATGGGGTTTGGAAGCTGGACTGCTTTCCGGCTCTTCAAATGCATGTTGATTGGGTTAGGGATGTTGCTTGGGCACCCAACTTGGGACTGCCAAAATCTACAATTGCCAGTGCCTCACAGGATGGGAAAGTTATTATATGGACTGTGGCCAAGGATGGGGATCAATGGGACGGTAAGGTGCTGCATGATTTCAATTCACCTGTTTATAAGGTCTCATGGTCTCTGACTGGAAACATAATAGCCGTGGCTGATGGGAACAACAATGTAACATTATGGAAGGAAGCAGTAGACGGGGAGTGGCAACAAGTGACAACAGTTGAGCCGTAGAATATTTTCAAAAGTTTGCTTCTGTTATAGCGGATTATATCTGAACCTCCTTTATGAACATATACTAAGACTTTGATCTAACTATCATAAAGTTGATCATTCTTGATTGGTGATGCTGATGAACACTACTGTGTTGCTGGAGATGCAGCTTTATGAATATGCAGCATGATCATTATAAATGTTTTGGTTTTGTTGACATTTGGACAAGGTTTGATTTGCATGATCTTATTTCTTCCATTCTCTATCAATTTTGTTGCAGCAGCATATTGCACATTGCCACTCTAACATTTTGCTTGTTTGTATGCTACATTTGTAAAATGGCGTGTGTGGTGCCACATTGACGACTTCATTTTCTGCCAGCATGCTATATTGTACTTTCTATTAATATCCTTGGGAGTTTGTTGTTCATGTTGATGGCATGACTTTTTTTTTTTGGTCGAAATTGATGGCATGACTTGAGTATTGTAGAATTGGTTTACTTATCAAAACATGTGAGGGGCCATTCTTTGAGTGCAAAATTGGTGAAGGGATACCATGGTCATTCATCACCATGTGTTAAGGGTAGGAGGAGGATAAGTTCTAGGCTGCAGCACCTTCTTTTCTTTGTGTATTGTTTTGTAACCATGTGTTGAGAATCAAAAGCTTTATGTTTCGTTCTTCAAAGTTATTGCAAGGTTGTTTGTTGTGACGTTTGTTCAACTTCATAATCAACCCTAGTTTGAACACCTTTTCTCTTGACACCAAACATCACATGTTTTCTCCTCAATGTTTCAACATCAAGACACTTTTGCTTGTTGAAACACCTTAACTCTAATTATACTTTGTCATGGGCAACCACCCGAAGTTGGCCCTCGATGTTCAGTTCCGCTTGATTACCGAAATGTTGCCGGAAATAGTTATATTGGTGACTGCTTTCTCTGAACTAGTTATATTGTGTTTGAACTTCCTAATGGCAATTAAGCACAGCTGGCGCTGCTATTCATGTTTTAATTTTGAAAGATTACCTATTATCGTGTGAGGCTCTTATGCTTGGTGATAATTCTCTTCTCATTATGTTTTAATTTTGAAATTGGATAACACTATTCTGTCATAATCTTGGAACAGCTTAAATAGTGATTGAAATGCATCAAACATGGTCTGAATTGGACACTGCATGTTAAGCAATTTGAGTCTTAAAGGCTGAAACCAAAAAAATCCAACTGATGGGAAGTTGAGCAATTATAATTTGCTTTAGAAACATTACACACAAAAACCCAACTGTTCTTTCATGAAGGCATTGCCCTTTCAAACTGTTAGTGGTCTGGGCCGTACTTTGTAGCTCTATTAATTCCTTACTCACTTTTTTCATTTGGGCTCAAAATTTTTTGTGTATCTTCAAAGACAACGAGCATTATGCAAGTCTTATGTAAGTATCCCTATGGGTGTGGTTTATGCATGTCATGCTACATTTTATTTTTATTTTTATACAAAAGATATTGAGGAAGAGAGAATTATAAGACTTCGGGATGGAGAAGTAAATGCTCTTAATCGTTTTGAGCTACAAGCCTCTTGCGCTACATATATAATGTTTAACGCTACTTGTTGAAATCTTATCGTCAATCTCGGGTTTAACCCTAGCTCATACCAATAATATTGTATATTTCCATAATAGAGTTTCAAGTTTATACATCTGAGCTGGAAAAGCTTGCTTAAAACCCAAGAAGGCTTTTTTCTGGTTGCCCTTTTTGGGTTTTAGATTTGAAGCAACCAAGCAACATAAAGCTGTTTTCCAAAAACCAACTTAAAGCTCAATACACTCACTCGCTCTATTAAGCTCCCTCCCCTTAATTAATCAAGTTCAAAGCCCATGCACTAAGGAGACGGGCACGAGACCACCACACACGTGCTACCATGTTAGTGTTAGACATGCTAAGCATATTGCACGTGTGAAGGAAGCACCACATGAAGGTGGGCTCGTCATGAATAGATTCCAGCCACGTGGACTTTACCAGCCCCCCCAATTACATGCAACCTAATTTCATTTTATGCCTAACAAATGCCATTGGATTTAAAATAAAATTATATAATTTTTTTATAATCAAGTTACTCGATGCCTAGATAGTTATCACTTACGCGTCCGACCGCGACTCTCCGGCCTTAGCACTAGTCTTAATGTCAAATTGTTAGATAAGTAATGGCAGCAAAACTAAAGTAATTAGCATAAATTATGAAGAGAAAAAAGAAACATGAAAACAAATTAATGATGAATTTTCAACCCCCTGCAGAATCGATCTCTGCCAGGTTTTGTCGCTGTGATTCCTCCCAAGGCTCTCCATTCCAATAGTGTCCAAGTTTACAGCCGGACTTCCTCCGCTCCTAATAATTTTTTGCTCTTGGGAATTGTGCTTTTACTTTAATTTAAGTTTTCCCCCTCTGATTTATGCAATATTTTAACTTTAATCAATTGTACTTTCTACCCCTATTTGCTGCTATTGCCCCATCATAACCCATTATTTATATTCCCCACCCACGTTTAAGCACGATGCTTACAGCTCGACACTTAATCAAATAACGGTCTTGATCTCATCCACGTGGCCACTTAGGAGGGTTTTCACTTTTGATGATTTAATCTTACCTGCCTGCCATATATGATCTTTTGAGGATTTCCATTTTGGATTTTTCTTTTCACCATTTGGTGCTAATTGTTGGCTAAAATCCCCCTTCGAAAATAAATGAAAACCAAATTACTTGGGCTTAAATTAAATAGATCCATCAATTCATCTACCAACACACAAAAGGAAGAGCTATAGCTTTTATTATGTTATAAAATCGACCAACAAATGTACAAAATGAATTAGAAAATAGTTCAATTATTTACTAGTTAATAACCCACGATCTAGCCAACGAGTCTATAACTCAGTGGTATGAGCATTTGCCTGCAGATTAGTGGTCTCAAATTCGAACCCCTTAATCTAAATTTCAAAAAAAAAAACTTAAAAATAATTATACGCAAATTTTGATGGATTGTAGCCTCTCATTCTGTCTTCCTTTCATATAAAAAGGGTTTGTTATGAGATAACGTTACTTAGCATAAAATTGTACAAGTGTTAGTTAGAGCCAAGAGTAAGGCTGTTAGTTGAAGCAATATAGTTTATAAACAATGTCCAAAATTCACTCTTCTAGGAGATTGATATGGCTTAGGTGCTACTACATTCCTAGATTTGAGGATTCAAATGTTAGGAAAACCTTACTTTGCCAAGTTTTATGCCCAAATGTTCAATTTTATTATTACATTATAACAAGCTTATTTTAATGTTATAATTTAACGATTCGAATTGTTGATTTTTCAAGTTTTCATTCATAGAGTATTCTTTGATAAAAAAAAATAATCATAAATTATTCTTGAACAAAACAAAAAAATATCTTAAACTATTAAGACATCTAGTTGTGATGAAATAAACAGAAGAACAATAGTTTTCAAGAAATACTCAAACGACTACATTCTAATCAAACGATACAATATTTTCTAATTTTTGTGGTTTTTTGCAAAAATGATCTATCAATTCAAACTTGAAAATTAGACGGTCGAATCACTCTTCCTATAAAGATATAAATTAAATAAATTTATTCGAGGGATTCTTTGTATATGAAAATACAAATAAAACACTATACAGTTTTTCAACCAAGTTTGTTTGCCAATATCTAGTGTATAAAAATTGATATAATCACTAACATTTTTCCTACATGAAAAATGGAAGGTTTGCAAGACTGAGTCAGATGGCCCCGAGTCAGTCGACGCTAATCCCCATGACCAATTGACGCTGGTAAATTGGATAAGGTCCGTTTGTTTACAGTTAACATTTATTACCCGTAAAAGCTTTTGTCAACCATATTAATATTTTACATTCTTTTTTCTTTTTCCGAAATCCAAAGTAAATTCCTCTAATTTTTTTATTTTTTTTCAGCTTTGCCTTGCTTTATTTAGAGGGGAGGTTGGGTTTTGGGAGTGGGTCCAAAAAGCACGTGACAAAGGTGGAGGTGGTGTCAGCGATCATGTGACGGGTTTCATAAGTGTTCGGTTAAAAAAGGCCAGCACCTTCCCCTCATTATTTAATACGAACCTCTCTGCATGTAAAATGATGCTCCAATTTCATCTTATTTACGCTCCTGCCCCTCACCTCACTCCTCAAAACCCCCCACCCCCCTCCATTCTCTCTCTCACTCTCTCTCTCTCACCCACACAAATCAAACAAACTCTCTTCTTCACCTCTCTCTCTCTCTCTCTCTCTCTCTAACCACTGCGATTTCTGCACTTAATGGAACTGCCGGAGTTCTACATCGGCGGCTACTTCGACGCTGGAGCCGCGGACTTTCTGCCGGAGAAGAAGCCCGCCGCCGCCGGCGACCAATTCACCGTCGATGACCTCCTCGACTTCTCCAACGAAGACGCTCTAGTCGCTGACGGCGGGTTCTTGGACGCAGCTGCCGATTCCTCCGCCGTTACCGCCGTCGACAGTTGCAATTCCTCGGTTTCCGGGGGAGAGCCTCAGTTCTCCGGCAACCGGAGCTTCGGCGACTCTCAGTTCTCCGGCGACCTTTGCGTTCCGGTAAAACTCTAATTACATTACTTTTCACCTAACCACTATTTTTAACGTACATTCGGATTTAATGAACTCTTCATTTTTGGCCATTGCATGCAATTTGCATGAGCCACAGGTCAATTTTACAATTAAATGTCAGAGAAAATTTTATTGGCAAAATAATTAGCAATTTTGTACAAGGATAAATTTGTAATTGGACAAATTATTCAAAGGGAGTGGAGGAAAAAAGAGGATGGAAATAGCTTTACTTTTTAACTTTTGCATGCAATATGCATGACTATTAGGACATTAAATTTATGTTTAATTATGAAATAAACTTTTCTTAATTTGCAAAATTCAGTGCAAATTTGATTAATTTTTTGTTATTTAAATTTGATTACAGTACGATGACTTGGCGGAGCTAGAATGGCTATCGAACTTTGTGGAAGACTCCTTCTCAGCAGAGAAGGACTTGCAAGCTCTCCAATTCCTGTCCATGTCCACAACCAAACCTCAAACCCCCGAAACGTCCTCATCCTCCGAAACGAATCAAAACGCACCGCTTTTCCACCCCGAAACACCACTCCCAGGAAAAGCCCGAAGCAAGCGCTCACGCGCTGCCCCCGGAGACTGGTCCACGCGCCTCCTCCACCTCATCACTCCGAATGACACCATCAAGCCTCCCAAGACGACAACGTGTAAGAAGAAAGATGGTATTGGTGGCAATTCGAACTCGGGTTCCGACTCTTCGGGGCGGAAATGCCTCCATTGCGCGGCAGAAAAGACCCCACAATGGCGGACTGGCCCCATGGGCCCAAAAACGCTTTGTAACGCGTGTGGAGTTCGCTATAAGTCGGGCCGGCTTGTGCCCGAGTACAGACCCGCCGCGAGCCCCACTTTTGTGTCGGCTAGGCATTCCAATTCGCATAGGAAGGTTTTGGAGCTCCGGAGACAAAAGGAGGTCCATAGATCACATCAGCATCAGTTTCTTAGTCAAAGTTCCATTTTTGGTGTATCTAACGGGGTCCATGATGAGTACTTGATCCATCACCATAACGTTAACGATTTCCGGCGGATGATGTAGTGATGCTAGAGTAGGATAAGTTAGGGTGCACCTCTCTAAATTTAACAAGAATTCTCTAGCTTAATTTGCTAATTTTTTCGTCTTAAAATTTGAATTTGTAATGGTCATTGAGCAAAAAAAAAGAGTTGTAGAATTGAAAAAACAAAAAAAGGGGGGAAGGGAGAAAGTTGGGCTTGGCTTTGTATTGTACTTTTCTTTTCTATTTTTGCCGAATTTGGCAAATTTAGAATATCAATTTTACCTACATTTTGTTTTCAATTTCTTTTTTTGTTAAATTAATAAAATCAACAAATTTTGTTTATTTGTTAAGGACAAGTTAAAAAGAGGAAATGCCATTTGCTTCGGTGCAGTGTCAAGAAAATATTTTATTATTAGATTATCTAGTAATAGTATGTTAGTTGTCAAACGATCACATTATATTACCACAATATTGATACGGATATTAATTATGTTTTTTTCCTTCGGAATTTGAAGATAAATTAACATCAAATAAATGGTATGGTAAAAAAAACAAAAAAACAAAAAACAAACAAATGGCTTTGCGACTTTGATGAAATGGGGCCATAAGAAGCATCTATAGTGCTGATGAAGTGCCTTTCTGCAAATGGTTGACATAAAGCACTCATGCACATGAGGAGGAGCTAGCTCATTGGCTCGCAACTCCAAATTCCAAGTTTTTTTTAATCAGTCAATTCTTCCTCCTTAGTTTTTCATTGATTGAAAGTCAATCACTTTCAGCTACCAAAATTTGCACAATTTTGTCCAAGTTTTCAAGCATCCCACACTATTAGGTATTGTGCATACGTCATGTATTTTTTTATTATCCTTTTTTGCTTTCTTTTATGTTTATAATAGTGTCTACACGATAATAACATCTGGACATCCATAAAAGAAGAAATATATATATCATAAGGCCAATGGAGAACTGCATGAAATAATAATCTTTGGCTCAAACTCGAGAAATTTTTGGAGCACAAAAAGAGCAACATCCAAAAAGAGTAGCAACTAGAATTGTGATTGATCAGTGGGCACCTTTTTGTGAGTATCGAGGGCCCAAATTCAGGGCATTTTAAGAGAATAATAAGGCAGGCAGGCAGGCAGGAGGAGCTAGCTAGAAGAAGAGCATGGGATTCAGTGAAATTATGAAATGGTGGAATTTAATTTAGAAAAGTGCGTACCATTTTACATAAAAGTGCGTTTTAAAAACTTTGAAAACCAATGCAAGCAGCAAGAGGAGAGAAAAAGTAAATAAAACAATTTGAAGGGGAATTTTGGCATTGGCTGCTTGCTGCATGGTGCATAAGCTTGCAAAAATGGTGCAGGGAGGGTCATGTGAGGGGGATCATTAAACAGCGAATTAGGTACACTTGGGGACTGATTTAACTGTCCCCCCGATCCTAGACATTTGCCCTTCCATGGGCTCCACTGTCTTATTATTAGTCTTCATATTCATCAATTTGTTATGTTCATTCTAGGTTGTGAATTGTGATTACAAGGGAGGTAATCACTGAGATTAAATTAGATGAATCACACATGTGATGCTTGTAATTTAATCGCGTTATGTTGAGAGAGTGAGTAGATTGAATGTCTTAAAACTAGGAAATTTAATGAAATATATAGATATATTTGACATTTTCTATATATCAGATGATTTTTCTGAATCAAAAGGGAAATGAATATTCAAATATTCGAGACTACTTTCTTTAGTATAGAAAGAGAAATATCGTTAAGCTAAGAACTAGTTGGTATGTAATGATAATTGAGAAGCAGTCACCCGAATGGAATGAAGAGAATGAGAACAAGATTACTTTAGACAATGCACAGATAGATATGGCCACTTTACATCAAAACTGAAGGCAAATTAAAATAGAATGGGGGGCTTTCACTTCATGGAAAGACAATGCCAAGTGAAAGGCCATACAAAGCTAAGAAGATGGGGGTACACATAATAATAATAATGCTCTAGAAAAGCCAAAACATCATATACGTACGTAGAAGAAGACTAGAACAAGGGTACGCAAAAGTACACAACTATGTCCACATATGCATGATTGTTTCAATTTTTTTTAATTTTAATTAATTTCCTTTATATATATATATATATGAATGATGAGCAGATTGAATTGAATGAGCAGAGAATGTGGAGGAGGCTGGGGGGGGTTTGCATGTGGATGATGAAACCCAAGCACATGGCGTACGTGACGTGCATGCCTGCATCTGTTTCTGTTTAATTATATTTTGGATAATATATCCAATTGTTTTTTTTTTCTTTTTCCAGAATGGCTTTGCTTCCCAGTTGTCTCCAAGATCTTTCCCACCCATGTTATTTCTTAACCAGATATATGATATATGTTTCTTGTCCCCTCATAGCTACCTTTTTATGACTTTGCCTCTCTCTCTCTCTCTCGCTTAATTAGTTGAGCATGTAGAAATTAATTAAGACCATTTATTTGGTGTGAATTTATTATGACCATTATAATTTCACACTTAATTAGTTGCGCACGTAGAAATTAATTAAGATGGGAGGGAAGTTCAACTTGGGTAGAGCGACAAGCAATTTCACATGTTTTGGTTTATTAATGGGAAGTTAGGTAAAATGGCCTATAGGAGGCAATGTGTTGGACTTTTACAAAAACGTATGTTATAACATAAGTGGAGTGATAACATTGAATGGCAATGAGTGTCACGATTGTAATAACATGCTTTGGTCAAGACTCATCAAGAATCAGAACCTTGCATTCTGCATATGGTAATTTAGAATTGCCAAGTAACTGTGAGATGACTTATGTGAGTTGGCCTAATCTCGTGTTACTTATGTTTATATTGACTAGGACTCAATCACTTAAGTATATTAGTTTGGTTTAAACTCTTATTCTATCCATAATAGGAGAGTTAGTGTTAAGGTTTGCTCAATATAAAAGAATCGGTCCCTCCTCTCACAATACACGAGTTGTATAGTGTGTTTAACCTATTCATAGCAAGAACATTCTGGTGTTGCAGAAAGAAGATCATTCTCATAGTTGCCATGTCTTCTTCACTGAGTATGAATCCATCGATAACTCTGCTTTTATTCATGTATTCATTGTATTTAACTTCAATTAATCTTAAAGTAAATAGGTGGAAGCATAATTAGTATAAAGGTAATGATAAAAGCCGAGCAGGAATTAATCGATCAGACAGAAAAGGAAAAGGGGTTTCTTTTGAGACGAAAAGGGTTTCGAAAAAGAAAAAAAGAAGTTGGCATTGCGAGACCACATTCTTTTGAGATGTTAAAAGAAGCCCACATGAGCACGAAATGAGTTTTTGAAACATGAACAAAATATGCCAAATAAAATGGATGGAAAGCTTTATAAATGGTAATGGGCAGAAACAATGACTGATTAGGCTTTTTCTTTTTCAAAAAGAGCATGATGCATCATGAAAGAAAAGGTCTCTCTTCCCATGAACCTCTCCATTCTACGTGACCTTCCTCTTCACATGGCCCAACAGATGGTTTTGTTCATGGCATGAGGTTGTGGTCTGTTTGGGTACCTGTGTGTGATTTTGACATGTACATCTGGCAAAGGATCAATTCATTTCATGGAACAATTTTAAAAAAATCACAAAATTCTTCCCTTTTTTTTGGGTTTGAATTTGAACCCCCAATTGTTTGACCAAATTTGATAAACAAAACCAAGCATGCTCCAAGCTTGTGCATTGCAGATTTGCAGTCAAAAGAACAGGTTTCAAATTGCCAGCTCTTTACAACAGATTGCTGAGTAACTTAAAGAGAAAAGGGAAGAAGAAACAGATCAGCAATGTAAATTGATCATCTGACTAATTAAGAAGCTTAATTAAGGTAATTAAACTTTCATTGACTTAACGAATTCTTGGTAGCCCAAGTAACATGATTTCACGAGAGAGAGAGAGAGAGAGAGAGAGAGAGAGAGAGAGAGAGAGAGAGAGAGAGAGAGAGAGAGAGAGAGAGAGAGAGAGAGAGAGAGAGAGAGAGAGAGAGAGAGAGAACAAGTAAGATTATTTAATTAAGTACAGCATAAACTAATATGCTGTTCTTGAACCACCCACATTAACCTTAAGCAGGCACATGGCTATGCGAAAAAACCAGTTGGCTATCTTTCAGTAGGCTCCCGTTCCTCTCCTAGGCTCCTAGCCTTGGTTGTTTATTCTTGTTAACCTTGTTGTATAGTTTGACTGCATTTGGTTGGTCAACATGATTACCATGTTAAAGGTCTTGCCACTTAACTATAAGGAAAATATTCCCCTCCTTACTAGGTAAGTAGGAGCTTCTATATTCCTGTTAATAGCAGTGTGACGTGTGTGCATAAGTTTTTGTTTTTGTGTTTTTGATGAATTATTTTTGCATATGTGTCAAACTGTGATTCGCAAAAAGGATAAGTATCTCCTTACAGATAAGGAGCCAAGAAGTATCCTAATTAAAATTGGTTTGTCCTCCTTTAATTCTGGTCTAATTTGTAAAGAAAGGTTTGGCAATTTTGGCACCAAATGCAAATTTCTGCAACCAAGTCATTCCATTATGGGTCTGGTGTTTCGGCCTATTCAAGCCTTTTCTTGGGCTTGGCCCATTGGGGATTTGAGCATTGGTTGAATATTCTCTTCTGTCCTTTCGGCTAAGGGAGCTGTAGAATGATATTTCAGTGAGATCTTACCTTTGAAGATAACATACTCGACACTTTAATCCTTTACTTTTCACATTACAACGCCCAATCATAATGGTGGTTTGGTTAACATAAAGGCTTCTCTTGATGACAACTTTTCCTATCGAATCAATTTCGTAGAGTTTCAAAGAAAATAATGAAGGAGAAAAACTTACATGTAACGAGTGTATATACACCATTTATCTCATAATAAGTGGTCACATAACTAGCATGTGAGAAGATGTTGCGAAAGTTATACACACCCGTTGCATGTAAATACCTGCTATACATTCTTGCTCGAGACCCTAAGGAGGTTACTGTATAGAAAGGGCTACTTATGCTCATTAGGTAAAAAATGAACGTATATATGAAAGTAGATAATTTCATGACCTTAGGTGAACCATAAAATCCTTATAAATTTTGTAATTTGTACAATTCTATGTGTGCAGATAATTTTATGAGCTAAATAGATGAATTTTCCTATCAAGTATGAGCATTTTAGTTTTGGATTCGATTGCCAACATGCGAGTGAATTATGCATTTATGATTGATCAAATCCTCACTCAAATCTTGTTAGTGAGACTCTCCTTGTTCAAAGAGTTCTTCAATAGTATATATCATGAACATCAGAAAGTGTACCCTTTTTAAGTAATCCATCAAAATCAAATCAAATCAAGCAAACCCTATATCATGCATCTTTTCAACTCTTACCAGACTAATGGAAGGGTTAACCAATATGCTACTGATCCCTCGTTACAGTTGTTTCACCAAACTTACAGCTCACACAAAACACCTATATCCTCCACCAAAATGTCAACTAAATCACGACCCTACATTAATATATTACCCACCATACAAAATAGGCCATCAATTTCTATCACAGAAGCCCACGGGATGTAACAAGCTTCTTTGCTCTATAACCTCAAATTTCTGTCAGTCACTATATACAGTCCGTGACTTTGCCTAAAATATCGGCTCAGGTCTTAATATATGCTATATATATATATATATAGACTAGTCTTATGAACAGCGATAGTAACACTAAAACTGTTGGTTTTGATTGGCATGTGGCCAGCAACTTCTACCCAATTGGATTGCTTTTCTTGATAGATTGTTTTTCATGGCTAAAGTTTGTTGTTCTATTGAGTTGGAGCCTAGGACTTTGAGTGAAGGACAACTCAACCATGCTAGGGTATATATTTAATGTATTTGCAGTACATTATTTAGATTAGGGTTTGAGCTTCTTCTGATCTCCTTTTTTCTGATATCTGCAGGAACTGGCTGCTGATGTGGTTGAGAAAATGGAACCAGAAGATGCCTCAGCTGTATTCATTCAGGTGTGTTCTTAACATATGCATTTGAATACATAGTGAAATTAAATGCGCCGGCCCCTAGCTAATCTAAATTTGTGTGTAGGGACTGAGACCGGTTGCCTCAATGAAAGAGATGGTGCATATGATTGCTGAAGAGGGTGAGCAACTGCAGAGTAAGGTTGTGGAGTGCAAGGAGGGGGAGGCTCAAATTCTTGAAACGCCCCCTTGCCAGTGCTTGTGCCCTACTGTCAATACTCAATCCCCCAATCAAGGAAGGCTTACCGAACCCTTGTCAGCCCCATTTTGAAACTTCTTGTTGTTTGGATTCATAATCTCACATGTCATGTTATTTACGATATGAGAATTCATAATCTCACATGTCATGTTATTAAACTGTACAATATGAGAATATTATATAAGTAAAATAAATATAAGTTTTTGTTAATATCTAAAACATATGGTTAACTAATCTGATCAAGCATCACATTTCAACGATAAAATATTTATTAATATTGCCAAAAGAATGCACAAAGAAATTTGGATGTAAATCTTGGCTCTTCATAGCAATTTGAGTGTTGTTATTAGGCCGATACACATATGTTTTGCTGCGCGTTTATGTAATGTAATGCCTCATATGTCATTAGTACATGCTTGTAATGACACAATATCTCTAAAAGTTTGGCGCCCATGACAAAAGAAGGTAAATATAAAATATAAATATACACTATATATTTTGTTGTGTTGATTGGAGTTTTTTTTATAAAAAATTTATAAAATGTGGAAACAAAATTAAATTACAACGAAAAGCCCCGAGAACAATCAACAATCGAAGATTCCCACAGAAAAGCATACGCTGTCACCGGTGGGAGAGAGTGAATCCAAATATGCCGATTCGTCACACGTGAGATTTCTGGACCCACCACTTAATGAAAATATTAATGACAAATTTACTATTTTGTTTATATATTAGAAAAAGAGATTGTATTTATTTTCACGTACATGTGAGATTTCCTTACCTACCATTTAATGAAAATATTAAAGACAAATTTACTATGCTAAAAAAAAAAAAACAAATTATCATACTCTAATCATACGAGGCCATACTTTGAGCAAAATTTTTATTTTAAAAAAATTTAAAATTTGGTGAATCAGGTGATTTGAGTAGTTGCCTTTTTTTTTTCGGTGTAAATGGAAGCTCCTTCGAAAAGCAACTGAGAGGTAAAACGGGAAAGCGAGACAAGGCTAAAATCGTCATTTGGAAAAAAACAATACAACCATTGTCCAAAGAGGAAAATTTGAATTCCTGGTTGATGAGGAGGGTTTAGGGTTTCAAATTGGCTCCTATTTGAGCAGCTCTGCATTCTCACAGTCAGAGTCTCACAGACACGCCCTCTTTAGGAGGGAAAAAAAAGAAAGAAAGCAGCTCCTATTTCAATCCCTAATCGGTGCCACACTCCTCATTGCCCCCAATTCCCAGGTACTCTCTCTCTCTCAGCTTACTACGCATTCGTGCTCTAACTGAGTCGATTTAGTTTTTTAGGTAATTTATTGACTTTCTTCGTTTCTCAGAAACCAAACGGAGAAAACCCATAGACTAGGTTTTGTTTAAACTGTGAACTATGCGATTTTAGTGTGGTTGAGTGTTTCATATCGTGTTCGTTTGAATTATTCACCGAATTTGAGGAATTTATATCTTTGATTCGCTTTGCTTAAGTAAATAAATAAAGTTCCGGTTTTTATTTATTTATTTACTGTTAAAAGTCTGGCCTTCGTATTTCTTGTTCATATGATAATGTGTTTTGTTTGCTGAAAAGGAAAGAAATAAGAACATATATATATTTTTTTAGGTAGTGCATTATTAAGTGAACCCAGGGTCCCTAAGGACTAACATTCTGCAACAACTGGTTGTGTGTGTTTTTTTGTTTACCTGAACAAAGTTACTTGTTTTATTGTTTATGTGGTAACCAAAAGGAAGGCCAAGTCTTACATTCTTTATTTTCCAGAGGAATCAGTGCTTGAAAAAATTTCCAGGATGAGCACCACAGTACATAGAACTCCCAAATCGGGTAGGCAGTCATTGTTTTTCCAAGATATAACTTCTCCAGTCTCAGCCCGGAGAGGAAAAATTTCAACTCCAGGCCAGGCAGCAGCAGTCTCTGCTCTATGGCGTGAGAGTGGTGGGGGATCAGATCTTCCACCTCCTCCGCTTTACACATTGGAAGACCGCTCAGACTTTTCCCCTGAATCTGGAATTCCAGATTACCCTGTATCCCCGGAAATAAAATCAGATCCTAGAACTCCGGTCCATGGTTTTGGACGGGATTCCTTGACTCCAGTAAAAAACAGATCAGAGGCAAGCACTTCTTATGCTCTATCAAGTGGACAGCATGGCCAACAGGGTTCAGCGAGTATGAATTGGTGGTCATCCCCAAAGAGTGGTGGTGAGCAAGATGAGAAGGGAAGGAGTTCACCAGTTGAGGGTGTTGTTCAGCCTGGTGCTCTGATCACTCTTCCACCTCCAAGGGAAGTTGCAAGGCCAGAGATGCAAAGGAATACCTTGCCTGCAGGGAACCTCAACGAGGAAGAATGGGTTACTGTTTATGGGTAATTCTTTAACCTTACCTTTGTCTTTGTTCTTGGGTATATATAAATTCATACATCTTTGGCTGATATATAATGTATAACCTTCGGCTTTAGTCTACCTTTGGTAATTATCTTATCCGTAATAATCCATCTTTGCTGTGTTGTGTGTGGCTTTGGCCTTATTGCCTGCCTGGTGGTTGTTGGGCAAAGAAAAGAGTTTTAAAAAGAAAAATAAAAGAAATAATCTCTTGTTTTCCAAGCTATTAAAGGTTTCAGATATGCTTGAATCAAATGTCCCCCTGACATACTTTTTGAACTTAAAGTGGTCAGTGATCATAAGAGCCTATTTTCTTGCCAAATTTGTCTGAAATCTCAAAAATCTTGAGAAATTTCTAATATTTGTTAAATAAGTGTTCTACATTGACAAATGTCTTTTAGCTGGTTATTGATGAGCAAGTGGTTTGTCGATTGACTCTTAATTTTTCACAAACCACATACCCTTTCCCCAAGCCTCTGCTCCTTTTTGCTTCTTAACCACATAGAATTTGTTGAACTTGCAGAATAAAAAAGGGTATCTTGTTCGGTAATTAAACATTTAGAAGTAAGACAATCTGATTATGTAATATATTTTATATGATGGTGATTGGTATTTTATAAATTTTGAACTAATTTATATAAATTGCCACACCGTGCTTCTAGTTCACAGTTGGAGAGGACTATGGTATTATTTCGTTATGCACTCTAAAACTTATATAGGGAACTCTCAAAACTCCTTTTTTTCTTTAATATCTCATGGTTGTTTTCAATGTTGTAGGGCAAAAGTTCTATATTCTACTGATTGAAGCTTATTTGATCTCACTTAGGCTTAGACCCTTTGAAGTTATATTTATAATGGGGCTTGCTTGTCTATCTTCTTGAGTAATTAAAATGCAGTTTTTACTCAGTTATCCGTATAGCCTCTAATAGTCTTTTTTTTTCTTCCAGATTTTCTCCAGCTGATACGAATTTAGTTTTACGAGAGTTTGAAAAATGTGGCGTGATTTTGAAACATGTTCCTGGACCAAGAGATGCCAACTGGATGCACATCTTATATCAGGTTCTTCTTTTTTCCTATTATTTCAAGTTTGGTGAATCAAATTTCTTATACCAAGCATTAATATTCTCTTCGTTCCTATTATTTCAAGTCTGTTGAATATAATAAATACCACCGTACATCACTTCCATTCAAACTTGGGTTTATTATTGGCATGATGCTGCCATGAAATGGAAGGGAATTTGTAACACTATGTTGTGCGCATAGGTAGTGGTGAATTGATGTAGACCATTGTTGTTTGGTTAATATTTTGAAGTAAAGTTTGCCATGAAATTGAGTCAAAATAGTTAGGGTTATGATACTAAGTAGTCCTTCTGAGCTTTGCCCTTTTCTTTTGCCTTTTTGTCTGTAAATTCTTCTGGGTTTGTTGTACTTGTAGTCTTTTGTGCGTGGGTCTATGTGTGCCAAAGACTTAACTTTATTTCCACCTTTCTCTTCGTTTGCTCAGTCTGGCTGAAGTATCAGACGGATGTAACTGCGATTGACTGAAGATATATCACGTCAATTTGAGTAAAAATTTGTTAACTGTTCTTAATTCTGGTGGTGCAGAATTACTTTGATGCTCAGAAGGCTCTCAGCAAGAACGGGATGCAGATTAACGGGGCGCTAATTATAGGTGTGAAGCCACTGGATCCAATGCAACGCCATGCATTAAATGAAAGGATCAACAATCAGGGTTTCATGACATTGCCCCCCCAACCAGCCATGAAACATGCAGAACTGAATGCTTCAAGAGCCCCCCCTCGTCCTTACTATCTTCAAAATGGTAATACCAGTGCACGACAATCCGGTGGTTCGATTGCTTCCCCAACGAAGTCAATGGTGTCCAAAGTCATGGATTTAATGTTTGGGGTTTAGAGTTTAGCTGCTCTGGTCAACAAACTGGTACTACGGCATTTGTGATAAGAAAATATAATTGTTGCGAAAAATTTGAAGTTTAGACTTGAAGAGGTGTCTGGTCATTACGTCCTTATTAGTTGGAATCTCCTTTACTTATTTTTTACTCCAACATTTTCAAGGCTAATAAACTTAAGTCAGTTGTGGTTATGTATGATAATAAGTGGTTTTGCTTATTACATGCAAGTTGCATCTTGATGTGTGAGCACTGTTAATTAATTTGTATTTTTAGGTTATTACAGGATGTATCAGACTGATATCAAATGGAATGAATTTTATGTCAAATTGGCTGTACATGCTTACCTGTTCAGCAAGATTGCTGCCGATTTGTGGTCAGTCTTAAGCTGTCAAACTACGGTTGGTCTTAGGATTAAACTAAGGTTCGTCTTAGGTTTCTACGTATCCAGATTCCAGACCATCAAAACCATTTTCACATGTGCTATTTCTAACTTCTACTCCCACTTATAGTAGAAAAACTTGTGTGAAACGGGGATAATACTTTCTTGTTATCTCGGACCAATCACGGTATGCCAAGTTGAAAAGTAATTACACGTGACATACTGTTATTGACTGGAAATAGAAAAATAGTGTTATCCCAGTTCCACACAAGTAGGTTTCCCCCTTGGTTAGAATATTGGTACAATTCAACTCTCAACATCATAAATTTGGAGCTAACAAACTCTGAGCCCGAGCTTCGCTAGTCACAACAAATCAAAATATGAAAAATCAGTTTTAGTGCAAAATATGATTTAAGCTAAAAATGATGGCTCATTAAGTCAATATATACTTCATAATAAAATCCCATAAAATCAAGTTTTCTTATTTGATGTGTAAGGAATAAAAGCCACCAAAAATTATCTTGAGAAAATGATTATTCCAAAAAACCATTTTGTCATAACTAGTCAATATTTTTACATAAAATAATTTTTCATATATGATATAAATGCATGAAGGGTCCTAAGGTCAATCTAGGTAAAAAGCCTTAGATATTCAATCCATAAAGAGTTTTTAGCATTTCAAAATTTCACCACCGCTAAAAAATTCCTGGTCAATCAATGAAACTTGAACTCAAAACCTTCGTTTGATAAAGAGACCACCACTTGATTAAATAATAATTGAGGCCGGAGTTTGCCCTGGAGTGTTTTTGATTAAAAATTCTAGTGTGTATGTAAAAATAAGTTAGACCAGTTGAGCAAAGTAGTGTGAGTCCACCCCCTTCATCTAAGATTTTGCCTAAACATGACATTTTTCTTTCTAATTTTATGTTATGAGTTTTGAGAAGTAGCTAGAAGGCTCTGAAAATTGAAGAGCCCAATGAGGCTCTCCAGACTCCAGTGATGAAAATTAGAGGTCCTCATTATGTCATAGCTGGCTAGCAGTGAACTGTGAAGAGTCCAACCAAGAAAGCTGAAGTATGTATATAAAAAGACAAGGCATCATTTCCATTGCAATATGTACACTCACGGGGCTCATCTTCTCTCCCTCAACATTCTATCCACCTGTCCCTCTCATGCAGCAGTTAACTTAAGCTAACCAATCCAAAAAAACCTCCATCATTTTTAATGTTGCAAGGACATTTAAAATACAATAAACTATAGGTAGGTAGAGAGAGAGAGAGAGAGAGAGAGAGAGAGAGAGAGAGAGAGAGAGAGAGAGAGAGAGAGAGAGAGAGAGAGAGAGCTAGCAAGTATTTTAATAATAATCTCTTGGGACAAATCTAGGGATACTCTAGTTATGCTCTATATAATAATGCTATATGTTTTAATGTTTATCATAAATTGTTAATGAATTACAATAATTTTTATTTATATATGATTGAAAATTGAATGAGTATTGGAATTATACTTCTCTTATGTTTGCTAATACATGCGCCTTGGAATTATTCTTATTCATGTTTCACGTTAAAATTATGTAAGTTTCACGTTAAAATTCATAATTTAATACTTGAAAAATTAGGAATTAAAATTAATCACATACCAGTTTCATTCTCTTCCATATTCCTAACTTTCCCGATTCAAAAAAGAAAAAGACAATTGTTGATTGTGAACATCATAGCATCATGAAATTAGAGAAGTAAAGGATAGAGATTTTAAGTTCAAACTTCCATGCAATAAAAGAAAAGAAAGAAAACAAATTGCAATTAGTTCTTGGCTGTATTCAAATGTAAGAACCGTAGGGTACGTAACCGCAGGGAACGGAGCCCCCCGGGTTTATAAAAAGCCACTAAACCAGTGCTCTGCTTGGCAATTTGGCACACACACGTACTTGTAAGTTGTACGAGCATTTCCTTCACATCCAAAACCCACACAAAACTCTTAGCTTACAAGAAGAAGAAGACACAGAAAATCAAATTAAGAGGAGAAATGGTGGGCAGCCGAAAAACGACGTCGGTCGGCGAGGAGGTGGCAGAGGTCGGGAAGGTGGTGGTGGAGATCAACGGAACCATGAATGAAGCCGGAGCACGTGGCTTGCTCCGGAAGGGTGACGTGGCGCAGGTGTGCCTGAGGGTGATGTGCATGGCGGCTTCGGTGACAGCTCTGTCGTTCATGGTGACAGCCAGGGAGGCGAGTACGGTCTCCATCTACGGATTTCAGCTCCCCGTTAACTCCAGGTGGTCTTTCGCCGACTCCTACGAGTAAGCGCCTGCACTCCACTCCCCTCCCAAATTACTCAAATACCCTTCCCATAGAAACAAGAAGACAGAGAATAATTTTAATTTAATGCATATATATGCGTTTTATTATCTTAGGGATTTCACGTAACATATTTCATACATTTTAGAGATCGAGAGAAAGATTTATGAAACATGAAATATGCTTGGAGCGTCCAATCCAAGCATGACGGAGGTCTGTTGAATTTAGCACGTACTTTTTTCGGTTTGCTAAAATACCCCTGGACTTTCGGTTTATTTGCTACTGGGTTTCCACCCAATTTTCTCTTGGTTTGTTTGTCATGCTCCCTTGACTGATTCAGTTGAAGTTTGACGTTGACGAATTTGCCCTTGTGTTTGGCGCTTCCCTTCCCAAAATGACAACAGATTAAATATTTGAGGCTCCCCCTGCCTGCCCCTCTTTCCAACTTCATGCCATATGAATGAACAGAATAAGACCCGTGACTGACTGATTATTCTTTTTCTTTTGTTTTCTCTAACGTTTTCTTATTCTATATTTTAGTCTTGATCTCGTTTAAACATTTTGTCTTACTTGTTGAAAATTCATAACAAATGGATGACATGCTTTTGTGGATGAAACCAACTTCATAATGGGGCAAAAATAATCAATCGATCTGAAAATTGTAAAACCAAACAGATCATGTATGTAATGTATATGCTGGATCATGTATGTAATGTTTATTTTCAAGTCTTCGTTCGCAAGTCATATTTATAGAAAGGTAAGCAATTTATAAGACGTTAAAATATATAATTGTGACTCTATAAAATAGACGAACATGATGTTTCAAGAAAACACCAAAATGACAACCACCGGCATATAACAAAATACTAGCTGGGTTGTAGGAGTGTGATTTTGGGTGGATCTGAAGGCTAAATGAATAATGTTTTGAATTTGTGGTGAGCAGGTATCTGGTGGGAGTTTCAGCAGCTGTGGTAGCTCACTCATTGCTGCAACTACTAATAAATGTGTCAAGGCTGCTGAGGAAGTCTCCATTAATTCCCTCGAGAAATCATGCATGGCTTACTTATGCTGGGGATCAGGTAGTCACCATTCCCTCTATCACTTTTCTGGCCAAATGCAATTACATGTGATGTGAGACATATATATTATATAATGGAGAGCTCGGGTTTTATGGGGAAATTCGAGGTCATGAGTCGAGTACATGGGTGAATGCTCTTTAACACTAGAGCTACAGAGTGGAGTACAGCAATTGACAGATTTAGATTTAGATTTCAAAATTCGGCATCTACAATCTGAATGTGATCTTATTGTTTTAATCTCTGTTACAGGTGTTTGCATATGCAATGATGAGCGCAGGGTCAGCTGCATCCGGGGTAAGCAACCTGAACCGTACCGGGATCCGGCACACGGCTCTGCCTGATTTTTGTAAACCATTGCACATTTTCTGCTACCATGTTGCAATCTCAATAGCCTGCACTTTCTTGAGCGGCCTCTTGCTGGCAATATCTGCTATCCAGAATGTGATTTGGCTCTCAAACAACTGATGAGATGGAGTTGCATCATTTTGCACTTGCTTAATGTTCTTGCGCTTCAACTCTGTAATGATAGTTATGTAACATTAAATAAATAAATTAATCCCACTGTTTTTAAGGCTGGGAATTCTGGATGCTGGGTATGGTAAAGTTCCAAATGCTGGGAATTCTGGATGGATGCATATGGTTGCTATTAGTATTGGGCAAGAACTGAGGCTACTGGCCATTTTTGTGGAAACTACTTACCTAGATGTTTTAGTCAACAATGCAATACCCAAGTTAATAGAGTTTAAAAAAGAGAGAGATTTTCTATCCTAATGAGTAAAAAGAGAGAAAAAGAGATACTCTTCCTGCACATTATAAATGAAAAACAAAAGATCTTGGACATGCAAGGATGTGAGAAGTGGGAACTTCATCCGTTAAGTTGGTAAAAATTTCTGTTAAATCCATTTAGTTTCATTGATTTGTTCATATTAACTTTCACATTATTCTTCGTGCATACATATCACCCATATGACAATACATGTAATTTGTAAAGAACAGTGAGACGCAAAATAACGGTCGACACACAGGCATAATTAAAGCCTAAATTACATTACAACGTGGTACTGGACTGAAATGGATTGAAAATTTGACAAAGTGACCAATATTAGGATTGGGTTGTAATAAACAGAGAGCCCCATACAATTTTGGGCTTGGTAGTGGACTTGTACAGCTAAATTGGACCACAACAAAAAACCACTATAAAAACGGAGAAAATTGATTGTAACGTCGTCGTTTTACGAACCCTCTCCGTCGTCTCTGTACTCTATCTCGTAGAATACACAACAGTGTTTTAGCTTTGATAGATTTCACAGAGCACGGAAACTGAAGAGAAGAAGCTGAAGATGGAAGCTGATTATGCTAAAAACTCACGCACTCCCTCAGCTTCACTTCTCATCAACATCACCTTCGCTTCTCAAATGTAGCAGAGTGGCACAATTAAGCTTTCACGAACCAAAACTCCATGGCCTGCCAATGCCTTCTGGGCTCTTACTCATCTTCTTCTCTATCCCCAAACCCCAAACCCCAACCCCTCAATAAAAACCCACCAAAACCTCTCGCTCCATCCTCCATTTCTTCCCACCTCTCAATCACTGATGATAATGATGAAAACGATAAAACCCAGAAACCCAATTTCGATTTCCTCAAGCTTTCTGTAACTCTCACTGTAATCTCCACCGCTCTCCCCCAAATCCCAACCGGCATAGCCGCCGTCAAAGAGAAAAAGCGAGTGCCCAAGAAGTCCACGCTCAACAAATCCAAAGCTTTATCTCATCAAGAGCTCGAGTCTTGGTCCCAAGGCCTCCCCGTCGTCTCCAATCGAATTCCGTACACCCAGCTCTTGATATTGAACCAGGAGGGTAAGCTCAAACATGTTATCAAGCCTCCTGGTGTTGAATTGCAAAAAAGAGTAGAGCCCGTATTGGTTGTTCTCGAAGATAATCGGGTTCTACGCACCGTTTTGCCTTCGGTGGATAGCGATAGGAGGTTTTGGGAACAATGGGAAGAGTTGAAAATCGAGTCTTTGTGCGTCAATGCCTATACGCCGCCGCTTAAACGGCCGGAAGTTCCGTCACCGTACTTGGGTTTTGTGGCGAAATGGCCGGCGTTTTTGTCGTCGTTTGTGAAGCCGAAGAAGGAGAGCAAGAGAGCTATGGAGTTGAGGAGAGCGAGGGAGGAGTTTAAGACACAGAGGAAGGAGGAGCTTGAGAGAATGAGGAAGGAACGAGATATGATCGACAAGGCCATGAAGGCCCAGAAGAAAGAGGAGGAGAGGAGAGTAAAGAGAGAGATGAGGAAGAAGAAACACGATGAGTCGTTGCGTCAGGCACGTAGGAATTATCTGGAGATGGCCAATGTATGGGCCAATTTGGCTCAGGACTCCAATGTTGCCACTGCGCTTGGACTGGTGTTCTTCTATATTTTTTACAGGACCGTAGTGTTTAGTTATAGGAGGCAGAAGAAGGACTATGAGGATAGGTTGAAGATTGAAAAGGCAGAGGCGGAGGAGAGGAAGAAAATGAGGGAATTGGAGAGGGAGATGGAGGGGATTGAGGGTGAGGAGGAGGAGGAGATTGAGCAAGGGAAGGGTGAGCAAAACCCTTATTTGAAAATGGCTATGCAGTTCATGAAGTCTGGGGCTCGGGTGCGACGAGCTCATAATAAGAGGCTGCCTCAGTATTTGGAGAGAGGCGTGGATGTCAAGTTTTCGGATGTAGCCGGCCTTGGGAAGATCCGGCTTGAGCTTGAGGAGATTGTCAAGTTCTTCACTCATGGTGAAATGTATAGGAGAAGAGGAGTTAAAATACCAGGTTAGATGCTGTAGCAATGCGGCTGAGCTATTGACATTGTTAGATAGCTTTTCTTATATGACATGGTTTGTGTGCTTAATATATGACTTATATGACTGCCCCTGTGTTGAATGATTGTTGATATGCCCTGGTTATGCTCTGATTCCACTGAAAGCACACTGATTTGATTGTTCTGTTTTCCCAATTATTTTCCATTTACTTGTTTGTTTTTGGTATTGCTTTATGCATGATTTATTTTGTGCGGGTCATTAATTTCTTGATCAGGTGGGATACTTCTTTGTGGCCCTCCTGGAGTGGGTAAGACCTTGCTTGCAAAAGCTGTAGCTGGTGAGGCAGGCGTCAACTTCTTTTCCATTTCGGCCTCTCAGTTTGTGGAGATATATGTTGGGGTTGGTGCATCTCGTGTCCGAGCACTTTATCAGGAAGCAAGGGAAAACGTAAGTGTTGACATTCGCTGTTCAATTTTGCTCTCTTGACATTGCACCAACCACCTTACCGCACATTTTTTCCACACCATGTCCTTTTAATTTCCTTATACAATAGGCTAGTCTGGGAACTAGTTTTCAATAATATTATTGCATCAGTAAGTGTTAAATGATGTCATTTCTCTGTTTAATCATTTTCAAGGAGATAACAGATATAGGTGAGAAGTTATGCCTTTCTTGTTTGTACTTTTCTTTTAGAGGGTGTAGTGAAGGTGCACAAATTGTTAAATCTCATGATTTTTGAGTTTATATGCACAGGCTCCATCGGTTGTCTTCATTGATGAGTTGGATGCTGTTGGAAGGGAGCGTGGTTTGATCAAGGGTTCTGGTGGGCAAGAACGTGATGCTACTCTTAATCAGGTTAGGTTGGGAATATATAAATGTTTTTTTATTTGAACTTAGTACTAAAATTTTTCAACTAAACTTTAAATTGTTCATTCTTGTGTGTATTCTCCAGCTCCTTGTTTCCTTGGATGGGTTTGAAGGAAGAGGTGAAGTGATCACTATTGCTTCCACAAATAGACCAGACATTCTAGATCCAGCTCTTGTCAGACCTGGACGGTTTGATCGAAAGATATATATCCCTAAGCCTGGTCTTATAGGTCGCATTGAAATTTTGAAGGTAGTAGTCCATAACTTATATCCTGTACCATTTGCACTGCATATATGGCATTGCAAGACTGCCCATGTTCAATTGCCCCAATGATTTATTGTTTCCATAAATGGCTTATATTTTTCCAGTTTGTTTCCGTGTCCTTTTTATAGGTTCATGCACGCAAGAAGCCTATGGCTGAAGACGTGGACTATATGGCTATTGCTAGTATGACTGATGGAATGGTTGGTGCAGAGCTAGCTAACATAGTTGAGGTTGCCGCAATCAACATGATGCGTGATGGAAGGACTGAGGTATTACTTCCTCTTCTTAGATTACACCCCTTATCATTGGATTTTTCTGATTGATTGATATTGCACCTTGCACTAAAAAGAGAAGATGAAAAGAAATATGAGTGATGAAAAACCTTTATAAAAAAAGAAGAAGGATGAAAACAAACGAGGCTAAGTTATGTATCAATGTGTTTACTAGATTTGCTGGGGGCTAATATATGAATGTGAAAGTTATTCAGGTCTTCTGTATGTATCACCTTAAAACATGTGCTAGAGGCTCGAGCTTGGGATTGGTAATACAAATATAATAATTATGTTTTTCTTTCAGGTTTAAAATTCCATTATGAATTTATAAAATTTATGCCCATTTTTGCCTATATTTGAATATGCGCAGCTGATTTCTTGAAGATTTGAATATCTTAATGTTTTCAAGTTAGTTATTTATGCCTACCATTTTGATCTGCTCTTTTGAACACTTGATCTTGTTGTATATGCAGATAACTACTGATGACCTATTACAAGCTGCACAAATGGAAGAAAGAGGAATGCTGGATAGGAAGGAGAGAAGTTTAGATACATGGAAGCAAGTAGCTATTAATGAGGCCGCAATGGCTGTTGTTGCTGTGAACTATCCTGACCTTAAAAATATTGAGTTCGTATGGTCCTTAAACTCAAGTCTTGTCACTTTCACCTTTTCATAGCATATACTGTTTCAAACCTACACTACGTTACATGCTGGGCGTTTTAAGCAAGTCAAATAATTACTCATTGTTGGTCATCCTTTATATCTTTCTTATATATCCCAACTGTTCACGAAAGATTAGAATCATTGCTCATTTGAAGTTCTATTTGAGAAATGAGAAGTTCACATCTTATTCTATGTCTTTGTGGAATAGTTTATGTTTCATTGGGTTCATTGACTTTAAATTAGCTAATTTCACTTTTTGCTTTAAGAATTTTGAATATACTATTCCTTGATTTGATTTATGCTCTTCCAAATATTCTTGTTAGTGTAACATTGAGAAAAAACTTACTTCCTATAAAATAATGAGTAGAAATTTTCTAACAGTTTATTCATATGGCGCAGGTCACAATTGCTCCTAGAGCTGGTAGGGAGTTGGGTTATGTGAGAATGAAAATGGATCCTATCAAGTTCAAAGAAGGAATGCTTACGTATGGCTTCCTTTGTATCCCTATTTCTTTAGTCATCTTTTCAAAGCACACTTAAACGTGAATTGCATGTCAACTTTAGTGTATCACTGAATATAAAAGTTAAAGTATATATGTAGAGAGTAGAAAGAAATGGTACTTCAGATTAAAATCATAGCTACTAATGATAGGAAATATTAAACAGTGAGACTTTATCATCAAAGTAATTTTTTTAATCAGTCTAGGTCAATCATTTGATTTTAAGTAATAAAGTTTACTAATAGGAAGTCTTAATTCAAAAAAGATGATAGAGCTTTCCTCATTTTTTCAAATATATTAATATATTAATGAAGATATTATTGATTGGAAATTGTTTAAATGGGTCATTAAAGATATAGGTTGTTATTAACTAACACTAAGAGTAATTTAAATCTTAAGTTTTAATATATGAGATGATCACAATTGTAGAAAGATGAATGACAAGAGAGGCATATTCTGGAAATCAAGCATGTCAGGAATAGAAACTAAAATACTATGAACAATACAATAAGATCAAGCATGCGGTGTCCTTGAAGGGTGTGAACTTAGGAGTAGATGTTGTCTTTAGTAATGCCATTATATTAATTGTGCTGCTTCTTGTTGATATTGCATTAGAAATTCATGCTTGTTTCTTTCTAATAATTATTTTCTCATATCTCCCCATGTCATGAAGTCGGCAATCACTCCTGGATCATATCACTGTTCAACTGGCACCACGTGCAGCTGATGAACTTTGGTTCGGTGAGGATCAGGTAAGAAAATCTCTAATCCTTTATATGCACATTATGTCTTGTATGTTCAGTTGTGGTATGTAGAAACTCTGCTGTAGAAAAATATAGTCAACTATAGCAACCAGAAAATTAAAAAGTAAAACCAGTTTCTCAACTTCAGAAAATCCATTGCTAATAGGAAGGGTTCATTTTATATGTCTTGTATATTGATTTGTGCCTTTGACTCATTTTATGGATTTGAGGAAGCTTCTGCATTTTGTAATACAACTTGCATGCTACAGAGTACAATAAATGTTAGGATCATCTGACTTCTCATAGAAAATGGTTAATACATTGTTTATGTGGATCCAAATCTTGTAAATACGGTGACTTTTCCTTTTCCAAGTCTATGGGTGATGCATCTGAATTCTTCTTCGTACTTTTTCTCCAGTTAAGTACTATATGGGCCGAAACGGCAGATAATGCTAGGTCAGCCGCACGAACGTATGTTCTTGGTGGCCTTTCAGAGAAACATCACGGGCTATCTAATTTCTGGGTTGCAGATCGACTCAATGTAATTCAATCTCTTTATACACTTGCATTTATGCATTTATACTTGGTGATTTTGAGTTGGTTTTTGCTTTGAAAATTCCAATGTCTATATATGTACATGTTCCTGTAACTAAGAAGTGAATGCAAGAAGCAAACAGGTAAAGAGTGAATATACAATTAATGCCTTGTAATAAATCTTATTTTCAGGACCTTGATACGGAAGCATTGCAAATTGTCAACATGTGTTATGAACGTGCAAAAGAGGTAATGTAAAAGACTTTTTCAGTGTTGTTTTCTGTTATTCTTACCTTAACAAAGTTACATATCTTTGTTTTGGATAACAGATTCTGCAGAAAAACCGAAAGCTCATGGATGCGGTGGTGGATGAACTTGTCCAGAAGAAGAGTTTAACCAAACAAGAATTCTTTAGCCTAGTTGAGTTACATGGTTCAATCAAACCTATGCCACCTAGCATACTTGACATCAGGGCTGCCAAACGGAAGCAGTTCCAAGATATGATGATGAACCAAAAGGAACCAGCTTTGGGGAGCAACTTATGAATAAGATGTGGAGATATGGTAGATTCTTAATTGTCTTTGATGTAGAGGAAGCAAAACATATGAGTCGGGCATGTCATTTCAAGCGGTGATTGATTTCGCGAGCATCTTGTCCAATGATTGATATTTATCATGCTCGGCAGCCCGGGTGAGCAGGTTGTGGAACCCTATCTGTTGATCATAAAAGAAATTAGGGGGAAGTCATGCCAAGAAACGTTAATCTGAGGGAGAAGCCCCCTTCAGTTTTCTTTTGTTCGATTTGTAATTTACAAATGTTCTGTTTCATTTGTATCCTACCCCTTCTTAATCTATTCGATTTACTTGGCTACTTGGACGGAATGGTTCTAGTAGCTCAATTCGATCAAAATTTTTTGTACGGATACTTCAGTATAAACTAGCTTCTTTGTACGCTCTTCTGCGTCTACAAGAGTTTTTTTTTTTAAATTTAAAATTATTTTAGAATTAGAAAAGATAATAGGTAGTTGTGTTCCATAAAAATAGGATTTATTATCTGATTTTTCTTTTAATTTTAATTTTTTTAAATATGAAAAAGTGTGACTTTACTATATTATCTTCATTTAATTAATAATTTCAATTCTTAATGTTTGCAGGCAAAGAAATATTCAAAATACCAGAAAATGTCCTTTGTTAATGCAGACATTAAGAATTGAAATTATTAATTAAATGAGGAAAATATGGTAAATACCACTTTTTCATATTAAAAAAAATAAAATTAAAAGAAAAATCAGATAATGGATCATATTTTTATGGAATACAACTACTCATTATTATTTTTAATTCTAAAATAAATTTAAATTTTTTTTAAAAAGAGCCTCTCGCAGAATCGCAAGTGTGGAGAGGCTAGTATAGATTACAAAGTGTGAGTTCTCATAATTGGTCTAACACATAACTCTTGTGATTAAATTTTAACTCTAGTCTAAAGATCGGGCTTCCGATGCCCAGTCTTGTATGCAAACCAGGCTTCAAGGTGGACAATTAAGAAATTAAAACCCAGCCCAAATTTCCTATTAACTGAATTTTAAGAGTCACCACCTCACGTTTTCACCAACGTGTCCCATAAAATCCACCCATGACTTTCCCGCCTGCCCTCACAAACGTCATATATACTCTTGTCGTGGCCACTTTTCAGTTCCATTCCCTTGTTTCTTAACCTCCTGTGAGAAGTATGAAGAGGAACATATCTTATTGTTTCTTTGGTCTCTTCAAAACTTGGCCGACGGTTTTCTTGGCTGTCACAATTTGTTGTGCTGAAGCTGCTGCTACAGAGTTCCAAGTGGGTGATGATTTGGGATGGCAAGAACCTGACTTAAACAACAGCGCTCTGTATACTCAGTGGGCTTCCAGGAACAGATTTCATGTCGGAGATTCTCTCTGTGAGTTCTAAAATCTTTGCACTGGTTCTCTCTCTCTCTCTCTCTCTCTCTCTCAGTGTAACTTGAAGAAAATTTGATGAAATATGATCTTTGTTAGAGAATTGGTGCCGAGTATGGATAGCTATATGGAGAATTGGTGCTAACAAAATATGTGTAGTTTTTGCATGGTACAAAATATGTGTTTCGGAAAATGCAAGATGATTACAAAAAAAAAAAAAAACACCCCTACTAAGAAGTTGGTAGATATGCCTCCCTTACCGAATATATTTTGTTTTGTTAACCAAAAATGCATGTGCGCAATCAAAAGTGAGTCGTCCAAAACTCTGTATCTCGACAAACCATGACTTGGTCAGTTCTAGAAAGGAAGTCTAAATTCTATTTGGTGTTTATCTTTGCTCTTGTTTTGTTTTCATTTTCTTGACTCTTTTACAGCTTTCACGTACAAGAATGATTCAGTTCTTGAGGTTGACAAATGGGATTATTACCACTGCAACACAAGCAATCCCATAATCGCGTTTGATAACGGGAAGAGCATTATGAAACTTGATAGGCCTGGATCCTTCTATTTTATCAGTGGAGCTCCTGATCACTGCAAGAATGGCCAGAGGATTTTTATCGAAGTGATGGATCCACGCCCGATCTCGCAGTCTCCTCCACCCGGTGCGGTCCCACCTGAACTGTATTTGTCTGACTCTCCTGCACCCTCACCAAGCTTAGGAGTTGCCATTGCAGTTGCACCTTGTGCACTTTTTATGGCTCTTATTGTGACATTTTTAGCTTCAGTATGTTCCTCACCATAATCTTCTTCCACTTTTTTATTTTATTTTGGCTGTTAGGATCTATTGTGACTCCGTATTTTGCTTTAAATTATTCATTGATGTTGAACATTATTTATCATTTATGTAATGTTGGGATGGGATGTATGTTTGATGATTATGTTTTTTTTTTTGTCTTAAGGTTGTTTATGTTTGATGCTTATGTTTAATTCCTCTAGAGATCTGCTTTTACCAAATAACATTTTCTTGACACAAACGATCAAATTACACAGAAAGGAATCTTATGCAAAAGCATATGCTAAATGGGAACCTAAACTCTTTTAAACACTGAGAGTGATTACATCTTCATCCTCCTCTCTTGGGTGATCAATTTCCCACTCCTAAGCAATTCTTCAGTACGTATGATATCCCGAATCTCGAGCACTGGCAGTGTCTGAGTTTATAGACATTGACTCGTCTGATCCTTCTTGCGAACTTTCCTCTCGACTTTCCTTTGCTCTCTTCTCCCCCCTTCCTCTTTTCCGCGTTCTTTCCTTTGCTGTCTTCTCTGCCCTCTTCTGTGCTCTTCTTTGCGCTCTTTTCTCCAATTTTTCCTCGGTAACCTTACCTCTCTCTTTCCTCCACTGTAACTTCCTCAACCAGTGTCTAGCGAATGTGACACCAAGAAATAGAAAAACAGATCCCATAGTCCCTGCACATACAGATATGAGAGCCTCAAGAGTCCAATTTGTTCCTTGACTGTGTGGCAAGATCACCCAAGTGGCTGCAATGTATGCTATGGCCATGAGTGACACTGCCACCCACATGGCTTTGTGAGCAACCACCAGTAGCTTCATCAGTGTTTTACGCCGGAAGGGAATGATGCTCACTAAGACAATGACGATGCACAGAGATAAGAACAATGCAGCTGTGTTGCTTATTGTGAAGACCTTGAAAGCAGTTGTTCTTCCAATTGTTGACTGTCCTTTTAGTGGTCCTTCCTGGTACACACCCCCGGGAGGGTTTATGCCAGAGGTGAAAGTAATCGATGCAATCAAAACGGCAACTACTGTGATTGTGTTCCTGGTATTTTGTAGGGCCTCTCTATATATCTCATATTGCCTAACTGCACTTATTTTTTTGTTCCCTCTTTGCTTCACAAGCTTGGATTGATGCAAATTGGCTGGTGGTGCAGAAGGACTATCTATCTGGTTGCCAAAGTTTATTGTTACTTGATGACTGGGATTACTATCTGCTTGTATTGTAGTGAAGTCTTCCATTGGTTGGTTGTTGGCTACACCATTTCTGCAATCATGTTCACTTTGGTGCAGGTTAAATTCAATAGGCGTTCGTAATTCTTGTGCCATTTTGCCACCAATTCTCTTCAACATGTACCTAACATGCTGGTTCCGCCTCATGATGCCAAATTCCCGGTTGAGGATGTCATAGGCTGTTAGACCTCTATTGTTCCGACCATTGCTATCCACCTCGGTTTTGTCAATGATGTACTCTGCTAACTGAATTTCCACATGTTGAAGGATCAGTCGGAGTTGAAGAAGCCAAGATTTCCATCATATGGTTCTTCACTTAATAATGTTAAATTTGTTCCCCAAGAGAAAAGCTATAATAAGAAAACTGAATGATAAATTTTGAGGGAGAAACTTACTCTATAGTTCCTTGTAGAGACTGCTAGATGCAAGACGGTGTTTCCAAATTCGTCTGGTCGGTGGATGAGATTGGTGCTGTTAAGAGATTGTGCCAAAAAGAGAAAGGCACTGTATCTGTTGGACATAGCAGCAAGATGAAACACTGTTTCTCCCTCTCCGGTGAGAACTTCTAAAGATCTGGGAGACCTGGACCAAAGTTCCTCAAGGATTTCGGTTCGTCCATTCATTGCTGCCAAGTGTAACGGCGTGTAACGAGAATGATTCTTTTCAAGAGCAAGGTTTGGATCAAGCTGTAAGAGTATTCTTGTTATCTCCAAGTGACCTTTCTCACAAGCCAAATGCAATGGTAAACATCCATTTCTGTCAGCCTTCCGAGCAAGCCTTGAGAGTGCATTCAAAAGTGGTGTAATAATATCTGCAACGTTATTAGCTCAAAATGTAAGTTCACAATGAACCAAACAACATTGCTTTAACATGAATTACGCATAGAGTATGAAATTGCTCTCAGCCTTACCCACATGGCCTGGTGACAAGGGCGCGTGAAGAGGACTCGAATCCCCATCTTCTTCAAAATCTCGTAGTAGGTCATCTGTGAACAACTTCACCACATCACAATGCCCATAACGGCAAGCTATGTAGAAGGGGGTTTGATTTTCAGAGTTAAACATACAAGCCACCCAAGGATTGGCCTCTAACAGCAGCATTACAACATCGGCTATCCCTTGCCGACAAGCTTCATGTAAAGGACTTTCTTGTCTATTGTTCACAACTGCAAGCAAGTCCGGAGACAGCTTAATGATTTCAGAAACCAGCTCAACGTGCCCAAACCTCGCAGCAAGGTGTAAGACAGTGTTTTTGGATTCACAAGCTTTTTGACTGAGAAATCCTTCATTGTGTTGAACCAAATTGATGAAAGTCTGCTTGTCATTTCCTTCAATTGCCTCAAAAAGCTCTGGATCCATTTCCTCAAGCTTTTTGTTTTCACTCTAAGGGGAAGTTCTGGAGCAGAATATGTATCTATATTATTAGTGCTAAGAATATGTATCTATATTATTAGTGCTAAGAATATGTATCTATATTATTAGTGCTAAGAATGAGTATATGACTAAATATCTCTATTTATAACCTAATGCTTCAACAGTTTGCTATACCCCTAGCAATACTAAAAAGTCTTCAACCTTTAAGGTTGAGGGGCAGTTGCATGTCAACCAACAACTTAAGCGTCTTCTTCAAGGAGCCAGGCTATGCTTTTTCTCTTGTCACTTCCACGCGGATTGTGGCCAAAAAATCTCCAGTATACTTTCTGATTAACACCTAAGAAATTGCTGAGAAATGCATTAATTAATTCTTTTAGCGTAGCCTTGTTTTTGGCTTAAGGTTCATTGACTAGTTGACTTTCTCCGTCCTGATCACCCTCCCTCCACCTAATTGTTGAATTATAAGTTCTTAAGCTGAAATAGAAGTTAGTTAAAACAATATTTTATTTCTTATTTTCTCATTGCCAAATGTAATGATCCTATTGGATAGTTAAATGGATGGCTGAGATCGTCTTGTGATGTAAGAGATCCAGCTATTGTGCCTAACAGTAATATTCCTCACTCCAAGTGTGTGAGGTTGTAATGAAATAGAAAGAGAACCTTCCTCTGCTTGCACGTTGCAGAGTAGTAAGAGAACGATTCATTCTCTTTGCCATTCTCAATGTTTCTTCTTCTCTCTTTCATCACTATCACTCTCATATATACATCAAAAAACACTAACATGGCCTCAGAGCCAAGTTCGATCATCTAAATCTAGGCGTTCGAACTGTGAAATCAATCGGGGCATATCAAAGCTCGCTCAATTTCTTCTTGATATGAAAACAACTCGTTTTTGGTGTA